>NC_073407.1:21533256-21833256 GCF_028641065.1 Leucoraja erinaceus
CGTGTGTTACATTCAGGAGCTTTAGGTCTCCCACGCCGAGGTTTATAAATTTTAATGCGGCCGGCTCGATCTTCAAAGTATCCGGCGGGGAAAATACACTCGTTGCAGCTGTCGAGGCAACGCGTTTCCATGGTGACAATTTGCATTCTGTCAAATTCTCCAGTTAATGGGAAAAGATGAATGGGAGAGAGATGGAGAGAGGGAGGAGGGAGAGAAAGAGAGAGAGAGAGAGAGAAAGGGAGAGAGAGAGAGAGAGAGAGAGAGAGAGAGAGAGAGAGAGAGAGAGAGAGAGAGAGAGAGAGAGAGAGAGAGGGGGAGAGAGAGAGAGAGATGGAGAGAGAGAGAGAGAGAGAGAGAGAGAGAGAGAGAGAGAGAGAGAGAGAGAGAGAGAGAGAGAGAGAGAGAGAGAGAGAGATGTGAGGGAGAGAGAGAGAGGGAGAGAGGGAGAGAGAGAGGGATGGGAAGGAGACAGGGAGAGAGACAGAGAGAGAAAGAAGGAGGGAGGGAGAGAGGAGAGAGAAAGACCGAGAGAGAGAGAGAGGAAGAGAGAGAAAGGAAGAGGGAGGAAGGGGAGGGAAAGAGAGGGAGGGCGATGGATTGGGAGAGGGTGGGGGGGGGGGGGGGAGGGATAGACAGAAGGTGAAAGACAGAAATGTGAAAATGACAAGGAATGAGGAAATGGAGAGAGAGAGGGAGTGAGGATTGTAGATGGAAATGAGGAAAGAGAGAGGGAGAGTCCGGGTGAAAGTGAGAGATAAAGCTAGCGAGGGAGGAGGATAAAGGGAGTGAAAGAATTAAAAAGAATTAAAGACCAAAGGGAATGGGAAGAAAAGTAACAGAGTAATGCCCCCTGTCCCACTTGGGAAACCTGAACGGAAACCTCTGGAGACTTTGCACCCCACCCAAGGTTTCCGTGCTGTTCCCGGAGGTTGCAGGTGGTTGCCGGAGGTTGCGGGTAGTGGAAGCAGGTAGTGAGACTGACTAAAAACCTCCGGGAACCGCACGGAAACCTTGGGTGGGGCGCAAAGTCTCCAGAGGTTTCCGTTCAGGTCTCCTAAGTGGGACAGGGGCATTATTTAGCAGTGAGTTGGGAGAGAGAGAGAGAGAGAGCAACGGAGAGACCACTTGACTGGGATTCAGATCAGTCTTTCATTAAAACTCCCTGTATTTCTCCACGGAGGGAAAATGAGGCTAAAATTACTGGCAGGTAGTGAACGAGAATGTGATGAAGAGAGCAAGAGAGGAAGGAAGGCAGAGGTGGAGGAATAGACAAAGAGAGGGACAGGCAGCTGCACTGCCACAAGGATATGTGTTCTGTTTCATTTAACCCGGGAGTGATTACATTGATCATTATTTAATATCTCTTTGGCAATTTAAAATTTGGAGGATTTGGCAACAATGAATGCAATCGTCTGATGAGCATCGGAAAGATTAGTCCTCGGATGGCGGACGTGGCTTGGACCTCGCATTGCGGACTAGCGGGAGAAAACTGCATTCCGGATGTGCGGGAGAATGTTTGAAAGGCGACCACTCGCGCGCACACACACACACATGGACCGCTCCACCAATGGACACAGTGGAGATTTGCAAGGATGTTGCCAGGACTAGAGGGTCTGAGCTACAGGGGGAGAGGTTGAGTCGGCTGGGACTCTATTCCTTGCAGCACAGGAGGATGAGGGGTGATCATATGGAGGCGTATAAAATCAAAAGAGGAATAGATCGGGTCTCTTGCCCAGAGTAGGTGAATCGAAGGCAAGAGGATCTAGGTTTAAGGTGAAGGGGAAAAGATTTAATAGGAATCTGCAGGGTCATTTTTTAACACAAAGGATGGTGGGGGTATGGAATAAGTTGCCAGAGGAGGTAGTTGAGGCAGGGACTATCCCAATGTTTAAGAAACAGACAGGTACATGGATAGACAATAGACAATAGGTGCAGGAGCAGGCCATTCGGCCCCTCGAGCCAGCACCGCCATTCAATGTGATCATGGCTGATCATCCCCAATCAGTACCCCGTTCCTGCCTTCTCTCCATATCCCCTGACTCCGCTATGTTTAAGAGCCCTATCTAGCTCTCTCTTGAAAGCATCCAGAGAGAACCGGCCTCCACCGCCCTCTGAGGAGAGAATTCAATGAGGGGAGTGGAGAAGGGGGGTGGGTGAGGGTGGGAGAGAGAGAGAGTAAGAGACGCGGGGGATGAGGGGGGGGGGGGGAAAGGAGGGGGAGGTGGAGGGGATTGGGAGGGGGGGGGGGGGGAGAAGGTAAGGGGGGAGGGAGAGTTGGGAAGTGACAAGCAGAGAATTCCACAGACTCACCACTCTCTGTGTGAGAAAAAGTGTTTCCTCGTCTCCGTTCTAAATGGCTTACTCCTTATTCCTTATTCTTAAACTGTGGTTTGGAGGGATATGGGCCAAATGTGGGACTAGTGTAGCTGGGACATGTTGGGTGGTGTGAGCAAGTTGGGCTGAAGGGCTGCCTGTTTCCAGACTGTTTATACTCTATGACTGTTAAGTCTCTATTTTCCCTGTAGTCGGCTGTGTATATAGGGAGTACTCCAGCCATGGGCTCAGTATTAGTGTGAACACTAATTCCCAGTAACTAACAGAGAACAATGTGTTCCTGTCTGGCACACAATGGCACGGGGAGCAATTCACTCTATCCAGCACTGTCCACTTTGATTGATTGACTGAAAGATACAGCTTGGAAAAAAGGCCCTTCGGCCCACCTAGTCCATGCCGACCATCGATCACCCGTCCACACTAGTTCTACATTGTCCCACTTTCCCCACCCACTCTCTGCACACTGCGGCCAATTTTACAGAGGGCCAATTAACCTACAAGCCCGCACGTCTCTGCCATGTGTTTGGAAACCAGAGCACCCGGATGAAATCAGAGGTAGAACGTGCAAACTCCACACAGACAGCATCCAAGGTCAGGATCAACCCCGAGTCTCTGGCCCTGTCAGGCAGCAACTCTATCAGCTGCAATATAAATGTAATACCATATAACCATATAACAACCATATAACAATTACAGCACGGAAACAGGCCATCTCGGCCCTACAAGTCCATGCCGAACAACTTTTTTCCCCCTTAGTCCCACCTGCCTGCACTCATACCATAACCCTCCATTCCCTTCCCATCCATATGCCTATCCAATTTATTTTTAAATTATACCAATGAACCTGCCTCCACCACTTCCACTGGAAGCTCATTCCACACCGCTACCACTCTCTGAGTAAAGAAGTTCCCCCTCATATTACCCCTAAACTTCTGTCCCTTAATTCTGAAGCCATGTCCTCTTGTTTGAATCTTTCCTATTCTCAAAGGGAAAAGCTTGTCCACATCAACTCTGTCTATCCCTCTCATCATTTTAAAGACCTCTATCAAGTCCCCCCTTAACCTTCTGCGCTCCAGAGAATAAAGACCTAACTTATTCAACCTATCTCTGTAACATATGGGTAATGTATAATAATCAACAAATCAATAAGCTGCTGGCATTTTACTGGGTCACCCTTTACTGGGCTGTCTCACATCGCCAGAAACCCAGGTTCGATCCTGACCACAGGTGCTGTCTGTACGGACTTTGTACGTTCTCCCTGTGACTGCGTGGGTTTTCTCCGGGTCCCCCCCACACTCCAAATGTACGTAAATATATTTATTTATTGCTCATATTCTATGTCGCTCTTCTAGGGAGAAGCTAACTACATTTGTCTCTGTACTGTACACTGCACCATGTCCATAAAGCTGAATCTGAATCTGAATCTGAATCTGAATCCATGTAAAACTGCAGCCTGTTGTGCAATCAAAGATGAATTCCTCTCAGTGGCTCCAACTGCTGCTCAGTTGAATGACGGGCAAGTTGAGGAGAGTTGCTGATGCTGCTTTCCCTCGTATCTCAGTCAAGAATGTGTTGGGAAAATCGTGGCCAGATAATATGGCAAACGAATTCTTGCCTTGTGGGAGGATCCAACGCTCGCCTTGAGCACCCGGCAACGTTACGGCATCGACTGTGTGTCCCTTCCAGCCAATATTCCTCGCGGTCTGGTGCGGTGAGGCTGTGCAGGACCAAGAGCATCCATCACTAGTCCATGCCAACCTCAAGTGCCCATACGGTGGGATGTAAGACCTTAAGGGGTTGGACAGGCCAGATGCAGGAAGATTGTTCCCGATGTTGGGGAAGTCCAGAACAAGGGGTCACAGTTTAAGGATAAGAGGGAAGTCTTTTAGGACCGAGATGAGAAAATCAATTTTTTACACAGAGAGTGGTGAATCTGTGGAATTCTCTGCCACAGAAGGTAGTTGAGGCCAGTTCATTGGCTATATTTAAGAAGTAGTTAGATTTGGCCCTTATGGCTAAAGGGGTCAGGGGGTATGGAGAGAAGGCATGGATGGGATACTGAGTTGGATGATCATATCGAATGGCGGTGCAGGCTCGAAGGGCCGAATGGCCTACTCCTGCACCTATTTTCTATGTTTCTAAGATCATAACATATAGGAACAGAATTAGGCCATTTGGCCCATCAAGTCTATTCTGCCTTTCGATCATGGCTGATCATGTTTCCCATTCTCCTGCCGTTACTCCATAACCTTTGACGCTCTGACTAATCAAGAACCTGTCAATTTCTACTTTAAAAAAAAACACCCAATGACTTGGCCTCCACAGCCACAGATTCACCACGTCTCCATTCGAAAGGTATGTCCTTTCATTCATAGAAAAACATAGAAATTAGGTGCAGGAGTAGGCCATTCGGCCCTTCGAGCCTGCACCGCCATTCAATATGATCATGGCTGATCATCCAACTCAGTATCCCGTACCTGCCTTCTCTCCATACTCTCTGATCCCCTTAGCCACAAGGGCCACATCTAACTCCCTCATAAATATAGCCAATGAACTGGCCTCGACTACCCTCTGCGGCAGAGAGTTCCAGAGATTCACCACTCTCCGTGTGAAAAAGGTTCTTCTCATCTCGGTTTTAAAGGATTTCCCCCTTATCCTTAAGCTGTGACCCCTTGTCCTGGACTTCCCCAACATCGGGAGCAATCTTCCTGCATCTAGCCTGTCCAACCCCTTAAGAATTTTGTAAGTTTCTATAAGATCCCCTCTCAATCTCCTAAATTCTAGAGAGTATAAACCAAGTCTATCCAGTCTTTCTTCATATGAAAGTCCTGACTTCTCTGCACTCCCTCTATGGCAATAATGTCCTTCCTCAGATTTGGAGACCAAAACTGTACGCAATACTCCAGGTGTGGTCTCACCAAGACCCTGTACAACTGCAGTAGAACCTCCCTGCTCCTATACTCAAATCCTTTGCTATGAAAGCTAACATACCATTCGCTTTCTTCACTGCCTGCTGCACCTGCATGCCTACTTTCAATGACTGGTGTACCATGACACCCAGGTCTCGCTGCATCTCCTCTTTTCCTAGTCGGCCACCATTTAGATAATAGTCTGCTTTCCTGTTTTTGCCACCAAAATGGATAACCTCACATTTATCCACATTATACTGCATCCGCCAAACATTTGCCCACTCACCCAGCCTATCCAAGTCACCTTGCAGTCTCCTAGCAGAATAATTCTGCGGTTATTCTCTCTGGGCCTGGACTCTGCCACCACTGTAAACACCGCCTCCACATCCACTCTATCTAGGCCTTTCATTATTCGTAACGCATGGTCTGCCACTGGCAAGGTGCTTCAAGAACTGATCTAAATGCTTCTAAGTTGCTTTGAGAATTCCAGAGGCAATGATTTCCAGATTCCAACCAACTCCTGAACAAGGCCATGCTGACTGACTATCCTTGACTAACCCAGGTGCGGTGTGGCTGTGCTGCTGTGCTGAGCTGGTTGGCAAATTCAACACCCGGTGTGCATTGCGTATGAGGCCTAGAGAGAGGACTGGACTGGGCGTTGATGGGTCCACACAGTGCAGAACATGTAACCAGAGTAGATGGATAGGAATAAGGAATAGATAGGGTGGTGCAGCAGTAGAGCTGCTGCCTAATGCCCCTGTCCCACTTAGGAAACCTGAACGGAAACCTCTGGAGACTTTGCGCCCCACCCAAGGTTTCCGTGCGGTTCCCGTAGGTTGCGGGCGGTTGCTGGAGGTTGCAGGTAGTGGAAGCAGGTAGGGAGACTGACAAAAACCTCCGGGAACCGCACGGAAACCTTGGGTGGGGCACAAAGTCTCCAGAGGTTTCTGTTCAGGTTTCCTAAGTGGGACAGGGACATTATACAACGTCAGACACCCCGGTTCGATCCTGACCACAGGTGCTGTCTGTATGGACTTTGTACGTTCTCCCTGTGACTGCGTGGGTTTTCTCCGGGATCCCCCCACACTCCAAAGACTTGCGGGTTTGTATGTTAATTGGCTTCAGTAAGGTTGTCAACTGTCCCTAGTGTGTGTAGGATAGAATTAGTGTGCGGGGTGATCGCTGGTCGGCACGGACTCGGTGGGCCGAAGGGCCTGTTTCCAGTCTACAGTCCAAAGTCTGCAGTCTAAAGCCAATGTTACATTTTAACTCCTTATTTTGATCTTTTTAGGCTTGGTGATATTCTGGTCAAAGTGATTAAAATTTTCCAAGCATTAAAGGAAAAACCTCAGGACAATTGAAAAGTGAATTTTATGTGCAGTAATCCGACGTCGGTCTGGAACCGTCCCAGGGATTAGTTGTGAAGTCTGTTTGATAACCCCTCCGCATTTAGTGGTTAATGAACCAGTTCAAAGTAATTGAAAATCAACTCGACAAAAAGCACACAGCTCCTCGAACTGAAAACCTGCCTGATTTACAGGATGCTGCAGCAGGCAATGTGCCAGTGCCAAGCCACCGGCTGGGAGTGAAGATAGGTAGAGGGGGAGTCTCCGGGCATTAGCTGGCTGCCCTAGATGTCAGCTGACCTACATCGGTGAGACTAAGCGGAGGTTGGGCGATCGTTTCGCCGAACACCTCCGCACGGTCCTCAAGAACCTACCTGACCTCCCGGTGGCTCAGCACTTCAACTCCCCCTCCCATTCCCCGTCCGACCTCTCTGTCCTGGGTCTCCTCCATGGCCAGAGTGAGCAACACCGGAAGTTGGAGGAACAGCACCTCATATTCCGCCTGGGGAGTCTGCATCCTGCGGGCATGAACATTGAATTCTCCCAATTTTGTTAGCCCTTGCTGTCTCCTCCCATCCCTCAGCCCCCGGGCTCCTCCTCCTCCTTTTTCCTTCTTTCTCTTTCTCCCCGCCACCCCCCATCAGTCTGAAGAAGGGTTTTGGCCCGAAACATTGCCTATTTCCTTCGCTCCATAGATGCTGCTGCACCCGCTGAGTTTCTCCAGCATTTTTGTCTACCTTCGATTTTCCAGCATCTGCAGTTCCTTCTTAAACAGCTGGCATTTCTATCTCCGTTCTCTACATTGTCACAACCCATCAGCTCGGCTCGGGACAATGGCTCAGTTAGGCAGCTTGAGTAAACCTTACGGCTCATCCCGTGAGCATTACACCATCTCAAGGCCCCAGCAGTGATCAGAATTAAATTCACATTTCAAAGGAAACGCTACAAGGCAAGATTATTAATTTGACACGCAGATTTTACTGGTGGTCGAAGTGAAGAGATCCTTCACCCCCTCCTATCGGATGCCACAGTCAGTTGGTCTCAGCCTCTTGCTTAAGTTGTGGTGCCGTTCAACGCAGGAACAAGAGCATCCATCACTAGCCCATGCCAACCTTCAAGTGCCCCTACGGTGGGATGTAAGACCATAAGATCATAACATATAGGAACAGAATGAGGCCATTTGGCCCATCGAGTCTATTCTGCCTTCCGATCATGGCTGATCATGTTTCCCATTCTCCTGCCGTTACTCCAGAACCTTTGACGCTCTGACTAATCAAGAACCTATCAATTTCTACTTTAAAAAAAAACACCCAATGACTTGGCCTCCACAGCCACAGATTCACTACCCGCTGGCTACAGAAATTCCTCCTCATCTTCATCCTTTCATTCTGCGGTTATTCTCTCTGGATCTGGACTCTGCCACCACTGGAAACACAGCCTCCGCATCCACTCTATCTCGGCCTTTCATTATTCGTAACACATGCTCTTCCACTGGCAAGGTGCTTCAAGATCTTGTCTAAATGCTTCCGAGTTGCTTTGAGAATTCCCGAGGCATCGATTTCCAGATTCCAAACACCTCCTGAACAAGGCCATGCTGACCATCCCTGACTAACCCAGGGCAATATGGAGAACTGTAACAATCTCATCTCACTTCTACATAGGAGGCCATTCAGCCCATTGAGTCAATGCCATCTCTCACAGCAATCTCATCAACCCCTTTCCTTCACATCCCGTAACCTGGATGGCGGCACGGTGGCACAGAGGTAGAGCTACTGCCTCACAGCACCAGAGACAATAGACAATAGACAATAGGTGCAGGAGTAGGCCATTCGGCCCTTCGAGCCAGCACTGCCATTCAATGTGATCATGGCTGATCATCCACAATCAGTGCCCCGTTCCTGCCTTCTCCCCATATCCCCTGACTACGCTATTTTTAAGAGCCCTATCTAGCTCTCTCTTGAAAGCATCCAGAGAACCTGCCTCCACCGCCCTCTGAGGCAGAGAATTCCACAGACTCACCATTCTCTGTGAGAAAAAGTGTTTCCTCGTCTCCGTTCTAAATGGCTTACCCCTTATTCTCAAACTGTGTGGCCCCTGGTTCTGGACCCTCCCACCATCGGGAACATGCTTACCGCCTCTAGTGTGTCCAAACCCTTGACAATCTTAAATGTTTCAATGGGATTCCCTCTCATCCTTCTAAACTCCAGAGTGTACAAGCCCAGCCGCTCCGGGTTCGATCCTGACTACGGGTGCTGCCTGTACGGAATATGTATGTTCTCGGCGTGCGTTTTCTCCGGTTGAGGTCGGGGTTGAGGTTGGGTCCCTGGTGCCGTGAGGCATCAGCACTAACTGCCGCGCCACAGTCTCGTCCGTTGAACCCTTGTCACAAGTTTGCCTTTTATAAACTCGAAGCACGCAGCTTTGTGACTGAATATTCGGCAACTCAAACGCTCCTCATCAGTTTCCTGAGCTGGTAAAAATGCTTTATAACCATATAACCATATAACCATATAACAATTACAGCACGGAAACAGGCCAACTCGGCCCTTCTAGTCCGTGCTGAACACTTATTCTCCCCTAGTCCCATCTACCTGCAATATAACCATATAACAATTACAGCACACTTTATAAAGGCAAAAACTTTTTTAAAAAAAGAGAATTGATCCTAGATGATTGAGGAAAGGACTCTGGTCACCTCCTGGTAAATTTAATCTCTCTAATGGTTTTACTTTGTTTCTGCAGTTTCAACGAATTAAATAGATACTTTGAAGACTTAATCCATTGCTGCTTAAAGAGTACATTCACTTTCCAATGAACCCCAGCAATCAATGCATGCTTGATTATCTCACTCTGAAGCAATCTTTCACTCAGCGACTGCTCCTTTTCTCACACCGATGCTCACACTGGCGTTGGCTGTCGTTCAATATCCGACTGTAATGAATGGTTGACGATCCTAGCGGGTGCCATGAAGGCAACTTGAAGCAGTTGCTGCTTCTGCAACGGCTGCCAGTCACCGTGGTGAATATACGAGCACTTGGGTATTGAGCTCCAGTCGTGCCGAGCACTCGATGTGCTGCCTTATTCTGAACCGAGACACAAGAGCAATCCATCTTGTGCCTTCAGCCGGCCATCACTGGGCATAAAACTCTCCCTGCCGAGTGAAGCAACAGAAAAGCTGGAAGAACTCGAGCCAGCACGGTGGCCACCTCACAGCTCCAGAGTCCCGGGTTCGATCCTGACCACGGGTGCTGTCTGTATGAAGTTTGTACGTTCTCCTCGTGATCTGCGTGGGCTTTCTCCGGGTGCTCCCGTTTCCTCCCACACGTGCAGGTTCATCGGCTATTTGGCTTGTAAAATAGTAAATTGTCCCTTGTGTGTGTGTGTGTGTGTGTGTGTGTGTGTGTGTGTGTGTGTGTGTGTGTGTGTGTGTGTGTGTGTGTGTGTGTGTGTGTGTGTGTGTGTGTGTGTGCGTGTGTGTGTGTGTGTGTGTATGTGTGTGTGTGTGTGTGTGTGTGTGTGTGTGTGTGTGTGTTTGTGTGTGAGTGTGTGTGTGTGTGTGTGTGTGTATGTGTGAGTGTGTGTGTGTGTGTGTGTGTGTGTGTGTGTGTGTGTGTGTGTGTGTGTGAGTGTGTATGTGTGTGTGTGTATGTGTGAGTGTGTGTGTGTGTGTGTGTGTGTGTGTGTAGGTGTGAGTGTGTGTGTGTGTGTGAGTGTGTGTGTGTGTGTGTGTGTGTGTGTGTGTGTGTGTGTGTGTGTGTGTGAGTGTGAGTGTGTGTGTGTATGTGTGTGTGTGTGTGTGTGTGTGTGTGCATGTGTGTGGGATAGTGTTAATGTGTGGGGATCGCTGGTCACCACGGACTAGGCGGGCTGAAGGGCCTGTTTCCACGCTATATCTCTAAACTAAATTAAAACATCTCAGCCAGAGCCCCAGCAATATTTTGTTTTGAACCTCACAACAGCCTGGGATAAATCTAGGCCCTGGCAGCGTCCATCTTGAAGGCCTACTAACTCTGTATTTATGAAGGCCTGCACTAGACTTTCACCTCCTCCTTCATTGAACTGTACAACTTGGAACTGTTTTCTATACGAATACTGATGATAACTATTCATTCAGGATCTTTTGGCTCCAGGCACAGATTGTTCGTTACCTCCAAATTCCCCATTGTTTCATAGGTTATTATTTTCCCTTACTACACTAGACTCAACTCATTCCCTCCCCCAACTCTCCCAGATCACTCCTTCCACTCATCTTGTTTTCAGAAAGATTTAAAAAAGTGATTTTCATTAAAGTTAGACATAAAGATTTTGTGCTAAATTGCATTGGATTCCTCCCAGTATCAATACCATAAACCAGCTCCACGCTCTCTTGGTTGATCTTTAGATCGGCTGAGTGATACAGCATGGAAACAGGTCCTTCGGCCCATCAATTCTACCGCTGTGCCACCGTGCCGATTATATTACAAATGGTGATCCCATGGAAGCCCAAGATGGCTGAGTCACCAGAAGAACCCAACAATGATCACCTTCTTACTTTAGACTTTAGAGATATGGCTTGGAAACAAGTGGCCCCTCGGCCACTGAGTCCATGCTGACCAGTTTGTACACTAACACTGCCCTACACACACTAGGGACAAGCTACAATTTTACCAAAGTCAATTAACTTACAAACCTGTACTTCTTTGGAGTGTGGGAGGAAACCGGAGCACCCGGAGGAAACTGAGTGTCATGGTACACCAGTCATTAAGAGTAGGCATGCAGGTGCAGCAGGCAGTGAAGAAGGCAAATGGTATGTTAGCATTCATTGCAAAAGGATTTGAGTATAGGAGCAGGGAGGTTCTACTGCAGTTGTACAGGGTCTTGGTGAGACCACACCTGGAGTATTGAGTACAGTTTTGGTCTCCTAATCTGAGGAAAGACATTCTTGCCATAGAGAGAGTACAGAGAAGGTTCACCAGACTGATTCCTGGGATGTCAGGACTATCATATGAGGATAGGCTCCGTTTGTACTCGCTAGAATTTAGAAGATTGAGGGGGGATCTTATAGAAACTTACAAAATTCTTAAGGGGTTGGACAGGCCAGATACAGGAAGATTGTTCCCGATGTTGGGGAAGTCCAGAACAAGGGGTCACAGTTTAAGGATAAGGGGGAAATCTTTTAGGACCGAGATGAGGAAAACATTTTTCACACAGAGAGTGGTGAATCTCTGGAATTCTCTGCCACAGAAGGTAGTTGAGGCCACATTGGCTATATTTAAGAGGGAGTTAGATGTGGCCCTTGTGGCTAAAGGGATCAGGGGGTATGGCGAGAAGGCAGGTACAGGATACTGAGTTGGATGATCAGCCATGATCATATCGAATGGCGGTGCAGGCTCGAAGGGCCGAATGGCCTACTCCTGCACCTATTTTCTATGTTTCTATGTTTCTAAAACCCACACAGGTCACGGGGTGAGCGTAGAAACTCTGCAAAGACAACACCTGCAGTCAGGATGGAACCCAGGTCTCTGGCAGGAACTCTAGCGTTGTGCCACCGTGCCACCCTGATCTGGACAGGTCCCTACAATTTAACCTAATGGAATGAGTGAAGAAATTCCCCTCTTCGTATCACAATCTTACAGGTTCTTTCACTCTGCACTGCCCAGTAAATTCATCTCCTCCGAGGATTTTTACGCCCACCTGAGAAATGAGGGAGAAAATGATATTGATGTTGAAAGCGAGGAACATGAATCATATTGATGCATGCACCAAGTACGGTGAGATGGCAGCTATTATTTTATCGCATTGGATCAGGATAATGGTCTGAGCCTTTGGCCTTGTTTGTGTGTTACACCTGCACATTTACAATTGCTGGTGGAGTTCTGAAACACAGCTCAGGGCTCTATCGAGAAGTGAAGTTTTGACCTGGTGACTGTGCCTGGCCAGTGAGCTGAGGCAGGGGGTGGGTGGCACCAACGTATGTCCGGTGCCACGCTCTCTGCGGTGAGAGCGGCACGCCTGCTTCCTGTGATGCCAGGGCATGAGGCCAACACGGGTACACTTGTGGAGCGCAGGTGCCCAGCACCTTATCATCTCTCAGCCTCTCCGCTGTATAAATATTCACAAAGTTGTCACGTTTCAGAAACATTGTCAAGGGGCAGCACAGTGGCAGAGTTGCTGCCTCACGGCGCCAGAGACCCGGGTTCGATCCTAACTACGGGTGCTGTCTTTACGGAGTTTGCACGTTCTCCCATGTGGGTTTTCTCCGGCTGGTCTGGTTTCCTCCACACTCCAAAGACAGACAGACCTGCAGGTTTCTCCGGCTGGTCTGGTTTCGTTGCCTCCACACTCCAAAGACAGACAGACCTGCAGGTTAATTGGCTTCGGTAAAATTGTCAATTGTCCGTAATCGGATAGTGCTAGTGATCGCTGGACAGCATGGACTAAGTGGGCCGAAGGGCCTGTTTCTCTCTCTAAATCCTCATTTTTACGGCCGTCTTTATAATGGATTTGAGTTTAGTTTTAGTTTGAATTTAGTGTATTTCCACATGTATCGAGGTACAGTGGGAAACTTCTGCTGCGTGCTGTCCGGGATCTCGATTATGGCGGACAGACCAGGCGGAATGCAGATACCTTCCCCGGCAGAATCCACCGCGCCCCTTGGTCGACCGCTCCTGCCGACGCCACTGCCGGCTGTACCCTTGGCCACCCCATCCACCACCACCACCACCACCTGTAGTGAGCTATTGAGACCTTGGCGTTTTGTCTCTTTGTACAGGTAAGGCTTTGATTTAATGTTGCCGCTGAGAAAAGGCACTTCCCTGTCAGTGGGGTCCTTGCTCAGCCAAAACGTTATTGCTGGGTCTCTCCATAAGAAATACCATATATTACATAAGTTCATATGTTCATGAGTTGTAGGAGCAGAATTTGGCCATTTGGCCCATCTAGTCTCCTCCGCCATTCGATCATGGTTGAACGATCTATCCCTCTCATCCCCATTGTGTGCAGTTTTGGTCCGCAAATTTAAGGAAGGACATTCTTGCTGATGAGGGAGTGCAGCGTAGGTTTACAAGGTTAATTCCCGGGATGGCGGGACTGTCATGTGCTGAATGGAGTGGCTGGGCTTGTATACTCTAGAATTTAGAAGGATGAGAGGGTATCTTATTGAAGCATATAAGATTATTAAGGGTTTGGACATGCTAGAGCAGGGGTGGAATGCCGCATTAGGTTAGCTGTAATCTAATAAGGCCGCATCCAAGAAACTTCAATTGGATATACTTCAAAATGTACATTATTTTGTTAAAATAGCCCTCATGACTTACTGATGTGTTAATTGTGGCTGTCAGTCGGGGAGGATTATTTTGTTGAATTTTCTTTTAATCTTTGGTATTTTAAATACGTTCATTTTAAGATTAAAATAAAAATAATAAAAGATGAACAAAAACTTATTAATAAAAATAAAAGGATTTTTTCTACAAAATTTGGATTCATTCAAAAGGCCGCAGTTAATGGCCTAGAAGGCTGCATGTTCCCACCCCTGTGCTAGAGGCAGGAAACATGTTCCCGATATTGGGGGAGTCTAGAAGCAGGGGCCACAGTTTAAGAATAAGGGCTAAGCCATTTAGAACGGGGATGAGGAAAAACTTCTTCACACAGGGAGTTGTAAGTTTAGAATTCCCTGCCTCATAGCGGAGTCAGGGGACATGGGGAGAAGGCAGGAACGGGGTACTGATTGGGGATGATCAGCCATGATCACATTAAATGGCGGTGCTGGCTCGAAGGGCCGAATGGCCTCCTCCTGTACCTATTGTCTATTGTCATTCTCCTGCCTTCTCCCCATAATCCCTGACACCCGTACTGATCAAAGTAAGAATAACACATTCATTCACTGTAAATTAATAAGTAGGAAAAAAATGGTCTCTGGGGCAGCCGTTCAACTCAAAACCCTGTGGCTCTGCACCAAGGTGGTCTCTAGTGTTGTAACGATTGAAAGGTGATTTAAAAGCCTGCGATTTGTAAATGAATCTGGATCCAGTGTGTAGGAAGTGGTTGGAGAGACTTCAGTGTTTCCATTCAACCAGCTGGTGCCAAACAGGACGTTGAGGAATAACAAGCTGCCCAGAAGCATGAGTGAAAAACATGTTGTTGGTGTGTGTGTGTGTGTGCGTTTTGCTCGACAGGTGAATGGGTTTGTAGCGGGGCAGAGGCAACAAATGATGTCACCCAGCGGAGCTCTGGGAGTTCTCTCCCCTGCGGGGAATCTGTGACTTCACTGCTGCGTTAAATTAAACTGGCAATTGTTCTCAGACTGAACCACCCGTCACACCAACCAAGTGCCATCTCCACGCGGGAGTTTCCAGCCGCTTACCAATAGACAATAGTTGCAGCAGTAGGCCATTCGGCCCTTCGAGCCATTCAATGTGATCATGGCTGATCTTTTTTTTTTTTTTTTTTCCAGTCTCCAAAACATCCTTTATTATTCAGTTACACTTCATCAAATGAACAAGAATCTCCCTTCACTGAAAGGGTTCTGCTTGACATACCCTTGACGTGCCCATCGCGACCACCAGGTCCATGGATAGATTCTTCCCGACAACCCCCATCAGGTTAATTGTACATGGATTAGATAGGTTTGGAGGGATATGGGCCAAGCGCAGGCAGGTGGGACTGGGACTAGTGTAGATGGGACATGTTGACCAAGTTGGGCAAGTTGCGCTGTAGGGCCCTATTACACAACATTAACCCTAACTGTGAACGTCTATGGTTCTCTTGTTGCACTAAGGACTTTAGCTTTTTTTTTAATTAATTTTTTAAAATAATAATCTTTTTATTATTTTGCACGAGTACTGTGATCATAAATTTATATGTTTAATGATTGAAAAAAAATTGTATGATGCTATATTTTCGGAGTCAGTGATTTACCCCCCAACAACACTGCGAGGCTCTTCCACAATCTACACAGCACAAGTCAGGAGCGTGATGGGTGAGTGCCCACTGGCCTAGTTGAGCGCAGCTCCAACAAGACACCGCTTCCTTACAGCGCCAGAAACCCGGGTTTCATCCTGACTATGGGTACTGTCTGTACAGAGTTTGTACGTTCTCCCCGTGACCTGCGTGGGTTTTCCCCGGGATCTCCGGTTTCCTCCCACACTCCGAAGACGTGCCGGTTTGTAGGTTAATTCATTTCAGTAAAATTGTCCCTAGTGTGTAGGATAGTGTTAGTGTGTGGGGGTCGCTGGTCGGCACGGACTAAGTGGGCCCAAGGACATCCTCCATGCTGTATCTCTGAACTAGACTCTCAATATACTCCACGCCACCCAGGACAAAGAAGTCTGCTCGATTGTCATCCCATCAATAATGGCTCAGAGAGCATTGGCTGAAGGGTCCATTCCAAGGAAGCACTAGTTCTATGTTTAAGAAGGAACTGCAGATGCTGGAAAATCGAAATTAAAGCACAAGGCATTGGGGATTCAGTATTGATGTGGATAGAGAACTGGCTGGCAAACAGGAAGCAAAGAGTAGGAGTAAACGGGTCCTTTTCACAATGGCAGGCAGTGACTAGTGGGGTACCCCAAGGCTCAGTACTGGGACCCCAGCTATTTACAATATATATTAATGATCTGGATGAGGGAATTGAAGGCAATATCTCCAAGTTTGCGGATGACACTAAGCTGGGGGGCAGTGTTAGCTGTGAGGAGGATGCTAGGAGACTGCAGGGTGACTTGGATAGGCTGGGTGAGTGGGAAAATGTTTGGCAGATGCAGTATAATGTGGATAAATGTGAGGTTCTCCATTTGGGTGGCAAAAACAGGAAAGAAAGCAGACTATTATCTAAATGGTGGCCGAATTGGGAAAGGGGGAGATGCAGCGAGACCTGGGTGTCATGGTACACCAGTCATTGAAGGTAGGCATGCAGGTGCAGCAGGCAGTAAAGAAAGCGAATGGTATGTTAGCTTTCATTGCAAAAGGATTTGAGTATAGGAGCAGAGAGGTTCTACTGCAGTTGTACAGGGTCTTGGTGAGACCACACCTGGAGTATTGCGTACAGTTTTGGTCTCCAAATCTGAGGAAGGACATTATTGCCATAGAGGGAGTGCAGAGACGGTTCACCAGACTGATTCCTGGAATGTCAGGACTGTCTTATGAAGAAAGACTGGATAGACTTGGTTTATACTCTCTAGAATTTAGGAGATTGAGAGGGGATTTATAGAAACTTACAAAATTCTTAAGGGGTTGGACAGGCTAGATGCAGGAAGATTGTTCCCGATGTTAGGGAAGTCCAGGACAAGGGGTCACAGCTTAAGGATAAAGGGGAAATCCTTTAAAACCGAGATGAGAAGAACCTTTTTCACACAGAGAGTGATGAATCTCTGGAACTCTCTGCCACAGAGGGTAGTTGAGGCCAGTTCATTGGCTATATTTAAGAGGGAGTTAGATGTGGCCCTTGTGGCTAAGGGGATCAGGGGGTATGGAGAGAAGGCAGGTACGGGATACTGAGTTGGATGATCAGCCATGATCATATTGAATGGTGGCGCAGGCTCGAAGGGCCGAATGGCCTACTCCTGCACCTAATTTCTATGTTTCTATGTTTCTATGAAGGTGGACAAAAATGCTGGAGAAACTCAGCGGGTGCAGCAGCATCTATAGAGTGAAGGAAATAGGCAACGTTTCGGGCCAAAACCCTTCTTCAGACTGACATAAGCACTGCTTTATGTTTGAAGCAATCATTTCATCCAGTGCATGGTGGCTGTAGTGCAGTCTACATACAAAACTCATTGTTATCACTCACCTTGGATACTCCAGCACAGCACCACCAGCACCAAACTCCAAACTCACAAACTGGACCAACAGCGCAACACCAACACGCATGGTTCTCCGCTAAGTTGCACATCACTTTGACTTGGAAGTGTATCACTGGTCTTCATTATCACTGGGTCTGAATCTTGAGGGGGAAGATTTATGATGAACGTGAGGGGCAACTTTTTCCACACAGGGGGCGGTGGGCACATGGAACGAGGTGCCAGAGGGAGTAGTTCAGGCATGTGCAATGAGAACGTCACAAAGATATTTGGACCGACACTGGTTTTGGACAGATTTAGGCGGCCATGGGCCAAACGCAGGGAAATGGGACCAGTTTAGATGAGGCATCATGGTCGGCATGGAAGAGTTGGGCCGAAGGGCCAGTTTCTGTGCTGTACGAATCAATGTGGAATTCACTCCACTGAAGTTGGAACACGGCGAGACCCAATTAATGAGTAAAATTAAAGACGTTACGAGGATGTGGCCAGCACTCGAAGGCCTGAGCTGCAGCACAGGGACAGGTTAAGCAGGCTGCAAGTTTATTCCTTGAAGCGCAGGAGGATGAGGGGTCATCTTTATCGAGATGTGCAAAATCATGAGCTGAATGGATCGGGTAAACGCACGGAGTCTCATGCCCAGAATCGAGAACCGGAGGACATTGGTTTAATGTGAGGCGGGAAAGATTTAATAAGAACCTGCGTTTACTTACAGAGGTTGGTGGGTGTATGGAACGAGCTGCCAGGGGAGGTAGTTGAGACAGGTACTATGGCAACGTCTAAGAAACATTTGGACAGGTACATGGAGAGGGCAGATTTAGAGAGAGATATGGGCCAAACGCAGGCAGGTGGGACTAGTATAGATGGGACATGTAAGTCGGTATGGGCACGTTGGGCCGAAGGGCCTGTTTCCTCACTGTGTGTATAACTGTAAGTAAAGAAGTTCCTAACCACCAGGGTAGGACGAAGGTCTAGGATCACACCACATCCAGCTGGGAATGTTGGCAAGCAACCAACAGGAGGAAGAGGCTTCATCCACATTCATCCTCAGTCTAGATGGAGATCACAGGCTTGTGTGGAGAGGACTATGCTGACCTCTTTGCAAATATATCTCGCTGAAGTGTGGAGGGTATAGCCCCACAGCTCCAAATCCCTGCCCCTTCTCCCTCTCCCTCAAGATTCCCATCGCCCATCGCAGTAGAAGCTGATTCTAACGGGTTCTGTCTGTGGACTCTGTAATATCTCATCCGCGGTGCTGACAGCTCCAGCTGCTCCAGCTGCTCCAGCACTGCGCTGCAATGTCATAATTCATAGCCTGAGATCGACAGCTTCTCCCCCAACGATATGAAAGGGAATGTGGCCGTGGGAGAAGGATGAAAGAAGACATCAGCTGTGAATTTGTTGAATGGCAGCAAAGGCTAGGCTGAACAATCTCCAGGTGTTATAATCCCCCTACTATAACATTAGCTTATTGTAGCTTAGTTCAGAGATACAGCGTGGAAACAGGCCCTTCGGCCCACCGAGTCCGTACTACCCAGCGATCCCCGCACACTAACATTATCCTTCACACACTTGGGACATTTTTTTTACAATTTTACCAAACCAATTAACCTACAAACCTGCGCGTCTTTGGAGTGTGGGAGGAAACCGGAGCACCCGGAGAAAACCCACACCGGTCACGGGGAGAAGGTACAAACTCCAGGCAGAGAGCACCTACAGTCAGGATCGAACCGGGTCTGTGGAGCTGGAAGGCAGCAACTCAACCGCCGCGCCACCGTGCCGTGAAACCGCCTGGACTCACCACTCCATATTGTTGTAACAGTCTTACGACCCTCGCTTTAAGTTCTCTCAATTCTGGAGAAACTCAACGGGCCAGGCAGCATCCATCACTGGAGAAAAGGAATAGGCGACGTTTCGGGTCGAGACCCCTCTTCAGTTTAGTTTAGAGACACAGCGCGGAAACAGGACCTGTTCTGTTCTGTGTACGTCTTTGGAGTGTGGGGAGAAACCGGGGCACCGTGGAAAATTCACGGAGAACGTACAAACTCCGTACAGACAGCACCTGCAGTCAGGATCGAACAAGGATCTCTGGCACTGTCCCACTTAGGAAACCTGAACGGAAACCTCTGGAGACTTTGCGCCCCACCCAAGGTTTCCGTGCGGTTCCCGGAGGTTTTTGTCAGTCTCCAGAGGTTCCCTGTTCTGGTTTCCTAAGTGGGACAGGGGCTTAAGGCAGCAACTTAACTGGTGCACCACCGTGCTGCCTGGAATATTCAGCATTGCTGTCAAGATTGTAACCTCTGCACCACCCGCCCTCATCCTCCCCACCTTCTCCCTCTCCCCCAACCTACAAACGCATTTCTCGGCAAGTTTCAGATCACCCATATTTTTTTTGAAAATTGCAGTTGCTGCTGGAAAAACACATTGGATTGCTTTTCTCCATGGAAGATAGGATATCAATGGAAGTTGATGGATTTGTTTTGAGTGCTATGCTGGCAGGAAGCAGCAACAATAATCACATATCAATTCCACTGCTGTAACCTTTCCAGGTCAATATCCCAAGGGCAGCAGTTGTGGCATTTTATCTCTTCAGCTAAATACAGAAATAACTGGAAGGTTACCGCTGAGTCTCGTTGATATTTTGAACAGTCATGGTGAGGTGGCAGAAACAAGGAGAAGAAACCGAGGTTCGACCTTGGCATCAAGAGATAAGATCCCCCCCCCCCCGTTCACAAAGGACTGGGGAGACCCCTGCCTCTCATTGGCATAAGGGACAGAAGTTTAGGGGTAATATGAGGGGGAACTTCTTTCCTCAGAGAGTGGTAGCGGTGTGGAATGAACTTTCAGTGGAAGTGGTGGAGGCAGGTTCATTGGTACCATTTAAAAATAAATTGGATAGGCATATGGATGAGAAGGGAATGGAGGGTTATGGTATGAGTGCAGGCAGGTGGGACTAAGGGGGAAAAAAATTTGTTTGGCACGGACTTGTAGGGCCGAGATGGCCTGTTTCCATGCTGTAAATTGTTATATGGTTATATGGTTATATGCACCATCCTATCGAACCTTCAGGTTAGATACTAATCTCTCTCCGCATTGCGATAGCACACATCTGTGTGAAGACCTGTCCACTTACATGAGTTCATAAGGTCTAGGAGCAGAATTAGGACCATTCGGCCCATCAAGTCTACTCCGCCCTTCAATCATGGCTGATCTATCTTTCACTCTCAACCCCATTCTCCTGCCTTCTCCCCATATCCCCCGACACCCATGCCAATCAAGAATCTGCCTATCACTGCCTTAGAAATATCCATTCACTTGGCCTCCACAGCCTTCTGTGGCAATGAAGTCCACAAATTCCCAACCATCTGACTAAAGAAATTCCTCCTCATCTCCTTCCTAAAGGAATCTCCTTTCATTCAGAGTCTATGACCTCTGGTTCTAGATTCTCCCACCAGTGGAAACATCCTCTCCACATCCACTCTATCCAGGCCCTTTCACTATTCGGTAAGTTGCAATGAAGTCCCCCCACCCCCTCATCCTTCTAAACTCCAGCGAGTAGAGGCCCAGTGCCGCCAAACGCTCATCATATGTAAACATATGTACACTTTGTCCCATCAAACACTTCTAGAAACTCCACCATTTGATGTTTTCCATCAGCGGGTTATAGATGGTGCACATCAAAGTTTAATATATCAACTTGGTGGGTTGGGATTCATTACTTATGTACAATTACCTAAGTCAGAATGATTGAGTCTGAATAGTTAAGGGAAGAATTGACAAAGGTGTTTGCATTTTATGTAGGACTTTGATAGAGCAAAATTGGACAACTATGTCCACTGGAAGGTTGGAAACTATCGTTAGTAGATGAGTGTAGATGAATGGCAAAGGGCCAGAGGAAAGATGACAATTTATTTAACACAGGGAGGTATAAAGGTTTGAATGAACAGTCAACGCGGAAATAAATGTTGAAAGGGATTTGGATAAGTAATGAAGGGAGAACTGTTTAGGGTGTGTGAGTGGGGCTAATTGAAACACTCTTTCAAAGTGTCGGTTCAGTGGCGGTGAGGGGAAGGGCCTTCGATGCTGCGGGCTGTGTTGATTTTGATGAGTGGGTGTGAGAGGTTGCTGTTCCAGGCTCATCAGCCAGCAGCTGAAGGAACATTTTTGCTAACAACACAAGGAGTGAAGGATTCACAGCACATCATTGGACTCCTTTTAATGATAAAATAGAAAGAGGGAAGTACAGAGGTTGAGTTTAACAGTCGCACCGTTCCCTTCTAACAAAACAGTCAGTAGCAGCACAAGCCGACCTCCGCCTTCGTCGATAGTTGTGGAGATAAAATTCAAATACACGCGCACACACGCACACACACACACACACACGGACACACACACACGCACGCACGCACACACGCACACACACACACGCACGCACACACGCACACACACACACACACACACACACGCACACACGCACACACACACCCTGACACACACACACACACACACACACGCACACGCACGCACACACACACACACACACACGCGCGCGCACACACACACACACACACACACGCACACACACCCACGCACGCGTGGACACACACACACACACACACACACACACACTCACATACGCACACACACACACACGCACACACACACACACACACACACACACACACACAGACACGCACACACGACACACACACACACACACACGCACGCACACACACACACACACACACACACACACACACACACGCGCACACACACACACACATATACACACACAAGCACGCACACACACACACACACACACACACACACACACACACACACACACACGCGCACACACACACACACACACACACACTCACCCTGACAACGGATGGACACACACACACTCACACTCACAAACAGCAGTCATGTTGAGATTCATGCACACGCACATACACACACACGCACTCACTCTTATGCATATAGACACATATACATACACGCACACGCACTCACACAAATAAAGATATGTAGGGGTCCTCCCCAATACATGCATAAACACTCAAAGACACATATGCACACACATAAACACGCACACACATATATACACGCACGCACACATGCACACAGCACAGAAAAAGTAATGGGCACACATAAGTGACCGAGATATACATACACTAAATACACAGACACACTCACCCCTCATTCACACAAATGCACAGTTTTTGCAAAGGAATGGAACCATATTGTAGCAGCTGATAACTGTAGGATTTACTAATGTGATGATGACATGGTCTGGCCGTCGGCACCTTATTGATGGGCTGAAGATGCAACTTCTACAAGTAGCCCTGGGTTGACCTTCAGAACCAAACCTTAAAATACCAGGTGCTTATGATGGAAAAAAGTACTCCAAGTTAATGACATCTAGATATGAAGCACCTCACGTTGCAATATCAACACACGTTTGTTAAATGGGCTATAACAATGTGCCACCGACAAGCTGTGACACATAATTCACGATATGACTCACTTAATGCAGAAACCAGTTTTTCGACAATTACATCTCTTCACAATAAATAGCAACCTCCTTCCCAGTGATGATGATGAGGCAGCTGTGTAAGTTTGCAGCAGGTAACAATGAGAGGCAAATCCATCCAGTCCAATAGTCCCATCCAGTAGATTCTTCCCGCTCCTTTGGTAGTGGGTTAGTAGTTGCAACCTGGTCTTTGTCACTGTCTTCCCCCTCCCCTGGTGCCTGGGGACTGGGTGGTGAGGGGGAGGGAGACATGGGCGTGAGGGTTCATCTGCCCCTGACATCGGCGGGAGTATCGGAGATAGATTGATCAATGGGCACAGATGCCTCTTGCGCATCAGCTGGGATCATTGACGTGGTTTATTCAGGACCCGCTCCCGGTTCCATTCCCACCACGGATCCCTTGGTTTGGTGGGAAACCACTTGGGTTCACCCCCCCCCTCCCCCCCCCCCCTCAACATTTGAGGGGGGTGGGGGGGGGGGGGGGGGGGGGTGAGGTTAGGAGGAGGGGGGGGGGGGGGGAAATGGAGTGGGAATAGAGTGGGAAAGAGTAAAATGTGGAGTTGGTAGGTGAGGGGAGAGATGAAGTGAGAGGAGAGCGGGCAGAAGGGCAGGGAACGGGGCCTGGAGGCAAGATCAGGAAGGGTGGGGAGGTGGCAGAGGGATTGAATGGAGGGTGAGAGGGGTAGAAGGGAAGGTCGGGCAGAGTGGGTGAGATGATATGATGGAGCTCCCAGATGGAGAAAGCGTTGCGAGAGGGAGAGATGGGGGGACATGATGGAGAGGGGGAAACGGAGAAGTGGAGGACAAAGATGGAGGACTAGGAGAAGGATGGGCAGGAAAGTGTCCATTCCTGGTTGAGTCCGACTCCAGCTCTTGTTGTGTTGGGAACCGGACAAAGTCAATGTTTAACGAGAAGCTCTCTCAAACGAGGAGAATAACCTAGACAGTCAATGATGCTAAGTGTTGTTTCTACAGAATATATATGCACCTGTACACCTCTACAGATCTATATCTCTCTCTATGGACTGCCCCGCCGTATAAATGAAGGCGAGATTTAGAATTCGTCGGACTTTATGATGTGAAAGAGGGTGACATTGTAGAGGACCTGGTGACCATTGTTCCAGGTGTACAGGGCTCTGTCCTTGGGATTGTAATCCAACATGGAGATGTGGGAGTACTGGTTGTGGAACTGGATGTCGGTGTACTCGTAGGTGGAGGTGTTGGTGTTGTACGAGTAGTAGACCTTGGCGCCACCCAGGTGGGAGTTGGTCATGTAGAGGGTGCCGCAGATCATGAAGGTCTCGCCGGCGCTGCGCTTGGGGTAGCCCGTGTTCCAGCTGCGCACCACCTCCAGCGTCACCAGGTCCAGCTTGCTGATGACGATGTTGCCCGCGTTCTGGTTGGTGGCGTAGACGGCCCACAGGCCGCCCTCGTCCACCATCAGGTCGATGTCGGAGTGGCCCCCCCACGAGTAGGGGTACACGTTGTTGTAGCCGGCGTAGTCCAGGCTGCGCTGGATCAGCAGGCGCTCGCTGGGGATGTGGAACTTGATGATGATGTGGCTCTGGTACTTGTTGAAGTAGAGCGTCTGGTTGTAGACCACCTGCCCCGTGCCCGACCACGGGTGCGGCAGCCGATGCACCGTGAAATTGTCCGTGCTCGTGAAGTCCTGCAGCGACTTGTACACCCGCACAAAGCGGTTGTTGTGGTAACCATCCATGTAGTAAACCTGGGGGCGGGGGGGGAGATAAAGACACCATCAAGATGCATTCATCATTGCCTGCAGCTCAATGTCACAGCTGAAGTTTTTTTGGCCTTCCATCACAGCTATGTGATGGATGTTTATGTAAAATGTAATTATGTTGTGTCTGGGGTCTATTGTGTGTAATGTATGGCTGCAGAAACGGCATTTCGTTTGGACCTCCAGGGGTCCAAATGACAATTAAATTGACTCTTGACTCTTGACTCTTGAACTTCCCTGTCCAGTAGACACAGGGCAAAACCAAACAGGAGAGCTTAAAATTGGCAAAGGGTTTGACTGGGGAACTGAATGCCCTTCACCTGTATCCACCTCTCACCTGCCATGGGAAATCTCCCTCACATGTATCTACCTATCATTCCCCAAGTCAAATCCCACTCACCTGTAACCACCTATCACTGGCCACCCACAATAGACCTATATTCTATTGTCCATGACCCTAACCTGTATTCGCCCATCACTTGTGGAATTCTCTGCCTCAGAGGGCGGTGGAGGCAGGTTCTCTGGATGCTTTCAAGAGAGAGCTAGATAGGGCTCTTAAAGATAGCGGAGTCAGGGGATATGGGGAGAAGGCAGAAACGGGGTACTGATTGGGGATGATCAGCCATGGTCACATTGAATGGCGGTGCTGGCTCGAAGGGCCGAATGGCCTACTCCTACACCTGCACCTATTGTCTATTGTCTATTGCCAGATCAAATCCCCCTCACCTGTAACCACCTATCACTGGCCAAATCACATCCCACTAACCTGTATTCACCTATCACTTGCCAGATCAAACCCCTCTCACCTGTATTGGAGTGCGGGAGGAAACCAGAGCTCCCTGAGAAAACCCACACAGGTTACAGGGAGAACAAACAAACTCTGTACAGACAAGCACCCATAACCAGGATCAAACCCGGGTCCCTGGTGCTACAAGGCGTCAGCTCTACCACTGCGCCACCATGCTGCCCCGTCACTAAACTAAACTCAAATACCAGAGTGCACAATATATTTTCTCAGCATTGCAGTGTAACAGTTCCAGAGAAGATGAGCTATAACGGCAACGAGGTAGGTTGGAAGATCGAGACTGGACTCGAGTTTATGGAAGGATGGTTCAGATGTCTGCTGACAGATTGCGGACAGTTCACCATGCTGGGAATGATCAGATGGTGGGTGGGCTCAGCTGGATACTATTACAGCTGAAACCATTAGAACAGCTGGATATTAAACTATGGCCATAGGGACCTAGTACTGTGTCAGGAGGTTTTCACTCAGAACTAAATATAAATAACGAGAAATCTATGCGCAGAGCACCTGACTACTATACACGTAAGATCAATATGTACATGGTTTCATGTGCTTGCATTACATCTGCTGTAAGTTCTACCCTAAAGGAAATTGGACCAGGCATTTGCAGCTGGGATTTACACTTTGCACGACAGCTAACTTCTTCCAGCATCATTCGGGCATGAAATTAGAAATGGATCGAACGACCGACAATCTGGAATTTATATTTTAAAACTCTGGGTCCAACAGTGGCCAGCCTTGCGGGAAGCGGTGAAAACAGCGTGGATTAAAGTATCTGGGACGCCAATGCTTTTGCTTTCCGAATGCGGCTGGCTGAATTTTCACTGCTCTGTGCAGTGCAATCATTGCTGCTGGGTCATTCAGCGCATGGCGAATGCGGGAAGCACGGCACACGCATGCACCTTGCATTGGCTACAAGCTTGCAGCTGCATGGCGAGGGGATATGATGGCAGACGCGCAGTGTGTCTCCCTGGCAACTTCAACACCCCTCCATCGCAACTGCGGGACTGTACTTTAGTTTAGTTTAGAGATACAGCGCGGAAACAGGCCCTTTGGCCCATCGAGTCCGCGCCGACCAACGGCCACTCCGTACACTATCCTACATACACTGGGGACGATTTACAATTTTACTGGTCAATTAACCTACAAACCTCTACGCCTTTGGACTGTGGGAAGAAACTGAAGCACCCGGAGAAAACCCACGTGATCACAGGGAGAACGTGCTAACTCCATACAGACAGCACCCATAGTCAGGAGAGAACCTGGGTCCCTGGCGCTGTGAGGCAGCAACTCTACCGTTGTGCCACCATGCCGACTGTACTGTAAGGCTATGGAGGGTGGAGTTTAAGGCACTGCCTCACTTCCCAGAGACCAGGGCAGGGATGACATGGCAGCTTCACGCTTGGCTCCCAGGGAAACACATGGAGGACATTTTATAGTCACACTGTGCAGAAACAGGCCCATTGGCTCCAACGTGCCCACGTTTTAATGCAGCAAATCAGGGAGAATCACGCTCACAAATGTTTAAGGATACGTGAATGAATACGTTTTATTGGCCAGGAATTCACATACAAGGAATTTGCCTTGGTGCTCCGCCCGCAAGTGACAACATGACATTGGTGACACACATTTCACCAATTTAATATTGTTTGTGGGTTACCAAAATGGGTTTTAGGGCTAAATAAATAAATGGGGATATGTCACAATTGTGGGAATGGTCATATGATGGGCCGAATGCAAAGTGCCGGAGGAACTCAGCGGGTAAGTCAGCAACTGTGAAGGGAATGGACAGACGGGATCCTTCTTCCTGCTGTCCTGCTGTGGTTGCCTCAGCTGGATACTGTAGAGAATTCATCAGAAAAACTGGATCATCGAGGATTATCTACAGAGACCCTGCCTGCTCAGTATCAGAAAGATTTCTCTCAACTAGCAATGTAACTAGAAATCTAAAGTGCATAGCACCCGATTAATATGTACATAACTTCACTTTGTGCATGTTTTAATGTGCGATTTGTCTACATAAAATGACACACTGAAATTGGGTCAAATCTGATTCATCGGTAAGAGTACCTATTCTGATCTCCACACCCAAATTTTAAAAAAATCGATAGTATATAAGGGCTAACATCAATAAAATGTCCTTCGTAACTCAGGCGTTCCCCGAATGCTCTTTGGTGTAATCACCATTATGATCTAGAAAGCACAGCTGACAATTTGTAGACAGGACAGCCTCCAAAACAGCAAGGACATGAGTTCAAGGTAATTTAATTTGCAACATTGCTTAAGGTGTGAATATTGGATGTGATCTTTCATTCCCACTCAGGAGAGCAGGAGGGATTTCAGAAAACACCATTGATAGCGGAGGCACGGTGGCGCAGGTGGTGGAGTTACTGCCTTACAGCGCCAGAGACCCCGGTTCGATCCTGACCTCGGGTGCTGTCTTCTATGTTCCTATCACGGGTTATTGATAGGGGACGATCAGCCACGATCACAATGAATGGCGGTGCTGGCTCGAAGGGCCGAATGGCCTCCTCCTGCACCTATTGTCTATGTTTTTCTATGCACGGAGTTTGTACGTTCTCCCTGTGATCGCGTGGGTTTCCACCAAGTGCTCCGGTTTCCCCCCAAAGGCGTGCGGGTTTGTAGGTTCATCAGCCCTCTGTGAATTGCCCCTTAGTGTGTAGGGAGTGGGATAACAATGGAACGTATGTTGGCATGGACATGATGGGCCGAAGGGCCTGTTTCCATGCTGTATCTCAAACCTAAACTCAACTAATAATAAAGGATGCCAGCGGAGTGATATTGAGGAATTTTGCAGAGGATGAAATCTTTATTGACCAATGGGGAGGAAAGCTTTGAACTGCACGACGACATCGATGACAGACACAGAATGCTGGAGTAACTCAGCGGGACAGGCAGCATCTCTGGAGAGAAGGAATGGGTGATGTTTCGGGTCGAGACCCTTCTTCAGATGGTTTGGACAGTGGGGCAGAGAAGGGACAAACAGAAATGAATGCAGAGGAGCAGGTGCAATAGGGTGAGGACATCTAGAGGAGGAGAAAGAGGGACTGGACATCCACAGGTAATTAAAGGCAGCAGGACATCCTAACAAGGTGGTTATGGAGGATGCTGCTGTAGTAGCAGAGTGAAAGCGGTTGGACCGGCTAGATGCAAGAAGATTGTTCCCGATGTTGGGGAAGTTCAGAACAAGGGGTCACAGTTTAAGGATAAGGGGGAAGTCTTTGAAGACCGAGATGAGAAATTATTTTTCACACAGAGAGTGGTGAATCTGTGGAATTCTCTGCCACAGAAAGTAGTTGAGGCCAGTTCATTGGCCATATTTAAGAGAGAGTTAGATGTGGCCCTTGTGGCTAAAGGGATCAGGGGGTATGGAGAGAAGGCAGGTACAGGATACTGAGTTGGATGATCAGCCATGATCATATTGAATGGTGGTGCAGGCTCGAAGGGCCGAATGGCCTACTCCTGCACCTATTTATTTATTAAAAAATATAGTAGAGAATTGAGGTTTTCCAGGTTTCAATATGGTTCTGCGTGTGAGACCCTGTCCCACTTAGGAAACCTGAACGGAAACCTCTTGAGACTTTGCGCCCCACCCAAGGTTTCCCTTCGGTTCCCGGAGGTTGCAGGTGGTTGCCGGAGGTTGCAGGTAGTGGAAGCAGGTAGGGGGGCTGACAAAAACCTCCGGGAACCGCACAGAAACCTTGGGTGGGGCGCAAAGTCTCCAGAGGTTTCCGTTCAGGTTTCCTAAGTGGGACAGGGGCATTAACAGTTCACAACTTAGAAATGCATGGATACATGGATACTTGGGTACATGGATAGGAATGATTTAGAGGGATATGGGCTAAATGTAGGCAGGTGAGGAGCAGCCTCCAACAGGAAGAGACCGGGGACTCTGGTGCCGACGACTCACCGTCACCGTCGCGGGGCTGGCCGAGTCCGGAGCGGGTGGAGCGGTGGAGGAGCGCTGCTGCCGCTGCTGCTGCGGCCCGACCGGAGAGTCGGAGGCTTCAACTGCAGGTCTGTGGACGGCAGCACCGGGAGCCCGCGGGTCCCTGGAGGGAGACCGCTTTTTCAGGGCTCTTGCAACGGCAACTTCCCCCGCCCGAGTGCAGGGTCGACGAGCTCCTGGAGCGGGGCCTGACATCACCGCCCCGCGCGGCTTGGAATGGCCGCGGGACTCTGCGAGTGCACGCCGGGGGCTCTAACACCAAGACCCGGTGTGCGACCTCGCACCACCCGGCGTGGCTTTAATGGCCGCGGGACAATCGCCATCGCCAGCCAGCCGGGAGCTTTGACTTTGACTCTGACATCGGGGGGGGGGGGAAGAGTGCAGTGGAGAGATAAGTTTATTTGGCCTTCCATCACAGCGATGTGATGGATGTTTATGTAAATTATGTTGTGTCTTGGGTCTATTTGTTTGTAATGTATGGCTGCAGAAACGGCATTTCGTTTGGACCTCAAGGGGTCCAAATGACAATTAAATGCATCTTGTATCTTGTAGGTGGGACTGGTGTAGATGTGGCATCTTGGTCAGCAGGGGCAAAGCTGGGCCCAAATACCTGTTTCTGTGCAGTGTGGATCGATGGTAAATCTACTGGATCTGGAAACGTTAAGTATAAAGTAAGTAATTCCTTAGCGACGGTGCAGTCAATAGAGCCAAGCACAATGCTGAATGTCAAACCCTTGCTTCTGCTATCCTTCACACCTTTAACTCACTCTTGACATTTAGCGATTTGGCCAATTAGTCTAATTAGTTCATGCCCAATCCACCAAACACAAAATCAATTAAGAAAGCAAAATTGTGAGTGTGTTTCCTGGTCCACCTCCGGACAAACCGCTGACAATGTTAACCCAAGCAACACATTTACAAACTGGTGAATGAAAGGAAAACATGATCAGCATAGCTCGAAGTTGGCCCATTGTGCTTAGAATATCCTGCACTTAATTCCTTAGCCCACCAGCCAACCAAGATAATCAAGGCCAGAGGCCTTGGGGCTAAATCTGTAAAGTTTTATTTTATGTATTTTTATGTTAATTTAATAATTAATTATTATCTATTATTAATTTTAAATTATTGTTCATTATTATATTAACATTTTATGTAACATTTAATTCGAGAATAAACAGGAGGTCACTCTCTTAGGGATCTCTCCGTCATTTCCCTCAGCTTTATACACCTCATAAGATCATAAGTGATAGGAGCAGAATTAGGCCATTCGGCCCACAAGTCTACTCCGCCATTCAAACATGGCTGATCTATCTCTCCCTCCTAACCCCATTCTCCTGCCTCCCCACCCCATAGCCCCAGACATCCGTACTAATCAATAATCTATCTCTGCTATAAACATATCCATTTCTTCTCTCCAGAGATGCTGCATGTCCCGCTGAGTTACTCCAGCTTTTTGTGTCTAACTTCGGTTTAAACCAGCATCTGCAGTTCCTTCCTACATATTCCCTTATCATGTATCTATACACTGTAAATGCACTGATTGTAATCATGTACTGTCTTTCCACTGACTGGTTAGCACACAACAAAAGCTTTTCACTGTACCTCGGTACACGCGACAATAAACTAAACTGGACTGAGATACCCGTCATCAGCTGCTTTGAGCCCCAGGTTTTTCAGGATGCGTCTGTAACTGAGCTTTTAGACTCCTGCCTTAACATTGCTCAGTCGAGTTTCGTTTGACACCACCTCCAGCCTCTCCTCATTCTTCCCCAAACACAAGGAACATCTTTAACTGCATCCTTCACTCATCCTGTTGAAACCTTTCACATTTTTTGGAGACACAAGAGGCGGCAGATGCTGGAAACGTGAGCAAAAAGGCAAACTGCTGGAGGAACTCAATGGCCCAGGGCGGAAATGGACAGACACCGTTTCGGATTGAGACTGAAGTGGGGTCTCGACCCAAACCTCGTCTGTCCATTTCCCTCCACAGACGCTGCCTGACCCACTGAGTTACTCCGGCAGTTTAGTTCATTCGATTCCTTACCAGTTTTCCAAACTTTGTGCCATCTTCATAGTGCACCGCATACCCAGGCCCGAGGCCTGACGCATATCACAATTGGAGCGGTCCCAACACACCACCATTTCATTCCTCCCTCTATGGACATTGACAATAACTCTCTGTCAATCCTGAGTCAATTTTGTGCTGCTACTGCTAGCTTGATCCTTTGGGCTTGGTACCCTCTGATGAACACCCAGGTTCAGGAATAGCTACTTCCCCACAGCCATCAGGCTATTAAACCTGGCTCGGACAAAACTCTGATTATTAATAACCAATTATCTGCTATTTGCACTTTATCATTTTATTTATTCATGTGTGTATATATTTATATTACGGTATATGGACACACTGATCTGTTTTGTAGTAAATGCCTACTATGTTCTGTGTGCTGAAGCAAGGCAAGAATTTCATTGTCCTATACAGGGACACATGACAATAAATTCACTTGAACTTGAACTTGAACTTCTTCTCCCTAATAAGACCATAAGACAAGTGGGCATTCGGCCTATCTAGTCCACTCCGCCATTCGATCATGGCTGATGCATTTTTGCCTCTCAATGCTATTCTCCTTCCTTCTCCCCGTAACCTGTAAAGCCCTTCCTTCAACCCCCCCCCCCCCCATACCCCCTCCCTCCTTCCCCCCCCCCCCCCCCCCCCCTCCTTCTTCCACCCCCATCACCCAATTACTTGGACAATTGTCTCCTTGATTTCCAGTCCATTAGGGGTTAGGCGGCAGGTACTTTGATCGGCGTTTACTGGTCACCGTTCGGTGAGCGTATGGTCGGCACGTGGACGGGCGTTTGCCGGTCACTGCCCGGTGGTCGGTACGTGGACTGGTGATTACTGATAACTGTTTAAGAAGGAACTGCAGATGCTGGAAAATCGAAGGTAGACAAAAGTGCTGGAGAAACTCAGCGGGTACAGCAGCATCTATGGAGCGAAGGAAATAGGCAACGTTTCGGGACGAAACCCTTTCGGGTTTCGGCCCGAAACGTTGCCTATTTCCTGAAACAAACATAGAAAACAGGTGCAGGAGTAGGCCATTCGGCCCTTCGAGAATGCACCGCCATTCAATATGATCATGGCTGATCATCCAACTCAGTATCCTGTACCTGCCTTCTCTCCATAACCCCTGATCCCTTTAGCCACAAGGGCCACATCTAACTCCCTCTTAAATATAGCCAATGAACTGTGGGCTCAACTACCTTCTGTGGCAGAGAATTCCACAGATTCACCACTCTCTGTGTGAAAAAATGTTTTCCTCATCTCGGTCCTAAAAGATTTCCCCCTTATCCTTAAACTGTGACCCCTTGTTCTGGACTTCCCCAACATCGGGAACAATCTTCCTGCATCTAGCCTGTCCAACCCCTTAAGAATTTTGTAAGTTTCTATAAGTCTGCAGAGGGCGCTCAGCATCGCCAAGGACTGCTCTCACCACAACCATGGACTGTTTACCCTCCTACCATCCGGGAGGCGCTACAAGTCTCTCCGTTGCCGAACCAGCAGGTCGAGGAACAGCTTCTTCCCGGCGGCTGTCACTCTACTCAACAACGTACCTCGGTGACTGCCAATCACCACCCCCCCCGGACACTTATTATTATTTATTCAAATCATTTGCTATGTCGCTCTTCCAGGGAGATGCCAAATGCATTTTGTTGTCTCTGTACTGTACACTGACAATGACAATTAAAATTGAATCTGAATCTGAATCTGAATCTGAAGATCCCCCCTCAATCTCCTAAATTCTAACGAGTCTGAAATTCTGAAATGGTTTCCTATTCGGCCCGAAACGTTGCCTATTTCCTTCGCTCCATAGATGCTGCTGCACCCGCTGAGTTTCTCCAGCACTTTTGTCTACCTTCGATTACTGATAACTGGTTCGGTTGGTGGAGGGCATGTGGTAGATACGATGATTGGCGTTTACCAATCACGCCACGGTGGATAGGTTGACCGGTGCGTGCCGGTGACTGCTCGCTAGTGCGGTGGGCGACCGGACTCGCCGTTTGCCGGGACTTACCTTGGTGTCGCCCTCTGGCGAGGCCGGGTCAGTCATCCAGGCTCCGAACCGCGATCCTGACGTCTTGATGGTGACCGGGTTACTGATCCCCGTCAGCTTGCCGCAGGCTGGAAGTGACGGAGAGAGTGTGACCCTGGGGCTGAGAGGCAACAAGACCACCCCGCTGGGGCAGCCGGCACAACGCCTCCACCACCTACCGCTGCTACACACCGAGTGCTGGAGTAATCCAGCCGGACAGGCAGGCAGCATCTCCGGGAAAAAGGAATAATGTGACGATTCTGGTCTGAAGAAAGGGTTCCCATCCAAAATGTCACCTATTCCTTTTTCTCCAGAGATGCTGCCTGACCCGCTGAGTTATATTCTGTCTACCTCTTGCCCGGATGGCCCGTGTCCTGCAGCAGTGTGTCCGTGGCATGTCCCTACAACCCAGGTGGATGTCCAGAGGGAACCACGAGGCGGTGGCGCTCTGATCGAACTCCCCACCGGGTGTACGGCCACTAGGGCAGAGGGGACGTGCTGGGGTTGGGCTTCAGCTGGTGGGAGCAGAGCAGCAGCCTGTTGCAGGTGGAGAGGCTCATCAGAGGAAGGGTGCTGGGATTAGTCCCACACAGTGGGGGTGTGCTGGGGTTAGTCCCACACAGTGGGGGTGTGCTGGGATTAGTCCCGTAGAGTGGGGGATGTGCTGGGATTAGTCCAGTATTGTGAGGGATGTACTGGGATTAGCCCCGTAGAGTTGGGGATGTGCTGGGATTAGTCCCGTAGAGTTGGGGATGTACTGGGATTAGCCCCGTAGAGTGGCTGGATGTGCTGCGATTAGTCCCCATAGAGTAGGGGATGTGCTGGGATTAGTCCCGTGGAGTGGGGTGTGTGCTGGGATTAGTCCCGTGGAGTGGGGTGTGTGCTGGGATTAGTCCCGTGGAGTGGGGTGTGTGCTGGGATTAGTCCCCATACAGTGGGGGATGTGCTGGGATTAGTCCCTTACAGTGTGGGAGAGGGGGGAAGGGTGCTGGGATTAATCCCCGCAGAGTGCTGGGATTTCCCCCACCAGCTCTGGTTCCCAGACATTCCCACCCACTGATGGCGAGGTGTGCTTTGGTTTCCAAATGTGCTGCTTATCTTTTCCAGGGAGCAACCTCACTGCCCCATCCTTAACACGACAGGAGCTCCAGTGTCGTCTGTGTGAGCAGTCCCTCCTCACCGCGATCGGATCTCCCTGGGGGTTTAGTTCGGAGAAACAGTGCGGAAACTTATACAGAAGTCCAATGACTTCATCATTAACCTAATTTAATGTGTGAGCCAATTGCCAAGTGATTCATAACAACTGCCATTTGGCCCACATAAAAATTAATGATGACTTGTTTCCTTCCTGGTTTCCTTGCCACCGAATCTGTGCCGACCAGCAGTCCCTGTACACAAGTGCTAACCTACACACAAGGGAGAATTTATACTCTTTAAGGGCCTGTCCCCTGTCCCACTTACGCAACTTTTTCGGCAACTGCTGGCACCCGTCATAAGTTGCCAAAAATGTTCAACAAAATTCAGCGGATGCCAGATAGACACTACGACTCTTTGGGCGACTGAGGAGACGACTCACGACCGTACAGGCGACATGTCGTGGGGTGAAGCCTGTATGGTCGTGAGTAGTTGCCCAAAGAGTCGTACCTTGTTCTGGTCGCCGCTGGATTTTCAATTTTCGGCGATCTGTAACGACCTATGACGGGTGCCGGCAGTCGCCGAAAAAGTCGCGTGAGTGGGACACGCCCTTTACTGATTGAAGCCAATTAACCTACAAACTATACGTCTTTGGAGTGTGGGAGGAAACCCGGAGCACCTGGAGAAAACCCACGCAGGTCGCGGGGAGAAACGTCCAAAGAGCAAACGTACATCCCAAAGACGTGCGGGTTTGTGGGTTAATTGGCCTCTGTCGATTGTTCTTAGTGTGCTGGGAGTGGATGATCAAGTAAATTGCCGCTAGTGTGTAGGGAATGTGGGCTAATATAGAACTAGTGAGAACAGGTGATCGATGGACAGAATGGACTCAGTGGGCCAAAGGGCCTGTTTCCATGTGGAGCCAAGGAACTGCAGATGCAGGTTTACACAAAAGGACACAAAGTGCTGGAGTAACGGGCTGTGTGACGGGGCAGCATCTCTGGAGAACGTGGACAGGTGACGTTTCGGGTCGGGCCTGTTTCCATGCTGTGTCTCCAAACTGAACTAATCTAGACTGGGAAACCTGCCACTGCCTGCGATCCAGCCCCTACCCCACACACCCCGGGGAGAGGGGGAGGGGACGGGAGGGGAGGGGGAGGGGAGAAGAGGGGTGGAGGAAGCCATCTCCGCACAACCCGCTCGAGTTCGCGTGATTCAGGGCCTACCTAATTTTTGCATGCAGGCCCGAAGCCTGTCCTCAAGACTGGAGACTCTGCCCAGGAGCTCCTCGTAGTCATACGCTCCGATCTCCTCCTGCAGTGTGGCCAGTACAGCCGTCAGATTCGTTGCTTCCGCCTTAAACTGCAACACCAACTTAGCGTCAGCTCTATACTGCTCCAGCACGGGGATCAATGGCAACAGTTCATCCATTTTCGATTTTAGGGCCTGCAACGGGTAAAATAATCTCTATTCAGTCGTAAGTGTGGCAAAAAATAAACCCCCACCCACCACCGCCCCCCCTCTCCCCCCCCAACAGCTCCCTGCCACCCTGTCTAACCCGACTGAAGAAAGAAAAGAAGATAGTTTCCATTTCTTTCCCATCTTTTGCAAACTCAGTTGCAGCTGCTCGATTATTATATTGTCACTGTAATGTCCGACACACCACAGCCAACTTGGGCAGAGGATGCTGCCACAATCGGAAAGGTGACAGTCAGTTTTGTTTAACTGTTGCCGATCGAGGGACAAGGGCAGGGCAGTGGGAAGAAATTCCTGGCTATTCCTTAAGGTATTAGCGGGGTCTTTTACCTGCAAGGGGATTATGTGCCTGTGTGTGTGTGTGTGTGTGTGTGTGTGTGTGTGTGTGTGTGTGTGTGTGTGTGTGTGTGTGTGTGTGTGTGTGTGTGTGTGTGTGTGTGCGTGTGTGTGTGTGTGTGTGTGCCCGTGTGTGTGTGTGTACAAGAGGCATTGCGTGCTCCCTGCATCGTCACTCCCAGGGGCAGTGGTCCCAGGATCATTGATCCTCCTGCATCATGTGGCTAAGCAGCACAGAGTGAACAGCACACCAAAATAGTTCGGAAAAAAAAGAGCCTTTATTTATTTTTTTATTTTTTAGAATGCGATCGGGTTAACATGCTTTCAATCACGTAACAAAAAAGGACATTCAGAGATGCATCAACAATTTTTTTGATCTGTATATATACATTTTTTGTTTTTGAAATATTTTATTTAAAACTATCGCTGGTTAAATGGTTTAACATGCAGGAGGGCTCACAGCAAAAGGGTAACAAGTCAGCTTTATAAGTGTTAAAGAAAGCCTTAAAATTGTCACTGCGCGTGATTTTTTTTGATTTTTTTTTCCAAACTATATAATAGTGCAAGGTCAGGAGGCCAAGACCACGGATACAAAGAATTGGACTTGTATCTTCGTTCAATCTGTGTCGCTTTTCATAAAAACATTCTTAACTTAGCCCTGCGAACAAACAAAAGCAAGAGCAAGACTATTGAGGAGTTGTTGCTCTTTCCCCAACTCCCACAGATACACAAGTCCCCTCCTCAAAACCTGACCCACCACAACACAGCCTACGATCTTGAGAATCCCCACTGGAGGTGAGTGAAGGGGGGGTGAAAAGTCAGACCCTTTTCTGGACACAAACTGCTGGACTCATGCCCCTGTGTCCCACTTAGGAAACCTGAACGGAAACTTCTGGAGACTTTGCGCCCCACCCAAGGTTTCCGTGCGGAGGTTGCAGGTGGTTGCAGGAGGTTGCAGGTAGTGGAAGCAGGTAGGGAGACTGACAAAAACCTCCGGGAACCGCACGGAGACCTTGGGTGGGGCGCCAAGTCTCCAGAGGTTTCCGTTCATGTTTCCTAAGTGGGACAGAGGCTTAACTCAGCGGGACGGGCGGCATCTCCGGAGAGAAGGAATGGGTGACGTTTCGGGTCGAGACCCCTCTTCAGGCTGAGTGAGTCAAGGGGAGAGGGAGACCCGCGATGTGGGAGGGTGAGGTGGGCAAAACGACAGATCAAAGCAGAAAATGATCAGGAAATGTAGAAGGGTTCATTTTCGGCTGAGGGGAAGGAGATAGCAAGGCACACCACGAGTAAAATTGATCAGACGGACAGTGTAAATGGTGGGGGAACCTTGGTGGGGGAGGGACGGAGAGAGAGGGAAAGTTAGTGAAATCAATGTTCATACTGCAGGGTTGTAAACTGCCCATGCAAAACATGAGGCGAGATGAAATATTTTCAAGTTGTGAAGGTTCCCCACTGCGGTGGCCGAGGTATCTGGGGCATGATTTGGTTGAGTGGACCAAGAGTCATATATCCAGGTTTCGTGCTGAGACCAGGCTACCTGGCAGTGCAGGTTTGGTGGAGAGTACAGTGAGATCCGCACAATCCTCCCCATCAGAGAAGGGCTTGGCCGACCCATTGGGAACTTGGGTCCCAGAAGCTGTGAGACTCCCATGGCCACTGGGGATTAATGCACAAGCAAATATTCCAAAGGGGAGTGGGGTGTTGAGGGTGGGTGCAGCAGAAGGGCAGAAGGGTGTGGACTGAAGGTAGGATAGGGACAAGGGACCAGGGTGGTGCAATGGCGCAGCGGTAGAGTTTGCTGCCTTACGGCGACAGAGACCCGGGTTCGATCCTGACTATGGGTGCTGTCTGTATGGAGTTTGCACGTTCTCCCCATGACCCGCGTGGGTTTTCCCCGGGTGCTCCGGTGTTGGCCCACGTGCAGCTTTGTAGATTCATTGGCTTTCTGTAAATTGTCCCGATAGGATAGGATGTGTGGAATAGTGGTAGTGTACGGGGTGATCACTGGTCAGTGTGTACTTGGTGGGCCGAAGGGCCTGTTTCCACACTGCATCTCTAAAGTCTAAAGTTTCATGGAGGTGGAAGGCAGGAGCGCTGGGGAGGAGAGGCCAGGGTCAGGTCAGGGGCATAGGGTGGAATGGGAAGCGCGGAGAGGCAAGGAGGACTACAGGGGAGTGGTTCCAATGGGACAAAGCATGCACAGGGAGAGGGCATGTGGGTTCAGCTGGGGAGGTGATGGATAGGAGAGAGGCATGGGAGGTCGGGGCACAGAGGATGGAGGTGTCGGAGCTCATGGGAAGGGGTGATAGGGTGCGGGGGATGGAGGGTGTTGGGGAACAGGGTGGGAATGTCAACATGCACGAGGCTGGGAGCATTGGAGACACGTGGAGTGGCGGCATTGAGGTGCATGGGGCAGGAACGTCCGGTGGTGTTGGGGCCAGTTGCATGGAGCACTGTGTGTGTGGTGGATGGCTACGTGTGTGAAAGGGACAGACACAAGAAGCTGGAGTAACTCAGCGGGACAGGCAGCATCTCTAGACAGAAGGGTTGGGTGACGTTTCGGGTCCCTTCCCAAACTCACCCAGGTTCATTTCAGAAGTGATAAATTGGCCTCCACACTTCATCAGTGAGTGGAATCATTTTTTATCACACATCTAATCCTTCTGCCTATTAATTAACCATGCCTCTGTAGTTACTGACTTCACTAACAATTGTCTTTGCTGTTTATACTGTCAAGGGCCAGCGTAATTGTATCCACCGCAATTAGTCTCCCTTCACTCATCGATATTCCAAAGAAAACAACTCTAATCCTCATGTCCTCACAAATCTCCTCTGCTGCCGCCCCACATTCACCACCTCCTCCTCCCTGGAGTACAGTGACCACACACGGCCACAGATCACTAGCTGTGGTCCAACTGATGGCTTGCACCGTTCCAGCATGAACCACTTGCTCTTGTATCTCTGGCCAAGTATCCTTTCTCTCTCTCTCTCTCTCTGTTTCCTGCCAGCTTCAGGGGTTAGCGCACGTGCTCTCCAAGAACCGTCCCTTCCTCTACACTTCTTGGTGTACAACTTATCGTGGATTTCGTTGCCTTGTTTGTGTCCTCCCCACATCCAGCGCCTCCGGTTTTTCCTGAATGTACTCTCTCTGTTATCTTGCTGCCCACCTTCCCCGGTCCTGTATCCGAGAACGTTCTCAGGGTGCACGGAATGGCAGAGTTGGGTGCGCGGGATGGAGGGGTGTTGGGGTGCACAAGATGGGGATGTCAATGTGCATGGGATGGAGATGCATGTGACATTGGGGTGCACGGGACATGTTACGCGTGCCTTTGGATTGGGAGTGTTGGGGTTCATAAGAGGGGGATGTCAGGATAGAGGTACCTAGACCCGTAGTGTTGGGGTTCATGGGACATTGGGGTGCAAGGGACGTGTTATTGGGGCAGCCCCCAACTTTGGTATTAGCAAAGTATTAGCAAAGGACATAGGTTTAAGGTGAGGGGGGAAAGATTTAATAGGAACCTGAGAGGCAACTTTTTCACACAAAGGGTGGTGGGTGCATGGAACAAGCTGCCGGAGGAGGTAGTCTAGGCAGGGACTGTCGCAACGTTTAAGAAACAGTTGGACTGGTACATGGATAGGACAGGTTTGGAGGGATATGGGCCAAATGCAGGCAGGTGGGACTGGTGTAGATGGGACATGTTGGTCGGTGTGGACAAGTTGGACCGAAGGGCCCGTTTCCACACTGTATCACTCTGTGAATCTATGGAAATGGGACATTATCAGCAAAGTAGAGTCCTAACATTTACACAAAAAAACCCGTCTGTGCACACTGCTAACAATATGATATAAAAATCTATCCCCAGTTACACCGTCATCTATTCCTTTTCCCCAGAGATGCTGTCTGACCCGCTGAGTTACTCCAGCTTTTTGTGTTTATCTTTGGGAAATTCTAGGGATCGGGAGGACATGTTGGCCCTGCCACTTACACCAACTCAAAATGATCTGCCAAGATTCCAATCTCTTTCTGACCATTAATATTAAGCTAATTGCTCTTCTCGGCTTCCTTCATCTCCATTTTAAATGTATGCCAATCCCCTGATCCAATTCCATTTTTAATATAGGAAACATAATCCTGCCTTTTAAACTCTTCTCTGGTTTCTCTTGAGTATGAATGGATGCAACCTATCTGGAATAGTGCATTATATCCTTCATGTTTAATGAATTCATCAATGGTAAATTCATAATTGACGTATAAAGATGCATATAAATTTATGAGAGGCACAGATAGAGTAGTTCCTTTCCCCCCCAGGGTAGAGATGTCAAAGACTAGAGAGCACAGCTTTCAGGTGAGAGGGACAAAATTTGAAAGGAGGCGTGGAAGATTTTTGTTTTGTTTACTGAGGGTGGTGGGTGCCTGGAACGAGCTACCAGAGGTGGAGGCAGATACGATAGTGGCATTAAAGATGTCTTTAGATAAACAGATGCAGAAAAGTGAGTGATAAAGATCAGGCGTAGGCAGAGGGAGTTGGCTTGTCTGGTTATCACGTTTGTCAGGGATAGTGCGGGTTGAGGGACCTGTTCCTTTGCTGTACTGTCCCACATTCTATGACGGTCTCAATGTCTTCATTTGTGTTCCTTCCAGTTTAGTGGCTCAGTCCTTTCCCCAGTTTATCTTTTGTTAGGGGACAATGCAAGGTTAACATTATTATTATTACCTGTTGTTGGGAGACTCATGGATGGCCGAGATGGTTTTATCCACTGGAATCCCAACAGCTGCCAAGCTACTGATCCACCCAGCCCTCTCCCCCTCCCTCCCTCCCTCCCTCCCTCCTCCTCACTCCCCCCCCCCCCCCCCCCAGCTCCCCGCTTTGACACAGCGATGTCAACTTGCGCTAATGCATCACGGTTAACATTGTAAAACATCTCAAGGCACTTCACCGGAGCATTTAATACCAACTCCCCCCAACAAGGATAACAGGCCAACAATTGGTTGATGAGGTTGGTTTTATGGAGCAGTGTAATGGAGGAAGAGAATATACCAAAGAGAATGGTCCATTTTGGTACCATCAGCTGAAGGCGCGGCTGGGCCTTCATAAGGCACTTGTGAGGCCACATTTGGAATATAGTGAGCAGTTTTGGGCCCCGCATCTGGGGAAGGATGTGCTGGCATTGGATAGGGTCCAGTCCGGAGGAGGTTTACAAGAATGATTGGGTTAATGTATAAGGAGTGTTTGACAGCTCTGGGCCAGTACTCGCTGGAGTTTAGAGGGGGTTGGGGGATGCTTCCAGCGGTGGGACAGTCTAGGACCAGAGGGCGCAGCATCAGAATAAAAGGATGTACCTTTAGAATGGAGATAAGGAGGAATTTCTTTAGCCAGAAGGGTGGCAAATCTGTGGAATGCATTGCCACAGATGGTGGTGGAGGCCGACATTGGGCATTTTAAAACGGAGATTTAGTGGTTCTTCATTAGTAGGGGCATCAAGGATTATGGTGAGAAGGCAGGAGAATGTATTTGAAAGGGAAAAATAGATCAGCTATGATGGAATAGCAGAGCAGGTTCGATGGGCCATGCAGCCCAATCCTGTTCCTCCGTCTTATTGTGTCGCGATGGTGGGGGTGATTACACAACGGAGAGTGCCCGGATTGTGGTGGGACAGGGGGACATTGCAGGGGAAGGATGTGGAAGGATTTCAGACAAATAGGGGAGTTGAAAGATATGGGTTCTGTTGGGTGGAGAGTTGGCCTTGGTTGGTCATGGCCAAGTGATGAGTGCGGAGACATTGCTGTGGCTTAGCCAGTGGCTGGGCGGTGAGGCACAGGAGAGGAGGGAATTTCCTGGGGGATAGTAAGTGGGAGGCAAGGGAACAAACAAGTTGGGTGTAACACAGGATTGGCCAGCTTGTCATTGTCAGGTGGCTTTTGTGATGAATTCAGGTTACAAAACACTGCTGCTCGTGTCACCAACCTGGGGCACATGGTTCTAGTTGAGATCTCCTAATATAAACACAGGGTCTGCCAGATCGGGAAGAGAGAAAATAACACGAGAATAATAATAATAATAATAATAATAATGTTTTGTTTATAGGGACAGTGCATATTAATTAACATTTGCATGTAAATATGCGAGATTGTAGCCAATCAGTAGCTAATTTCCGTCTCTAGTCCCAGGCAAAGGTAGGTGAAGTGTCTTGCCCAAGGACACAACGACATTACACACTGCAAGATTCGAAGAGGTTTTATTTTGGAAGTCACAAAGACGTTTGACTGAGTGGGGAGTAATATCTTTACACAGTGGTTTATAGCACCGGGGAATGATGTTTCCCAAGAGCAAATTGAGCGTATGGCATCCGCAAGGAGAAATTGGGAATGGATTTGAAATGCTGCAAAGAACTGGGATGGGGCCAATGTCCGGAATGACCTTCTGTCTGTCTGTAGTGGATTGCAGGCGAGGTCTCTTTACCCGAGTTATGTTGAAGTTTACAGAACCCGATGAAAGATTTAATAAATATCTTTCAATGATTGGGAAGTGTCGGCAAATAATAATTGATGAGCATTTGACAAGGAATCGGATTTAATAGCTACAGATAATGAGTTTGTGTTTATGTGGCATTGAGGCTGCTTGATTTACAGGCTGAGAGGATATATAAATGATGGAGAGTGGTAGGGAGTTACTAGATGAGCAAACTCAAACAGCTGTTCTTATTCTTCTGAATGCATATTATAAAAGCCACAGACGCGTGTGGAGGCCAAGTCAATGGATACGTTTAAGGTGGAGATTGATAGATTCTTGATTAGTACAGATTAGAAAGACCTTGATAATGTGAGGATGTTTCCACTAGTGGGAGAGTCTGGGACCAAAGGCCATAGCCTCAGAATAAAAGGCTTTAGAAAGGAGATTAGGAGGAATTTCATGAGTCTGAGGGTGGTGAATCTGTGGAATTCATTGCCACAGACGGCTGTGGAGGCCAAGTCAATGGATATTTTTAAGGCTGCGATTGATAGATTCTTGATTAGTACGGGTGTCGGGGATTATGGGGAGAAGGCAGGAGAAGGGGGTTGAGATTGAGAGACAGATCAGCCGTGATTGAATGGCTGAGTTGACTTGATGGGCCTTGTGGTCTAATTATGCTCTTACAAGTTCCAGAGTTGTTTTGAGATATTCCCACAGGGAGGATCTCTGGAAATAAGGGATCAATGTGATATCACAAGGTAGAAAATTTTTCAATGACCCGTGCATGTACATTAAGTATCAGTCCTCCCACAGAGTAGCTCCCGTACGCAGAGTGTGACTATCGGTACGCTTGGTATACCTGAAACTGTCGGGAGAGATGTGCTTTGTGAGACTCCTCCACCAGTCGGAACTTTGACTCCAAGCCTCGCATCTGTGTTTCCATTTTCTCCACGTACTGGAGGTCCCGCTGGGTCCGTTGGTCCAGCACCTCGATGGACTGAGTCATGTTCTGCACCTGTGCCAGAGGAAGGGGAGTCAGATTCACCTCCATTAACTGACTCAAAAAGGCAGCCAGTACCACCAGAGACCCGCACCATCCTGGCCACGCACTCGGTCCACGCCTACCACCGGCAAAAAGGCACGGGAGTCTGTAAACCGTAACCACCATGTTCCACGATAACTTCTTCCCAACAACATCAGGCTCTTAAATGCTGCACAACACTAACGACCACTAGAATCATAGAAACATAGAAATTAGGTGCAGGAGTAGGCCATTCGGCCCTTCGAGCCTGCACCGCCATTCAATATGATCATGGCTGATCATCCAACTCAGTATCCCGTACCTGCCTTCTCTCCATACCCCCTGATCCCCTTAGCCACAAGGACCACATCTAACTCCCTCTTAAATCCTTTGTTTGGACTAAGGATTTTGCGGTTTTCCTGCACTAGTATTGGGGATATTAATTTCCTTATTTTTGTTTATTGTATGCGATCTATGTGCATAGTTTAGTTTAGTTTAGGGATACAGCGCGGAAACAGGCCCTTCGGCCCACCGAGTCTGCACCGACCAGCGATCCCCAGACACTAACACTATCCTACACACACACACACACACTCGGGGTGATTTACAATTATAACCGCATCAATTAACCTACAATCCTGTACGTCTTTGGAGTGTGGGAGGAAACTGGAGATCCCGTAGAAAACCCACGCAGGTCACGGGGAGAACTTGCAAACTCCAGACAGACAGCACCCGTAGTCGGGATCGAACCCAGGGTCTCTGGCGCCGTAAGGCAGCAACTCTACCGCTGCACCACCGTGCCACCCAGCTAATTCCCATCAACCATCGGGCTCTTGAACACCGCACAACTGTGAACTACAGACTGCCTTTGTTTGGACTAAGGGCATTGGGCGTTTTCTTGCACTAATATTGGGGATAGAAACATAGAAAATAGGTGCAGGAGGAGGCCATTCAGCCCTTCGAGCCAGCGCCGCCATTCATTGAGATCATGGCTGATCGTTCCCTATCAATAACTCGTGCCTGCCTTCTTCCCATATCCAATGACTCCACTAGCCCCTAGAGCTCTATCTAACCCTCTCTTAAATCCATCCAGTGACTTGGCCCCCACTGCCCTCTGTGGCAGGGAATTCCATAATTAATGGATACGAATTAATTATTTTTTTCTGTAATGCATGTTCTCCATGTGTAGAGTACGTACAGGCATATACAGTGTTATGCTGCTGCAAGTTGGAATCTCATTGTTCCGTATATGTCAGTACATCTGACATTGAAACACTCCTGACTCTCGACTTGACGTAGAGACAGGGGGCACTTTCACTTTCAGCAGTGGCCCCTGCGTCATTCCCTCTAATCAGCCACAGACAAAAACCACAGCATGCAGTGGTTCAGCGCAGGTCAGGCAGCAGGGGATACACTTGTACATGATCAGTGAGTCTGCAGAATGTTTCACTCACAGCCATCGAGGATGGGAATCCACACAGACTCAGTGACAGTTTGCCTACGGAAATATACCCGCATTGGAAATGCCAGTCGAGTTGATGATAATAGAAGGTACAGTTCAGGATGTGTTCTTATATTTTCATATCCTCAGTGGCTCTGTTGTGTGAAGCACTCACTCACTGATTGTGTAGAAATAGCGGAGTCAGGGGATATGGGGAGAAGGCAGGAACAGGGTACTGATTGTGGATGATCGGCCATGATCACATTGAATGGCTGTGCTGGCTTGAAGGGCCGAATGGCCCACTCCTGCACCTATTGTCATTCTCCTGCCTTCTCCCCATAACCCCTGACACCCGTACTGATCAAAGTAAGAATAACACATTCATTCATTGTAAATTAATAAATAGGAAAAATTGGTCTCTGGGGCAGCCGTTCAACTCAAAACCGTGTGGCTCTGCATCAAGGTGGTCTCTAGTGTTGTAACGATTGAAAGGTGATTTAAAAGCCTGGGATTTGTAAATGAATCTCGATCCAGTGTGTAGGAAGTGGTTGGAGAGACTTCAGTGTTTCCATTCAACCACCTGGTCTATTGAAGGGGAAAAGGTTTAACAGGAACCTGAAGGGTAACCTTTTCACACAAAGGGTGGCGGGTGTGTGTGGAACGAGCTGCCGGAGGAGGTAGTTGAGGCAGGGACTATCGCAATGTTTAAGAAACAATTAGACAGGTTCGTGGATAGGAGAGGTTTAAAGGGGTTATGGGCCAAACGCAGGCAGGTGAGTCTAGTGTTGACCAGTGTGGGCAAGTTGGGCCGAAGGGCCTGTTTGCACCCTGTGTGACTCTATGAGTGTATCCGGTGTTCCGAGCCTTGTATTATTTTAGTTGCTATGGAGTTATACCCCAGTCTCCCTCAGTGTCCACATTACAACAGCAAACAGCAGTGGAGATGATGAGACTGGCTGCTGATGAAAATGGTTCAGCAAGTGACGTGCGAGAGAGTGGTTGACGTTCACACCAGCAGCGATTGTGTTAGTGACCAACTGCACTTGGTGGGGAACCGCTGAATGACAGTGCGGGGAGCAGGAGGAACATTAGTAGCCTCTATTGGAGATAGAGTTATTTACACAGGGAACCAGGCGAGGGGTTACTGACTGACAGAGCGAGCATGCCAAATAACATGAGTGGTGATGCAGTCCTCAGCATGGTGACAGATTGTACAAACCTACTGTTTCAATTTCATTTGACGTCTATTCACGCCAGTCTGACAAATTAAATTAAAATATTCCACATGTGACAAAATTAACAGATTTATTTTTTTTTTAAACCTGCTTCACTTTTAAAACTGAGATCTAAGCAGTCACATTCACTAGTGTGTAGGAAGGAACTGCAGATGCTGGTTTAGAAACATTGAAAAATAGGTGCAGGAGTAGGCCATTCGCCCCTTCGAGCCAGCACCGCCATTCAATGTGATCATGGCTGATCATCTAATCATCTACCACCACATCTTTACACTGAAGATAGACACTGGAGTAACTCAGCGGGACATGGAATGGGTGACATTTCAATAGACAATAGACAATAAGTGCAGTAGGCCATTCGGCCCTTCGAGCCTGCACCACCATTCATATGATCATGGCTGATCATCCCCAATCAGTACCCTGTTCCTGCCCTTCTCCCCATATCCCCTGACTCCGCTATTTTTAAGAGCCCTATCTAATTCTCTCTTGAAAGCATCCAGAGAACCTGCCTCCACCACCCTCTGAGGCAGAGAATTCCACAGACTCACCACTCTCTGTGAGAAAAAAGTGTTTCCTCGGCTCCGTTCTAAATGGCTTACTCCTTATTCTTAAACTGTGTGGCCCCTGGTTCTGGACTCCACCAACATCGGGAATATGTTTCCTGCCTCTAGTGTGTCCAAGCCCTTTAACAATCTTATATGTTTCAATGCTGCCTGACCAGACGTCACGTCAGTATGGTATAATGTGGTATCATTGGTACACTGTAATGGAATGAATGCACAATGAGGAGACTAACTGTGTGCCTTGCATTGCCACATCAGTCTATCTGCTCCATGCAGCCCTCTGCTACCTAATCACCCCAAGGTGAAGAATTCTACAGTAAAATGGACTACTTTATGCTCCTTATTCTATGTAACCCTACCACCATATCCCAATACATTTTGCTTCATGCATTTATTGAGATTTTCTTGTTAACACATCCCACCTTACCTGTTTGAAGCACGACACACCATACTAACCTGCGTTCTAACCCCTCCTTCGAGGATCAGCTTTCTCCCAAATTTATTTGCTAGTTTAGTTTATAGATACAGAGCTGAAACAGGCCCTTCGGCCCATCGAGGCAGAGCAGACTAGCGATTCCCGCGCACCAACACTATCTACACGCCAGGGACAGGCTTGGATAGTTGGATTGAATAGCCTCTCTCTTGACTTCTTCAATGTTCTCAAAGTCCTCCAAATGTTGAGTTTTTTTCACCAAACTGTGCTGGCGGTATATCTGATGTGTTGAGGTCCACTGCCTCAGGCTCATCATTGTGCCTCCCTCTCCATACCCACTGGTTGCAGCCTGACCTGACCTTGAAGATAGAGTAATTCAGCGGGACAGGCAGCGTCTCTGGAGAGAAGGAATGGGTGACGTTTTGCATCAAGACCCTTCTTCTCCCATTCCTTCCCCCCAGAGATGCTGCTCGCCCTGCTGCGTTACTCCAGCATCTTTGGTGCGCCATAGAGGGAGTACAGAGAAGGTTCACCAGACTGATTCCTGGGATGGCAGGACTTTCACATGAAGAAAGACTGGATAGACTCGGCTTGTACTCGCTAGAATTTAGAAGATTGAGGGGGGGATCTTCTAGAAACTTACAAAATTCTTAAGGGGTTGGACAGGCTGGATGCAGGAAGATTGTTCCCGATGTTGGGGAAGTCCAGAACAAGGGGCCACACAGTTTAAGGATAAGGGGGAAATCTTTTAGGACTGAGATGAGAAAAACATTTGGTGGTGAATCTCTGGAATTCTCTGCCACAGAAAGTAGTTGAGGCCACAGTTCATTGGCTATATTTAAGAGGGAGTTGGATGTGGCCCTTGTGGCTAAAGGGATCAGGGGGTATGGAGAGAAGGCAGGTATGGGATACTGAGTTGGATGATCAGCCGTGATCATATTGAATGGTGGTGCAGGCTCGAAGGGCCGCATGGCCTACTCCTGCAACTATTGTCTATGTTTCTAAGTGAATCAGCATCTGCAGTTGCTTCCTGCACCCCCCCCGTACCTTCTCCAGGAGCTGCCGCAGCTGCTTGGTGCGAGCATCACGTGAGCACAGAGTCTGCTGGGGGGCCACCACGGTGCAGATACACCTCCCCTCGCTGTCAGGCGCGGAGCTGAACACTCGCCAGCCATCCTCCGCATTATCTGGTAGTACCTGGAGGCAGAGATTCACAGAATGATACAGCGTGGAAACAGGCCCTTCGGCCCAACATGCCCATACTGGCCCAATACACGTCCCAGGTACACTCGTCCCACCCAGAGAGAGAAGAGTCACTCAGACGGGCCAGAGACTCTGGCAGTAGAGCAACTATTACAGGTCTCACCATCTTAGTTTCATTTAGATTGGAGATACAGCACAGAAACAGGCCCTTCGGCTCAGCAAGTACACTCTACCTGTAATAAGATAAGGCGTAGAGTGGCTTAGGTACATGCAGTAGTATCCCATAGTGTACAAAGCACATCTTGAAACCAGGTTGAGATTCTGGACATTTAAAGTTTTTAGAGATACAGCGCAGAAACAGGCCCTTTGGCCCATCGGGTCTGTGTTGACCAGCGATCAGCGGGCTGGTCGGCACGGACTCGTTGGGCCAAAGGGCCAGTTTCTGCACTGTATTCTCTAAAAACTTTAAAAGTCCAGAATGAACACTATCCTACACACTAGGGGTAGGGACATGTGTGGGAGGAAACCAGAGCACCCGGGGAAAACCCACACGGTCACAGGGAGAAGATACAAACTCTGTACAGAGAGCACCCGTAGATAGACAGAATCTGGCACTGTAAAAGTATCCCATTTTTCCTTTAAGAGTATATTTGACCCATGGAAATCTTTCAACATGTTGAAAATTTTTCACGAGTTAACACATTTCCCGAGTACCTGCCGTTAGCGTTACGAGTCGCTAAGTTGCGTCCACGAGCTCCGACGTTCCCGCTACGTTCATTCTACGTAATTACCACGGGTTTGATGTGTTTTTAACTCGGGATAACTCGTGGGTGGACTCTCACCGTGAGACAGGGGTTTCCTTCAGGCAGCAACTCTACCGCTGCACCACCGTGCCAACCCAAGATCAAGTCAATTCAAGACCAAGGCGAGATGGGGACAAGACGGAGAGCTGCAACATTTGGAGTGCAAATGCATTTGGCTAATATTTTCTCCTTTATGAATTAGGTTAGTCCCTGTGCAGTACTGAGGGAGTGGACGAGAATAGCCCTTCATCAGAAAGTTCAGAAACGCATTGTAAGCTGCAAGGAGGCAGTGGGTTAGAGAGAACAAAGGAAATATCTGCGCTAAGGTGGAGATCAGGACTATCCAGGTGATAAAATACTTTGGTTAATATGTGCAGTTGGGGGGTGAGAAACATAAACAGCTGAGGATTTGGTGGAACTTTGAGATACCAAGAGCAACAGCTAGCTGCTGGACATACAAAAACATGCTGGAATTACTCAGTAGGTCAGGCAGCATCTGCGGAGAGAGAAAGCCCAAGTTTAGGTGTATGAGGGAGGGTGTATGTGTATGATGCCATAGAGGGAGTACGGAGAAGGTTCACCAGACTGATTAATGGGATGGCAGGACTTTCATATGAAGAAAGACTGGATAGACTCGGCTTGTACTCGCTGGAATTTAGAAGATTGAGCGGGGATCTTGCAGAAACTTACAAAATTCTTAAGGGGTTGGACAGGCTAGATGCAGGAAGATTGTTCCCGATGTTGGGGAAGTCCAGAACAAGGGGTCACAGTTTAAGGATAAGGGGGGAAATCTTTTAGGACCGAGATGAGAAAAACATTTTTCACAGAGAGTGGTGAATCTGTGGAATTCTCTGCCTCAAAGGGCGGTGGAGGTAGGTTCTCTGGATGCTTTCAAGAGAGAGCTAGATAGGGCTCTTAAAAATAGCGGAGTCGGGGGATATGGGGAGAAGGCAGGAACGGGCTACTGATTGGGGATGGCCATGATCACATTGAATGACGGTGCTGGCGAAGGGTCGAATGGCCTACTCCTGCACCTATTGTCTATTGTCTATTACACACAGATTACCCGCTTCCATGCTGTGGGTGAATCAAAAGAATTGCAAATTATTTGTGATTAGTTTATTGCTTATTCACACGTGTAGCGAGGTACAGTGAAAGACATTTTGTTGTGTGCTAACTAGTCGGCGGTTATCTTAGGAAACTGCTTTGTTCTTTAAGAAGAGAAGAGAGAACATCTCTGCTGGTGGGCTAGCGGTGAACAACATTGAGATATTTACAAACCTTCTGCCGAGCCAACCGAGCAGAATATATCAGTCATTAGTAAAAGCTGATTCATATTTTACAATTACAGCCACAGCATTCTGAGCAATTTATTTAAATTTATGTGGCTTGGAAAACAAATTAAATTGAATGATTTCGGCTGTTCTTTTATCCATTCACCTCCGCGTTTTTACGCTGTTATTCTTGTTCACTTAAAAAAACAACCTATCGACAATTTAACCACACAGGCAACGACACTGAATCACCCGGTGAATAACATTATCACTTTCGTGCGAACACCTGTTCACACAGACTTTAAGCATTGCCTCGGTCCGCACATTCCCGCTCCTGCCATCGCCCACACTTTAACTCCATGGGGCTCAGGCACCAACGTCACCTCTAATAGGCAAAGCCATGGACGGCATGAGAGTGTGTGTGTGTGTGTGTATTCAGGCAGGCTTGAAATCTGCAAAGTGGTGGCAGAAATTGACTCAATTCTGAATCAAATAGAAAAGACAGGAAGCAAAACTAGAAGGGCCGAATGGCCTACTCCTGCACGTATTGTCTATTGTCTATAACTCTGCCCGCCCCGCCACTGCAGGAGAAAGCTAAACAAATAATGCGTGGGAAGGAACTGCAGATGCTGGTTTACACCGAAGATAGACACAGAATGCTGGAGTAACTCAGCGGGACAGGCAGCGTCTCCGGAGAGAAATAATGGGTGACCTTTCGGGTCTCGACCCAAAGCGTCACCCATTCCTTCTCTCCAGAGAAGCTACCTGTCCCGCTGAGTTACTAAAAATAATGCAATGAAGGCAGGAGTTAGATAGAAGAAGCGAGTGAATGAACGAGTGAATAGAGGCACAGTTTAAGGTGCTTATCCCAACCAAATACAAAGAACAAATTATACTGTTATACAGTTTACAGAAAATAATGAGGAGATGGTTGAGTGGGGAGAAATAATCGTAGCGATTAAAGTTTAAATAACTTCAATAATGAGAGGAAATAATACGCGCCAAGCAGGCAATGGAGACTTCACCAGTTGAATTCGGAAACAAAAAAGGATTTAAGACTGTTTGGGGAGTTGTGGATATGTCTCTTGTTTACAGCAATGAAGCATTAGGATGAACAAATGCAGAGATTAAATAAGCATACAGCGAAGTAGAGCGGGTTTAACGTGGAGTTTGAATTATCAAAATGAATGGGATGTAAACGCTTCAGTCAGCAGGCTAGCTGTTCATCATGTGCCAGATAGGTTTTTCTTAATACATCCCAGAATTGACAAGGGAAAGCCAGGCTAGATTTAGTAATGAGCCAGAATTCACTGTCAACCTAAATAATGCATTAACACTTAAGTGATCAGAGAACAGTCAAATCCAATATTTGAAAGGAAGATGCAGCTATTAAGTTTGTGGGTTTCGTTACGGGAGGTCTTTGAAGAGTTGTAAGGTTGTTCACGACTACAATGATAGATGACCAGTGAAATGCGTTAAAAACGTTTTAACAGAGGCAGCTTATGCTGAGGGTCGAAAAGCAGGATTTTTTCCCCCCAAATCTAAACCTGGACAAGCACAGTGGCCAAAGTCAACCTATATAAAATCCACAAGCTATCCTAACATACTGATGACCAGGGGGATATACAAGGATGCATAAAGAGGATATTATCACAATCGATGGCATAGGTTACAACTCGAGTAGGAGAATAAATCAGCAAACAGGGTTTTACTGAGACCATGTGGTCCCATTGAAAGCCATCGGGCTGTAAAAGGAAATAAGGAACTTGTGCAAAGGTTGTATAGTTACTGTAGGGGATTGCATCTGGATAGGAATCCTCCATCTTAATATATAGCAAGACAATGCAAGCGGCATAGCGGCAAATTCCCAGAAGCAGATGTTTTCCCAATTGGCCGGTAGGAGGTGGGCTGCAGGAGGTGCCCCCCGGTCCCGGGACACAAGGTGGCTGGCGATGAGAGGAGGGCGGCCGAGTCGGTCATGGGCTACGAATGGGATCGGGAGCAGCTCCGGTAGAACGAACAGGCGGGAATCCGGACTTGGATCTCGATAAGACGGCGCCACACATTATTAAATGCAAAATTAATTTCACTGTGTAATTGCCTAGGTGACAATAAATATCCAATGAACCATTACAATGAAGTCGGCAAGAATATGGTGGATGCATTAGCTATCGTCTTCCAAAACACAGAGTGCTGGAGGAACTCCGTGGGCCAGGCGACATTTATGGCAGAAATGGATTTGGATTGGGACCACATTCCCTCCACAGACGCTGCCCGATCTGCCGAATTCCTCCAGCACTTTTTGTTTTGCTCAAGACTCCAGCATCTGCTGTTCCTTGCGTCTCCAATAGTTCTCTTGGTCTAGGAAGCAGAATGGAAAATTCATTATTTAGCCGAGGGAGTTGGATCCGCTGCCTGGAAATGTATAGTCTATAATCAAGCATATATTGGCTGGATGTCTTGATAAATATTTTATCTAATCAATGGGAGCTAGAGTAAGCTAAGCCTTGCTAATGAACTCAACTGAGCTTTCTGAAGGGATGACTTTAGTAACGGACAGAGGAATATTATGTTCATAAGTTTAAGAGCAGAACTAGGCCATTCAGCCTTTTAAGTCTACGCCGCCATTCTATCACGGCTGGTGTATCTCTCCCTCCGAACCCCATTATGACGATAGACAATAGGTGCAGGAGTAGGCCATTCGGCCCTTCGAGCCAGCACCGCCATTCAATGTGATCATGGCTGATCATCCCCAATCAGTACCCCGTTCCTGCCTTCTCCCCATAATCCCCTGACTCCGCTATTTTTAAGAGCCCTATCTAGCTCACTCTTGAAAGCATCCAGAGAACCTGCCTCCACGCCACTCTCTGTGAAAAACAGTGTTTCCTCGTCTCCGTTCCAGATGGCTTACTCCTTATTCTTAAACTGTGGCCCCTGGTTCTGGACTCCCCGGGGAGGGGGGAGAGGGGGAGGGGAGGGGGTCTGTTTGTTAATGTAGATTTTGCCACATTAGTAACCCCTAAGGCAACACTGAGCAGCGTAGTCGGAAGCTTTGTATTACAAAAGCATTGGGATGGAAAGCAAGGGCAGTATTTTCCTGCAAAAATATGTAATTATTAAGGAACATTTCAAGCTAGAACTGACCATATCCACAAGTACTTGCCCATAGAGACGTGAGGTTTACAAACGTTTCTCAGTGGAGATGGCGGTGCAGGCTTGGACTGGCAGAAATGGTGTCCGGGTGGGTATACAACGAGAGTGTGAAGGGATCGGGGAACGGCGGTGGGGAGAGGTCACACACACATCGACGCAATGTTATTGAATGGAGGAACTGGCTCCGACAACTCAATGACATTCCAAAAAGGACACAGAGTGCTGGAGCAACTCAGCGGGTCGGGCAGCATCTCTGGAGGACACGGATAGGTGAAGCGCCTCATATTTCAATTGGGCAACTTCCAACTCAGCGGTATGAATCTTGATTTGTCCAATTTCAAGTAACCGTTTCTTCCCCTCTCCCTCCTCCCCCATCCTAGTCACCCTGCCAGTTCCACTGGTCACATCCATGTATCTCCTTCGTAATCACCTGCTCCACAGCCAACCATTGTGAGCTCCGGTGACGGCTTTGATACCCTTTGTTTTTAAGAAGGAACTGCAGATGCTGGAAAATCGAAGGTACACAAAAATGCTGGAGAAACTCAGCGGTTCTGAAGAAGGGTTTCGGCCCGAAACGTCACCCAATCCGTCTCTCCAGAGATGTTGCCTGTCCCGCTGAGTTACTCCGGCACTTTGTGTCCTTTTTTTGTGTAAACCAGCATCTGCGGTTTCCCGCTTCTAGGCTGGATCACCACCCGTTGCGCTGCGTGGGGACTAGTGGAGATTTGGCCCGCTTGTTACAGCGCGCCACCTTGTTCGGGGGAGACTCGAAGTTTGGGGAGTCAGAGTGCTGGATCCCTGTCCCACTTAGGAAACCTGAACGGAAACCTCTGGAGACTTTGCGCCCCACCCAAGGTCTCCGTGCGGTTCCCGCAGGTTTTTGTCAGTCTCCCTACCTGCTTCCACTACCTGCAACCTCCGGCAACCACCTGCAACCTCCGGGAACCGCACGGAAACCTTGGTTGGGGCGCAAAGTCTACAGAGGTTTCCGTTCAGGTTTCCTAAGTGGGACAGGGACCTAAGCACAGAACTACCCGGCGAGGGGGGGACTTAACACCATTTGGGCGGCACGGTGGCGCAGCGGTAGAACCACTGCCTCACAGCGCCAGGGACCCGGGTTCGATCCTGACTACGAGTGCTGTCTGTACGAGTTTGTACGTTCTCCCCGCGACCTGCGTGGGTTTTCTCCGGGTGCTCCGGTTTCCTCCCCAAACTCCGAAGACATACAGGTTTGTAGGTTACTTGACTTGGGTTTGTATACTTGGTGTAAGTGGGAAATTGTCCCTAGTGTGTGTGTGTGTGGTGTTAATGGGCGGGGGTCGCTGGTCGGTGCCCCGACTCGTTGGGCCGAAGGGCCTGTTTCCACGCCGTATCTCTAAACTATACATTTACCGTTGGGAGCGGTGTACGCTGAGTTAGCCGCGAAACACTGTCTCTCTCGCGGAAGACATATGTGCTGGAGAAACTCAGCGGGTGCGGCAACATCTATGAACCCTTAGGGTTTCGGCCCGAAACGTCGCCTATTTCCCTCGCTCCATAGATGCTGCCGCACTCGCTGAGTTAGACAATAGATAATAGACAATAGGTGCAGGAGTAGGCCATTCGGCCCTTCGAGCCAGCACCGCCATTCAATGTGATCATGGCTGATCATCCCCAAACAGTACCCCGTTCCTGCCTTCTCCCCATATCCTCTGACTCCGCTATTTTTAAGAGCCCCATCTAGTTTCTCCAGCACTTTTGTCTACCTTCGATTTTCCAGCATCTGCAGTTCCTTCTTAAACACCCTCTCTCTCTCCAGTCCCAGCTGCATCGTTGGCGTTTCACACACCCTAGCTACCCTTCACATTACATTACAACTCAGTCTGAAACGGCGCGATCACACGGCACCTGTCCCACAGAATCCCCTCTTGATAAGATCCCAGAGGGAATCTCCGTCCCATCCTCTCCCCTGCCAGATCACACCGACCCGACCCGACCCCTCGGGCACAATCACCGCTATAACCTCCCCGGTCCACACCGCCGATCACCGGAGCCTAGTGCGTGGACGGGCAATGTTAGACGAGAGGGTGAGAGCGCGGATGAACCTTCACAAATAAGTTACACATCAGCGGGACCACCTGTCAACGCCGTTAGCTCATTCATTAGTCAATCCTCGGTCACCCCTATCCACTACCACCCCGCCTCCCCCTGGCGTTTTATTCTCCCCCTCCCAACCCTCGCCCCCATCGATATCCCCTGCACATTTTCGGCCGTGGGTTCGCTATCTGTTCCTTCATCCCTCCGTTCTCAGTCTGCCTCCTTCCCTCTCTCCCACTCCCCAGCTTTTCCCATCTCCCCCAGTCCATCTCCCACCCACCCTCTCATCCGCGGGACCCCAGCCCCAGTTTTCCCCCGCACCCTCCCCCTCCATCCATCTCCCTCTCCTCCCCACCTCTGAATCTCCCGACCCTTTTCCCCTCCCCTCCCCAGTCGCCCCCACCCCCTCCTCCTTTCCCAGCCTCTGCTTCCCCCCATTCCCACTCGCTCAGCCTCTGCTTCCCCCCCATTCCCACTCGCTCAGCCTCTGCCCCTTCCCCTCCCCATCCCCGGGACCTCCCGCCCGGTCGCCCCCCACACTCACCCCGGTGCTGCGGTCGAGGGAGCCGGCACTGGCGGCGGTGAGGCGGGTGGCGTTGAGACCGACCAGGGCCGGCAGTGTCTGGGACATCCAGTTACTGATCATGGCCATGGTGCTCAGGACAATCCCGATCTTCAGCAGAGGCACCGTCATTGCGGGAGCGCTGCGGTTCTCTCATACCGAGTAACGTGGAGCGGGCGGGGCGGCGGGAGGGGGCATCTGCCGGGCGGGAGTAGACCCGGTCCCAACCGGGGCATGGCGGCAGCTGGCGGGCGGGCGAGGCGAGGCGAGGGGCGGCGGTGCTGGGAGGCGCGGATACCGGGAGCTGCCGCTCTCGCCGCTGACTGAAGAGAGACTGGAGTCTGAGCGGCCGCTGCCGCCCACACGCACGGTTGGTCCCGCCCCCGGTACAGGAGGGAGAAACGTAAAGACCCTCCCACCCACCGGTAAAGACCCTCCCCCCGGTACACACCGGCCCGGCCCGGCCCGCCCCCGGTACAAGACCGGCCCGCCCGCCTCCCGGTACTACACCGGCCCGGCCCGCCCCCGGTACAAGACCGGCCCGCCCCCCCCGGTATAAGACCGGCCCGCCCCCCCGACCCCCCCGGTACTACACCGGCCGGTACAAGCCTGCCCGCCCCGGTACAACACCTGCCCGCCTCCCGGTACTACCCCCCCCCCCGGTACAAGATCTGCCCGCCTCCCGGTCCCACCTGCCCGCCTCCCGGTAAATACCGGCCCCCTCCCGGTACAAATGCCCCCCCCCCGGTGATCAGCGACCCTCCCACCGGCCGCTCCCTACTCTCCGATCCCCCTCCCCCGCTCCCATCCCTTCCCACCTTCCTGGAGGGACGGGGAAAGCCCGTGAGGGTCGCTGACACAGACCCCCTAAGGTCCCACGTTGGGGAACTGTACACGAGTTAGCCCCAGTCACACGGGCTGTGTGCAGGTCAGAGTCCAGTGAGGGTCAGTGTGTGTGGTTGTGTGTGGGGGGGGGGGGGGGGGAGACATGTACCCCAGTGGGGGGGGGGGTGTGTGTGTGTGTGTGTGTGTGGGTGGGAGAGACACCTGTACCCCAGTGGGGGGGGGGGGGGGGGAGAGACACCTGTACCCCAGTGGGGGGGGGGGGGGGAGACACCTGTACCCCAGGGGGGGGGGGGGGGGAGAGACACCTGTACCCCAGTGAGGGTCAGTGTGTGTGTGGGGGGGTGTACCCCAGTGTGGGTGTGTTGGGGGGGGGGTGTGAGGGTGTGTGTGGGGGAGACCTGTACCCCAGTGGGGGGGGGGGGGGGGAGAGACACCTGTACCCCCAGGAGGGGGGGGGGGGGGTGGGGGGGGGGGGGGGGGGGGGGGAGACACCTGTACCCCAGTGGGGGGGGGGGGGGGGGAGAGACACCTGTACCCCAGCGAGACCCACATTTCAGCCAGGGTGAATGCCTATAGTGCAAATAAAATGGGGAGAAAAAAAAAACGAAATCCGCATTGAAAATAAGATTCAAAAGCTGGAATGATTTATTACTTCAGTGCCCTCATGTAAGCTGAATTCTCAGCCCCTGGTTGCTATGGTGACAGCGCCAGGTTGCAGCCATCTCTCTCTCCTCTCCTCTCCCCCCCAACCTCTCTACTGCAGCACCCGGCCTCCCCCAGCAGCGCCCCGGCCAGCAGCAGCAGCACAGAGGAGGCAAGTAGCCCGGGCATCAGGCGCTGGATGTGTCACTCAGCTACATAGTTTCAGCACCACATCCCAGCGGGACAGTTCCCGCAGTGTCCACTTGCAGCCCGTGGCTGCTTTTCAAAGGGAAACACAAGCGGGGCTGGAATCTGGAGCAAATGGCACAAGGTGCTCGAGGTACATTAACTCAGCGTCTGTGGAGGGATCTCTGGGAGAATGGTCGTCTTATTAACACGCACCCCACACACCCCCGTTGGAGGTGGTTGAGGCAGGAACTATCCCAACGTTTGAGAAACAGTTAGACAGGTACATGGATAGGACAGGTTTGGAGGGATATGGACCAAACGCCGGCGGGTGGGACAAGTGTGGCTGGGACATGTTGGTTGGTGTGGGCATGTTGGGCCGAATGGCCTGTTTCCACGCTGTATCTCTCTATGACTCTATGACACCAGTCACTATGTGAGGAGGAAGGGACTGCAGGTGCTGGTTTACACTGAAGATAGACACGACATACTGGAGTAACTCAGTGGGACAGGTAGCATCTCTGGAGAGAAGGAATGGGTGATGTTTCAGATCAAGATACTCCTTCAAACTAATTTAAATGTTCCCTTGAAGATACATATGCCAATTCAACATTCTTGGCTCATATCTGTCACCCTTTTGTCACTGTTTCATCTCCAGCCTTTGTCACCACCCATCTGTCAATGTACCACCCCCTCATCTGTATCCACCTATCACTTTCCAGGCTTAGTCCCTTGATCAATTTGCCTTCACAGTTTTCTCCCCACAGATGCTGCCTGACCTGCTGAGTTCCTCCAGCACTTTGTTTTTTTCCTCAACTAGTTTGCATTGCTTTTAGTTCAGTTTCAGCTTAGTTTAGTTTATTTTAGTGATCCCGCACACTAGGACTATCCTACACACACTAGGGACAATATATATATATATATTTTACCGCAGTCAATTAACTTGCAATCCTGTATGTCTTTGGAATGTGGGAGGAAACCCGGAGCACCCGGAGAAAACCCACGAGGTCACGGGGAGAACGTACAAACTTCGTACAGACAGCACTCGCTGTTAGGGTTGAACCTGAGTCTCTGGCGCTGTAAGGCAGCAACTCTACCGCTGCACCACTCAGATCTTTTGCTCCTTAGGCTTTCAGCCATAGCAGAGATGCCTGCATCCTTCTTCTTCTTGCGTATGGCGTGCACAGCCTAAAGTTGTAGGACAACATGTTCTATTTGATCTTATTTGATTGTGCACGCCAGGTTGATTGCATTCGTCGAAACAGGGCGGACTACGTGAAGGTTGCAATCTCCCACCCCCCCCTGCATCCTGATGAATATTAACTGCCCCTTCCACCATTGCTGCTTTCACTGACCCACACCTGCCCACTGTCTACACAGCCTTAACATCCTCCCCTCCGCCACCTTACACCTCCCATTCTCCAAACACGGCTTGCTTTACTGCTACATTCTGCTGACTCCACAATTGTAATCTTTCGCCTCTGCTTCTTCAGCTGCCGAGCGTCACGCCTCTGACATTTCTAAGACAACTTCCTCGACCAAACCTTTGACCACTCGTCCGATATCTAACGTGGCTCAGCGCCAAGAAACAGTGTTTGAAACTATTTACTGGTAAAACACCGTTGGGAAGGAGCTATATAAATGCAGGATGTTGTTTCACATTGTGTTTCCACTGCATTGTCCAAATCCTGGTGCTCAGAACCACTTGAGATCAAAGGTCTGAACTGTAAGTAAGTAAGTCTTGCTACAAGTAAGAATTTCATTGTTCGATCTGGAACATATGACAATAAAACACTCTTGACTCTACAACTGTAAGGAAGGATGGGAGAGAGGAGTATGAGATGGAGTTACTTAACATTAGAGAATTCACTGATCATACCGCTGGGGGTGAAATATGAGGTTGTACCTCACAACCCTGCAGTATGAACATTGAATTCTCTAATTTTAAGTAACTTCATCTCATACTCCCCTCCCTCCTTGAGTGGGAAAGTGTACCCAGTGGGCTGAAGGGCCTGTTTTCAGACTAGAAGGGTTTTGGCCTGAAACGTTTGCCTATTTCCTTCGCTCCATAGATGCTGCTGCACCCGCTGAGTTCCTCCAGCATTTTTGTGTACCTAAACTAAACTAAACCTTTCTTCACACAGAGGCTGGTGAACTTTGTGAATTCCCTGCCCAGTAGCGCAGTTGTTGATCGGATCCAGAGCTGCCGTTTCTGGATAACGAGGGAATCAGGAAATAGGGGTGGAGGATTGACCACCATCATGTTGAGTGTCAGAACAGGCCAGATGGGCCGAAGAGCCTGCACCCACTCCCATTATGTAAGAAGGAGTTGCAGATGCTGGTTTACACTGAAGATGGACACAAGATGCTGGAGTCTGTGTTACGCCAGCATTTACTGTCCTGTTCCTGTTATTATGTTCTCATTAGCCCCCTTCTCTAGCCATCCTTCTGCTCACAGGGTCTTTGGATACGGTTCATCTGCCCTTCCCCAGGTTACGATTATATCACGTTCCCCATCGCATTAGAATTCCTGCAGCTTCTGCAACATTGCTGTGGACATGACAGGGTTAAGGGCCCTGTCCCACTTTCACCACCTAATTCACCACCTTTTTTACTTCTGGACATTTTTCATCAGGCTAGAAAAAACGCCCCGACCTACTTGATGCCATGAGTACCTACGACTAGCATCACGACCTGCTACGACCTAGCTACGACCTCCTACGACCTCGTGACGACCACGCTGCGAGTATGAGTCAAGGGCAAACTCAGCAGAGGTCGTGAATTAGGTCGTGAAAGTGGGACATCCCCTCTAACCAGCCAGCTTTACAGACCGACTTAATCTCCCTCTTTAACATTCGGCTCCTCATTAGTTTAGGATGGCCTAGAAAATGTGATCACAAGTGACAAACTCTCAGCAGGAGAGCACTTAGATCTGGAGGCACGTGGAATTGCAGATGCCTGAATCTCGTGTAGAGCAAAGAGCTTGAGTAACTCAGCGGGTTATGCAGCTTCTCTGGAGAAAAGGAATAGGTGACATTTCGGATCGTGACGTCTTCAGGCGTTTGAAGAAGCATCTCAACCCAAAACATCACCTATTCCTTTTCTCCAGAGATGTTACCTGATCCGCTGAGTTACTCCAGCTTTTTTTGCCTGCCTCCAATCACCCTGCTCACTTCCCCTTCCTCATACACTCATCTCCCATCACAATCCCTCCTTTTCCTTTGATCCCTGCTCTCCCATCTCTCCCGTGCTTTACATTTCACTCCAATTCTCTCCTCATCTGGCTCCGTTTTATCTCCTGTTCACCTCTAGCCTTTGTCACCCACTTCACCCATATGTCAATCCCTTGCCAGGCTTTGTCTATCTCTCTTTTCCCACATTCCCCCCTCCCTCTCCACTACAATCAGACTGAAGAAGGGTCCAGACTCGAAACATCCTCTGCCCATTCCCTCCACAGATGTTGTCCGACCCGCTGAGTTCCTCCGGCACTTTGTGCTTTGTATGTACATTTACCCACCAGACTGTCTTAACGCAGCTTACTGGAAGATGTCCATTGGAACTCATGAAGTTCAGCTCTGGGATACATTTTCTCTGGGCGGACTGAAATGCCGACTCAGCAGAATGATTTGTGTCTGAGGGGGATAGGCTGCCTTGTAATTCTTTGCTGTAAGATTGAAGGCCAATCTAGCTAAGATGCTGCAACTTTAGAGTCATACTGCACAGAAACAGACCATTTGGCCCAACTTGCCCATGCCAACCAAAATGTTCCATCTATGCTAGTCCCACGTGGCCACATTTGACCCTTATCGCTCGATACCTTTCCTATCCAGGTACCTGTCCAAATGTCTTTTAAATGTTGTTAGATTACTTGCCTCAACAACCGCCTCTGGCAGCGCGTTCCATAAAACCACCACCCTCTGTGTGAAAAAAAAATCCCCTTGGGTCCTATTAACTACTTCCCCTCTCACCTTAAACCTATGTCCACTGGTTCTCACGCAAATGTTCATGGAGCAAAAGACAGAGTGCTGGAGGAAGTCGGCGGGTCAGGCAGCATCTGCGGAGGGAATGGACTGGTGATATTTTGGGTCAGGACCCTTCTTTGGACTGGGAACCAATGGCTTTGGACACTCCAGCGAAGAGAGATCGGGCCGATGGACATAAACCGTTAGATCCTTCAATTGACAGAGATTACATCTTGTTGGAGAATGGAGAACGGAGAATAGAGAATGAATGTTGACCTGAAGGTTAGAAAAGTGAGACTTTGTAGGCAAAAGGTAGCATTAGAGTGTGGGCATGCAGTTGATTCCATGAGCTGGATAACAGCCCATGGAGCTCAGGAGGGTAACTCAGCACGATTCAGAGTAGCCATCACCCTCTGGAACAGAGGGAGAGTCTGAGGTGACAAAGTAGAAGGGAAAGGCAAAATGGTAGAGGAATGGGGGGAGGAATGGGGCAGGAGTTGAGTTCAAAGAACAGGAGAGACAGAAGGTGAGGGAGAGAGAGAGAGAGGGGGGGAAGGGGGGAGAAAAGATGAGGGAAGGAGGGAGAATAATGGGGAGGGGAGAACATTGGAGAGGAGTTTAGTTTAGTTCAAAGGGCAGGAAAGAGGGGAGTGGGAGAGAGAGGGAAAAAAGGATAAAAGATAGAGGGAAAGTAAAGGGGGAAGAGAAAAGAGAAGGGAGGAAGTAAGATGAGAGAGGGGATGAAAAGAGTGGAGAGAGGAGAAGGGAAGTCGAGTGAGTAGAGGAGGCAGGAGGAAGCAAGAGAGGGTGAAACGGTGTGAGGCAGGTTCAGGAACAGAATGAATTAAGGAATTAAGGAAGGGTGGGAGGCTGAAAAGGAGAGGCGGCAGGAGGAGCATATCCCTTTAAGGGTGAATGGTGGTGCCTGTCCCTTTAAGGGTGACTGGTGGTGCCTGTCCCTTTAAGGGTGAGCCGTGGTGCCTGTCCCTTTAAGGGGGGAGATGTCGCCGGTGGGGACTGCATAGTGCGGGGAGCAGCGACGCCTGCTGCCAGTGGGCGGTAGCGCAACTCTAATCCAACTTCACATCTCCATGGAGAGAAAGAGACGCTCAAACGACAAATCATTTGCACCGGGTAAACGATGAATAACGGGAGTCAGCCATCAGGTACAAACTGCAGCTCAATAAACCAAATCACAACCCAACACACAAATCACCAGACCTTCCCCCACCACCAGATTGAAACGTCAAACCAGTGCAAACCCGCACTCGGTTACAAGAGGACACAGCAATTTAGCAGAATGTTAACACTGGGACATGCTTCAACATATTGTTCAATATGAACCGGCCATGCAGACAGGTTGCATTAAACATCCCGGCTGCTTCTAAATAAATAAATACATATTGCAACTGTCCAGGTTTGAAGAGAATGTTTCCAGGCAAATGGGCTGTTGTATCCAAAGATCTTTGGTTGTATCCAACACAGCCCTTTGTCTCTCTCCCCCCTCCCCCCTCCCCCCCCCCCCCCCCCCCCCCCCTCATCTTCCTCCCTACCTCCCCCCCCCCCCCCCCCATGACACCGGCCTCCCCCCCCCCCTCCCCAATTTACAATTATTTCCATCTCACGATCCACGCCAGCGTTGAATCGCTCAAACCTCTTCCCAGCCCGACCTCCAACCCCCTCCCCCCCATCAGTTCCTTCTCCCCTGGGTCTGCCCAACTTCCCTGCATGTGCTTAGGGGACACACCATGTGCCGGTGAATTCAAGCCCACCCCGCCACCCCCGTTGAAATGATCAAAAACCGATATTACATATATGTGTGTGTGTGTGTGTGCCCCCCTGGTTCCAAGTACACGTGCAAATGGGCCCCTTCTTTATTTCACCCCCCCCACCCCCCCACCCTCCTTTAACTCTCTTCACGATTTAAAGCCCTCCCCCATTTGCTGCAAGGTTTCACATTCATTGCCCCGGTTGGAATAATATTAACAATCCTTAATCCGAGAGGCATCTTATCTTCTGCCCCAGCCGTGTAGAAGGCTGTGTGTTCTACACTGGGATCTCCTCTGGACCTCTGGACCTGCAGATAGATCCCCGAGTGACACCGAGTCATCCTTCATCCCAGGGGACTGCCTGAACAGATCTAACTCTGATAAAGTTTGCAGTCAGGATGTTGTTACTTACCTCTAGATTGGCGGGTCGTGGTCTGGGGCTGCTTGCCCGCGTTGTCCCACGCCCACAGGCCTCCTTACCATCACCCCGACCCCTCGCCCCCCCCCCCCCCCCCTCCCCCCTCCTGAAAACCCCCCCCCCCCCACATCTCCAATGTCCCAGGTCAGACCAGCCCTGACCTTCGGCTGCTCAACCCAACAACATCTCAACCCATGTTCCCCAACCTCGCCTCAACCTTCTCCCCTGGGTCCCGACCTCACACGATCTCACACGACCACCCAACTCTGCACCCTCCATCCCGAGACCCGGGCCAACCTGACCCAGACCACCCTGACCTCCTCCCCTACGGCCAGGTCTCCCTCCCTCATCGGTGACCCCTGGACCCCACCATTGACCACTCCACCCCCCCCCCCCCCCCTCCCCCCTCCAGCCTCTTCCACAGCGGGGTGAGATGAGCCGTGTCCCGGACCTTACCTGGGTGAGCTGGACACTGATGAGCAAGACCCCGAGGATGAGGAGCCGGGCTCGGCCGCGCTCCCTCCTGCCCGCGGGCTGTGGCTTCATGTTGCTCTCGCTCCCTGTGCGCTTGTCCCGGGCTGTCCTGCACCTGCTGTCCCGCCTGCCTTGTCCCGGCTCGGCTCGGCTCGGCGTCGCTGCCCCTTCCCCCTCCCTCCCTCTCTCACTCTCTCCCCCCCCTCTCTCACTCTCCCTGGCTCGGTCCGGGTCAGGCACCTGCCTGCAGCCGCATCTCAGCCCCACCGGCAGCGAGTGAGCGAGTGAGTGAGCGGGCAGAGCAGGCGGAGCGGAGCGGAGCGGAGAGAGAGGCGCTCACAGCCCGAGTGTGGAGTCCGGGAACTAGCGCAGGATGTGACATCAATCCGGAGGGAGGGAGGGAGAGGGGGAGAGGGGGAGAGATAGAGAGAGAGAAGGGAGAAGGCGAGGGAGGAGAGAGGGAGGAGGAGGAGAGAGAGATAGAGAGAGAAAGAGAGAGAAGATAGGAGAGAGAGAGAGAGAGATAGGGAGAGAGAAGGGGGGTGGCAAGGGGAGGAGAGGGAGGGAGAGAGGGAGGGAAGGAGACAGAGAGAGAAAGAGAGAGGGGAGAGAAAGGAGAGAGGAGGAGCATGAGAGGGGAGAGAGGGGGTGTGTGAGAGAGAGAGAGGAGGAGAGAGAGAGAGGGAGAGAGAGGGGGGGAGAGAGAGAGAGAGATAGGGAGAGAGGAGGCAAGGAAGGAGAGATGGAAGGGAGAAGGAGAGAGAGGGAGAAAGGGGGAGACAGAGAGGGGAAAGGGAGGGAGGGGAGGGGAGGGGAGGGATGGGGGGAGGAAAGGGAGGGGGCAGGGGGGGTGAGGATGTGGGCTGGGGAGAGAGTAATGAGGGCGGGAGATGGCAGGAAGGGGCGAGAGGGTACGGGAGGGAAGTGTAGAGATACAGACAGCACTGAAACAGCCCCCACAGTCCACAATGTGCCCTGAACACCAAATGTACATATATGCTGCTTCCACCTTATTCTCCCTACATTTCCATAACCCCCCCCTCAGAGTCTATCCCCAGTTACAAGACATTTGGATTACTCAACCAATTTGGATCACTCAACAATTAACCGACCAACTGCAGTCCTTGGGATTTGGAAGGAAGCCGGAGTACCTGGAGGTAAACCATGGGGAGATCTTGCAAACTCCACACAGACAGTACCCGAGGTCAGGATTGAACCTGGGTGGCTGGAGCTCCGCAGCTGTACCACTGTGCCCCCCCCACACACACACGCAAGCAGTGATAGGAGGATGGAATGAGAGGGAGAGCTGGGCGGAGAGAGAACGAGAGCCAGTGAGAGAGAGACAGAGATAGATAGAGAGGGGGGTGGTGTGGAAATAGAGAGATTGCGGGAAAGGTGAATCGGGGAACGAGAGACAATATATGCAGGAAGGAACTGCAGATGCTGGTTTATACTGAAGATAGACACAAAGTGCTGGAGTAATTCAATGGGTCAGGCAGCATCTCTGGAGAGAAGGAACAGGTGACTTGTTGGATCGGATTCCTTTTTCAGAGTGAAGAATGGTCTTGACCCGAAACGTCGCCCATTCCTTCTCTCCAGAGGTGCTGCCTGACCCGCTGAGTTACTCCAGCACTTTGTGTCTATCTTAGGGCAGGAGAGATGCAGGTGTGGAGGGGCGGGAGGGAATGAGTGAGGAAGAGGAGGAGAGATGGAAGAGACAAAAGAGAGGGAGAAGAGCAGAGAGAGGAGAGGAAGAGGGACAGAGAATGAGGGAAGAGAGAGGGCCGAGGGAGAGACAAAGGGGGAGAGACGGGGCAGAGAGAGAGGGGGGGGGGGTCTGTAAAAAGTTTCACAATTTAATCTTATCTTAAATAATTATTCAATTGTTTAAATTTCCATTTCATTGATTATTTCTTTGGGTATTTTCCTACACTTTTTGATATTGGCTTCTTTGTTGTCTGTGCAGTTTTAATTACATTTTTTTAATTTAAATGAAGTTTAATTTAATTTTACCATCCATGGTAAGTCACAAGTAGCAACATGATTCTTGTTTTTATAATGAGGTCACCAGTTTAAATTTCCCTGCTGTTCCACCGTGGTTTATTAGTACATGTTCCATTCTAATCCCTTAAAACCAGTCCTCTCTCCAGCACACCCCAAGGTATTATTTTGGTCTTCATCTACCAAGGCATGCTTCATAGTTCATATCGGAATCATTGTTTTGTTGAGATAGTCCCCAGGGACAAGTTACAAAATTCTTAAGGGGTTGGACAGGCTAGATGCAGGAAGATTGATCCCGATGTTGGGGAAGTCCAGAACAAGGGGTCACAGTTTAAGGATAAGAGGGAAGTCTTTTAGGACCGAGATGAGAAAATCATTTTTCACACAGAGAGTGGTGAATCTGTGGAATTCTCTGCCACAGAAGGTAGTTGAGGCCAGTTCATAGGCTATATTTAAGAGGGATTTAGATGTGGCCCTTGTGGCTAAAGGGATCAGGGGGTATGGAGAGAAGGCAGGGACAGGATACTGAGTTGGATGATCAGCCATGATCATATCGAATGGCGGTGCAGGCTCGAAGGGCCGAAGGGCCGAATGATGTTTCTATGTTTCTATGTTTCTATGTTTCCACTAGGTCCAAAGGTCATAGCCTCAGAATTAAAGGACGTTTCTTTAGGAAGGAGATGAGGAGGAATTTCTTTAGTCAGAGGGTGGTGAATATGTGGAATTCATTGCCACAGAAGGCTATGAAGGCCAAGTCAATGGATATTTTTAAGGCAGAGATACATAGAAACATAGAAAATAGGTGCAGGAGGAGGCCATACGGCCCTTCGAGCCAGCACCGCCATTCATTGTGATCATAGATAGGATGGATTCTGGGGTGTCAGGGGTTATTGGCAGAAGGCAGGAGAATGGGGTTGAGATGGAAAGATAGATCAGTCATGATTGAATGGCGTAGACTTGATGGGCTGAATGGCCTAATTCTGCTCCTATCACTTATGAAGATGAATTTAGAGGGATAGAAACATCTAGAAACATATGAAATTCTTAAGGGATTGGACAGGGTAGATGCAGGAAAAATGCTCCCCATTTTGGGGGGAGTCTAGAACCAGGGGTCACAGTTTAAGAATAAGGGTTAGGCCATTTAGGACTGAGATGAGGAAATACTTTTTCACCCAGAGAGTTGTGAAGCTGTGGAATTCTCTTCCACAGAAGGCAATGGAGGCCAATTCACTGCATGTTTTCAAGAGAGAGTTAGATTTAGCTCTTAGGGCTAAAGGAATCAAGGGATATGGGGAAAAAAGCAGGAATAGGGTACTTATTTGTTTTTATTGTATGTTTAGTTATTATTGATTCTGTGTATGACTGCAGGCAACATAATTTCGTTCAGACCGAAAGGTCTGAATGACAATAAAGGATCTATCTATCTATCTATCTATCTATCTATCTATCTATCTATCTATCTATCTATCTATCTATCTATCTATCTATCTATCTATCTATCTATCTATCTAGCTATCTAGCTATCTATATCTATCTATCTAGCTATCTATATCTATCTATCTATCTATCTATCTATCTATCTATCTATCTATCTATCTATCTATCTATCTATCTATCTATCTATCTATCTATCTATCTATCTATCGTTGGATGATCAGCCATGATCATATTGAATGGTGGTGGGGATGAATGGTCTACTCCTGCACCTATTTTCGATGTCTCTATATGGGCCAAACGCAGGCAGGTGGGACCAGGGCCATCATTATAGGCCCTTGGACAAAGCAGTGGACTGGGGCCCCTACACTTGAAGATTTTTTTATGCCGAATCAAATATGCCGTCATACACTTGCGATGTTCTTCTCCGTTTCCATGTTCTAGAACATTCTACAATACATAGATTAGCACGGGGCCCCTATGCCCGTGGGGCCCCAGGAACTGCCCATGGATTAAGATGGCCCTGGGTGGGACTAGTGTAGATGGGGCATGTTGGTCGGCATGGTTAGGTTGGGTAGAAGGGCTTGTTTCCACACTGTATCACTCTATGACAGTATCAAGAGCATTGTGGATATCGGGAGGTAATCGGCCTCTTCCTGCGCTGGCATTTCTATCAGAAATATTGAGAAATAGGGTATGCACAGTGGCACAGCGGTAGAGTTGCTGCCTTATAGTGGTCACAGCGCCAGAGACCCGGGTTCGATCCTGGCTACGGGCGCTTGCCTGTACGGAGTTTGTACTTTCTCCCCGTGACCTGCGTGGGTTTGCTCCGAGAACTTCGGTTTCCTCCCACACCCCAAAGAAATACGGGTTTGTAGGTTAATTGGTTTGGTAGATATGTAAAAATTGTCCCTAGTGTGTGTGTGTGTATGTATGGAATAGTGTGTCTGTTTCCCCGCTGTATCTCTAAACTAAACTAAAAGATGTGACAAGCCTCTTTAAAATTTGACACGTCACTTTTTTTTAATCAAAGCGTATAATGCATGTTTGTTGCACGCTTGCACTCAGCCGGTCAAGTGTAAGTGAAGTGAGTGCTGGCCCACACACACTGCAGCTCCGCCATTCAGCGCCTCTCCCCGAGTCTTGCAGAGAGACCGAATCCACATCTCGTGCCTGCCTGCCTGCCTGCCAGCCTGCACGCCTTTTCACAAAGCCCATCAAACAGGAGCCATGGTTCCTGCAGCGTGTTGTATGATTTCATCGTCAGTCTTGGAAGACCTAATTCCATTTATACCGCAGTAAATAATTGATAACCGAGGCCGCAGCGTTATTTCTGGGGTGATTGTGATGTTGCATCGATGCAGTAGATAAGCGAAAAGTTAGTGTTTGAAGAAGGAACTGCAGATGCTGGAAAATCGAAGGTAGATAAAAATGCTGGAGAAACTCAGCAGGTGCAGCAGCATCTATGGAGCGAAGGAAATAGACTGCTCTCACCCCAACCACAGACTGTTTACCCTCCTACCATCCGGGAGGCGCTACAGGTCTCTCTGTTGCCAGGAACAGCTTCTTCCCTGCGGCTGTTACATTACTCAACACTGTATCTCGGTGACTGCCAATCACCCCCCCACACTCCTCCCACCAGTTAAAAAAATACTATGATTGTTTGCACGTAAATAGATTTATTTATTGCTCATATCTATGTCCCTCATCTAGGGAGATGCTAACTGCGTTTCGTTGTCTCTGTACTGTACACTGCACAATGTCAATAAAGTTGAATCTGAATCTGAATCTGAAATAGGCAACGGGTTTCGGGCCGAAACGTTGCCTATTTCCTTCGCTCCATAGATGCTGCTGCACCCGCTGAGTTTCCCCAGTATTTTTGTCTACCTAGTTAAAAGTTAGTGATGGGATCAGACAGGATCAGCTAACAGCACTCTCAGTTGATGTACTGGCTGGCTGATCAACTACACACTCCAAGTGGTGAACTAAATCCACTTATCTCAGCGACCCATTTCACTCTCTCGGCTATTTACCAATAACTATTCACCAAAGGTCATTTTGGGTTTAGGTTTATTATCGGCATGGGTACTGAGGTACGAACAGTGGAAAGCTTTGTTCTGCATGCGATCAAATCCGGTTAGATATTTAGTATTAGAGATACGGCGCGGAAACAGGCTCTTCGGCCCACGAGTTCCTGCACTAGTACTATCCTATACACTAGGGTCAGACAATAGACAATAGACAATAGGTGCAGGAGTAGCACCTTTGAGCCAGCACCGCCATTCAATGCTGATCATCCCCAATCAGTACCCCGTTCCTGCCTTCTCCACATATCCCCTGACTCCGCTATCTTTAAGAGCCCTACCTAGCTCTCTCTTGAAAGCATCCAGAGAACCTGCCTCCACTGCCCTCTGAGGCAGGGAATTCCACACTCACCACTCTCTGTGAGAAAAAGTGTTTCCTCGTCTCCGTTCTAAATGGCTTACTCCTTATTCTTAAATTTACAAATATTGATAATTTGCAAATTTTATCATGACATTAATATTTTCTGTGAGAGTTTGATTACACTGCTTGGTGAGTTGGCTGTAGGGTGACTGAGACTACTCAGTGGTCGGGTGATAGGTGTCAGTGAGACTCCTGTCTCCTCTAAAAGGATTTATTAGAGAGCAGAGTAGTTAGCGAGTCTGTAATTCTGGGACTCCAGTTGTTCTCTCCTGCGTCTGGTATTTCTTTTCCAGGTCTGCGGTGGATTGTCTCCGAAACCCACCCAGTTCTTGCCCCCTCCACGACCTTGGGTGCCACCCCCAACACAAAAAGCTGGAGTAACTCAGCGGGACAGGCAGCATCTCCGGAGAGAAGGAATGGGTGACGTTTCGGGTCGAGACCCTTCTTCAGAGCGAGAGGGAGACATATTGATATGAAAGGGTAAGGTGTGAAAATGAGGGATCAAACGGGACAAAGTTCAATGAAAATGTAGAATTCGTTGTCAGCTGCAGGGTGTCTAGGTGTCGGACTAGTTTGACTGACAATAAAGTTTCATTTCACTGATGGTTGATTCATTAAACATTCATTCATTCAATGGGACAGCCAGGTTCTTCAAACAGCTTCATTCATTCAGGCCATAAGATTCACTGAACATTCATTCAACAACATTCATTCAGGCATACATACTTTTTAAATATCGACACTTTTCATTCATTCATTCATATATTCATATTTTATTCAACCATGCACATACATTCATTTTCATGGATTCACCTAGCATTTTTAACATTCATTCATTTTGGAGAGTCACATTCATAAATTTTTCGATCATACATACTGTGTCTATTCATATCTGAATGACATTAAATTCATTCATTCATTCATTCATTATATTTATTCATTCATACATACATTCATTCATGCATTCATTCATTCAAACAATCATTCATTCATTCATTCATTCATACATTCATATCATTACATTCATTCATTCATTCATTCGCATTCATTCATTCATTCATTCATTCATTCATTCATACATTCATTCATTCATTCATTCATACATCACATTCATTCATTCATTCATTCATTCATACATTCATTCATTCATACATTCATTCATTCATTCATTCATTCATTCATACATTCATATATTTATTCATTCATACATACATGCATTCATTCATTCATCCATACATTCATTCAATCATTCATGCATACATTCATATATTTATTCATTCATACATACATTCATACATTCAATCATCCATTCATTCATTCATGCATTCATTCATTCATTCATTGTCACCTTCCCTTCAACTCACAATGATCCAGTCTACATTTTCCTTCAACTTGGTTGCCTTTGATCTCTCCGTTTCACTCCTTACCCTTCCATGTCTCCCTCTCCCCGTGACTCTCAGTCTGAAGAAGGGTCTCAATCCGAAACGTCACCCATTCCTTCTCTCCAGAGATGCTGCCGGTCTGCCTGTATCTTCGCACGACTCTCACTGTTTGAACTAAATCTCCAGTCTCGACTGCCCAGACACACTCCGTCTACAACTTCCCAAGCAGACGTTTTTAGTTCGGCCTCAAGATTGTTCGAAGATGATTTTCTTCCAGCAAAACAACACAATCATCAATATCTAAAGGTGGACAAAAATGCTGGAGAAACTCAGCGGGTGCAGCAGCATCTATGGAGCGAAGGAAATAGGCAACGTTTCGGGCCGAAACCCGAAAGGGTTTCGCCCCGAAACGTTGCCTATTTCCTGAAATGGTTCCTATTCGGCCCGAAACGTTGCCTATCTCCTTCTTCAGACTGATGTGAGGGTGAGGATTTGAGAATTAAGGGACAGAGGCTTAGGGGGAAAATGAGGGGGAACTTCTTTACTCAGAGAGTGGTAGCTGTGCGGAATGAGCTTCCTGTGGAAGTGGTGGAGGCAGGTTCGATTTTATCATTTAAAAATAAATTGGATAGGTATATGGACGGGAAAGGAATGGAGGGTTATGGTCTGAGTGCAGGTAGATGGGACTAGGGGAGAGTAAGTGTTTGGCATGGACTAGAAGGGGCGGGATGGCCTGTTTCCGTGCTGTAATTGTTATACGGTTATATGGGGGGGGGGCGGGAAGAAGAAAGGAAGAGGCGGAGACAGTGGGCTGAGGGAGAGCTGGGAAGGGGAGGAGAAAGCAGGGACTACCTGAAATTAGAGAAGTCAATGTTCATACCGCTGGGGTGTAAACCGCCCAAGCATTCGCCAGTCTACCTTCGATTTTCCAGACTCTGCATGCAGTTCCTTCTTAAACATCAGTATTTAAAGGTAGGTTGAAAGGCCCAAGTCTGTGGTAGGTACTGAATATTTATCATCACCCAGAGTTTGACCTAAACAGGCGTTAAAAACAAATCCAACCAAATTATCCTCCTGAACCAGCACTCAATCCACTTCTGTGGTTTCCTTGTGATCTTTGCAGGAATAAATAGGTTATTGCTGCGAGTTGGCAGGGGATGGATTTAATTATGCAATAATAACAACAACAGTATTTCATCACGACTGGCCTATTCTAAATTTAAAGCTGTTGTGTAGAATCTTGGAGGATGAAACCCCGTGCAACTCAGGCTCACAGCAATAGACAATAGACAGTAGGTGCAGGAGGAGGCCATTCGGCCCTTCGAGCCAGCACCGCCATTCAATGTACGAGAGCAACACAAGCACCGATCATTCTGTCCATTGAAGCCGTGCAGAACGGCAGTCTCCATTAAAGAGGATATTTCTGATACAGTCACCATGATCTTATTCCCCATACATCCTCATCATTCACTGCCTTGAAGAAAAGCAGGAGCGGTCCTCTTGGTGTCTCACGTCAACATTCATATTATATGATATTATATATGATGTGATATTATATATATTTTGATTAGTACGGGTGTCAGGGGTTATGGAGAGAAGGCAGGAGAATGGGGTTAGGAGGGAGAGATAGATCAGCCATGATTGAATGGCGGAGTAGACCTGATGGGCCGAATGGCCTAATTCTGCTCCTATCACATGAACTTAAGAACTTATTGTATTATTTTGTTGATGTGATTTGCTGTTTGTGCAATTAGCAACACATTTCCTTTATAATATTATCCTTCAAAAATCATTCATCTGAGTCTCCAAAGTGCTTTGGCAAATCCTGAGCGAGGGACTAAACCGACTGCTTCTAACTGTATCCTTTCCCCCAGCATCACATTGCACTCCTCTCCTCATCTTACACCTCTTTGTTTTATCTCTAGCCTTTGCCCATGTATCTTCCAGTCCACCCCCTTCCCACCTCTCCCTCACCTGAATTCACCTGTCGTTTGTGTAAGAAGGAACTGCAGATGCTGGTTTACACCGAAGATAGACACAAAATGTTGGAGTAACTCGACGGGGCAGGCAGCTTCTCTGGAGAAAGGGAATTGGTGATGTTTCGGGTCAACACCCTGGTGTCTATCTTCACCTATCATTTGCCAGGCTCTGTCCCGTCCCTAAGTCCGAAGAAGTGTCCTGAACGGAAACGTTGCCCACCCATGTCCTCAAGAGATGCAGCCTGACCCGCTGGGTTACTCCAGCGTTTTGTGTCTTTTTTATAACACAGAGCAAAAGCCTGCTTAACCCTCTGTACTTGCTGTAGATACACCCGATCAAGATGGTGCCTTTGGGAGTTGCTCACTGGCAGTCCCTGTCTAGAAACTGGAGCACACAAAGTGTCACACTGTGAAAGATAAAACATTAAAGACCGCAGAGGAATCTAAAAATGACGCCAGGTCTGAGATGTCTGGTGTTGTGTGAGCAGCCTGCGCCATTATCAGGTGAATCACAGGCTTTCAAAGTGTCTCTGAAGCTCGTGTCGAACACAAACAGTGCTGGAGCAACTTAACGGGTGAGGCAGCATCTCTGGAGGACATGGATAGGCAAGGTTTGGTGTTGGGGCCCTTCTTCAGACTGTTGCTCCCAACCCAAAACAATAGAAACATAGAAAATAGGTGCAGGAGTAGAGGCCATTCGGCCCTTCGAGCCTTCACCGCCATTCAATATGATCATGGCTGATTATCCAACTCAGTATCCTGTACCTGCCTTCTCTCCATAACCCCCTGATCCCTTTATCCACAAGGGCCACATCTAACTCCCTCTTAAATATAGCCAATGAACTGGCCTCAACTACCTTCTGTGGCAGAGAATTCCAGAGATTCACCACTCTCTGTGTAAATTTTTTTTTTCTCATCTCAGTCCTAAAATACTTCTCTCTTTATCCTTAAACTGTGTGACCCCTTGTTCTGGACTTCCTTAACATCGGGAACAATCTTCCTGCATCTACCCTGTCCAACCCCTTAAGAATTTTGTAAGTTTCTATAAGATCCCCCCTCAATCTTCTAAATTCTAGCGAGTACAAGCCGAATCTATCCAGTCTTTCTTCGTATGAAAGTCCTGACATCCCAGGAAAACGTTCAGGAACGCCGAGCGGATGATCCGCTATGTGGCTCCACCATCACAGAATCCAGTCCTGATCCAATTCTATTCACTCCACTTGTGATATGGAGTAAGAGCTGACCAGACCAGCCAGCAAGTCCTGCCATCATCAACGTTGTCCTGCTGGAGGTTTGCTCTCCTGAAGTTCTCGAACCTTTAGCCCAGCAGTTCCAATTAAAACTACAGCACCGAAGTCTCCCTGTTAGTGTTTCAAACAGCCCAGATACAGAGGGCAAATACAATCTAATCAGTGTTCCATCAGTACACACTCAGCTTTAAACAATGTGGCTGGCACATTGTCACAGGCAGCACTGCAAAGCCACACTTACCCATCAATAGCCTACTCACTGGTGCTGAGGCTAGACTCTGGCTAGATCCTATTACAGAACTTCAGACTATACACTTTAGTGGTGCGCGTGGAAACAGGCCCTTCGGCCCGACGGGTCCGTGCCCACCAGCGATCACCCCGTATACTAGCAATATCCTACACACTAGGAACAATTTACAATTTACAGAAGCCAATTATCCTCCAAATTGGGCCAAAGGGCCTGTTTCCGTGCTGTACGACTCTGTGACTCTGAGGCTCGTCGGGGGCCCGCCCGAAGGTTCGTCGGTCGGTGGGACCGGAAGAGAGATGGAGACGTCGGAGGCGAGCAGCGAGGGCCGGTAGGGGAGTGAACCAGGGTCATGCCTCCAGCACCAAGGCCGGTTACAGGAGGTGCCCCAGGGACACAAAGATGGCCAGGTGAGCCAACTGGACTTTGGACTTTGAATAATGGCACCAAAATCGGCGGCGCCCGCATGTGTAATAGATGCAAAAAGAATTTCACCGTGCAGATGCACATGTGACAAATAAAACAGTAATACCGTTATTGACTATTGACTCCCACATCCCAACTTCTTCCCACATGTCCATCTTCCACCTGTCTGTGGAATTCTCTGCCACAGAGGGTAGTTGAGGCCAGTTCATTGGCTATATTTAAGAGGGAGTTAGACGTGGCCCTTGTGGCTAAAAGGATCAGGGGGTATGGAGAGAAGGCAGGTACAGGATACTGAGTTGGATGATCAGCCATGATCACATTGAATGGCGGTGCAGGCTCGAAGGGCCGAATGGCCTACTCCTGCACCTGTTGTCTATGTTTCTATGTTTTCCATGTTTCAAATGTTGACATCGCTATCATCGTCCATCCTGAAAATCGGTGACAATCAGTGGGAGCCGTCACTCGTGGCAATGGATGATGGTGGTGGCAGAATTAGCTCGGGATACGACCAGTTTCCAGCCCTGCCACGTGGACGCTTCTGCTATGGGCCCCTCACATCCCATGTACCGTATACACAAGAGAGCCAAGTCTGCCATGTTCTTCAAATGGGACCTGACTCCCTACTTGGCCAATGCTTAACTTGATAGATTATATACAAACACAGCCCGAATACTAATGGATAAAAGGAGTGAAACATCCCTCTCGGTCCTTGTTGGCAAATCGCAGTCAGGATTCACCTCATCTCAGGGTCAGTCAAGATGAATATCACTCACTCAACAATTCTACGGCCTGATGGTGTCGGGGGGGGATGTGGATGGTGCCTGGTGTCGTGAAGGGGGTCGTAACTCTTCACCGGCCCCACTGCAAATGCAACCATCACTATTTAAGTGACAAATATTAATTTCAGTCAAGTCCAGTGGGGAGATGAAGCTTGGATTAAATCCTAGCCTTTGGCCGTCCGACACGCGATACTATTAAGATGAATGGGTACCTGCACTGCTTTCTGAAATCATCATCGCACATCTTTCAACAAACTAATTTCCTCCTTTCAAAATAAATCAGTGTGAGCACTTGAGCATTGGGAAGCAGGCATGGGAAGTCACCATGCCTTTAGTTCAAGCAGAGAGATGTCACAATGTGCTGGTAACTCATTATATTTTGCAGAAAACTCAGTTCCCAGCAGTTAATGAATACACCAGCTTTGCTTTGCATCAGTCCCCCCCCCCCCCCCCCCCCCCCGATCCTTAATCAAGATTACCTTTGACGGTTTACCATTATCTGTTGCCAGATTGTTCGACCCTAAGGAAATCTCTCTCTCGTGTTGTAGGTCGAGTGAAAATGCAAGCAAGCAGTCGCCCGGCATAATGCCATGCTTTTATTGTGGAATTAACTTATGTCCCTGAAGCATCCAAAAACATAATGGGCTACTTGTCACCCCGGACATGGGGATCACAAAATGGCTGCCAGAGGGGCTCAGGGAATTCACTGCTGGTCTGGTTCAGGCTGATTAAAATTCGGGCCGTCTCTCTGGGCTCGTAAAATCACAAACCTTTTTCCTGTACTCTCGAATGAATATTAAAGATCACAGAAAAGCTATTTCAAAAGAGAGCAGTGAGTTATTCCTGGAGTACAGGCCAGGAACAAATATTTAATTTTGGCTCAGAAAGCAGCAAGTGTACTCCAGTTGTACACAAATTGGCTGCAGTCCTTTCACATGCCTGAGTAAGTAAGTAAGTTTATTGGCCAAGTATTCACATACAAGGAATTTGCCTTGGTGCTCCGCCCACAGGTAGCAACATGACATACAGTGACAGTTACGAATGACTCGGAAAACACTAAACATTAATAATAATAATGAGGTTGAGAAGAGCGCAGAAGAAGAGCAAATCTTTCTTCTTTTCTTCTCTTCATTAAGGTTTCAGTCTGATGGGAAGGCTCTCCGCTTGCCAGTATGTGCAGGGCATGGATGGCAGGATATGGTGGCAGGGAATAGGGCGGCATGGTGGCGCAGCGGCAGAGTAATGCCCCTGTCCCACTTAGGAAACCTGAACGGAAACCACTGGAGACTTTGCGCCCCACCCAAGGTTTCCGTGCGGTTCCCGGAGGTTTTTGTCAGTCTCCCTACCTGCTTCCACTACCTGCAACCTCTGGCAACCACCTGCAACCTCCGGGGACCTTGGGTGGGGCACAAAGTCTCCAGAGGGGACTTATGAACATGAGACATTGGTTAAGGGTTATGGGCAGACTTCCATGGGCCTGTTATGGGCGATGTACATATATCCTGTGCCACTTGTTGAAGATCCCCTGAATCTTGGGCCAATCCCTTCCTGGTCACTTGCAGCAGATCATTTACCCAACTGATGTTTGTAGGTGAAGATAGAAACAAAATGCTGGAGTAACTCAGCGGGACCCAAGTCCGAAGAAGGGTCTCGACCCAAAACGCCCATTCCTTCTTTTTTTTTTAAAAATAAATATTTTTATTAGAAGCATGTATACCAATAATAATAAGCGACAATTGAATTACAGATTTCTTACATACTGTAGCTTCAGTTTCTTCCTTCTATCTGTAGATGCTGCCTGTGCCGTAGAGTTACTCCCGCATTTTGTGTCTATCTTCGGAGTAAACCAGCATCTGCAGTTACTTCCTACACATTTCGAGTGTTGTAGGTGATCCATCTCCCTCTGGCCAAGATCAGTTGTCCGGCCAATGCAAGGAGCTGCGCATGAAATGGGGGGGGGGGGGGGGGGGGGGGGGGGGGGGCCATCACTGGGGGTTGCATTTACAATGTGATCAGATTCAGATTCAGATTCAATTTAATTGTCGTTGTCTCTGTACTGTACACTGACAATGACAATTAAATTGAATCTGAATCGGAAATGCTCCGTTCCTGTTGCATTTACAATGTGACTCAGATTCAGATTCAGATTCAGATTCAATTTTAATTGTCATTGTCAGTGTACAGTACAGAGACAACGAAATGCATTAGACAACGAAATGCATTATGTTTCTCAGCAAGTTGAATAGAAGGGCCATGTGGTTTTTGTGTGTACAACAGACTGCAGGTGCGACGAGCCATTGACATTGCCAATCTGCCACAGCTCTGCCATCTGGTCTGTGCCCAGCCAACCAACGCACCACATGAACCATGTTGGTGTTCCCAGTGGGAGAGACCGCCTCCCCAACAGCCTGAGATACTAAAGGGATTCTTCCTCAATCAGAGATACACCGTGGAAACCACCCTTCAGCCCCCCAAGTTGCACCGACCGGCTATTCAACATTGGGTGTTTTGGAAACATTCACTTTGTTTGCTGGAACTGTGGCTTGTGACTCACTTTCAAATGACAGGATGGAAGAAGCCCTCTCTGGATTGGTACCAATAGACAATAGACAGTAGGTGCAGGAGTAGGCCATTCGGCCCTTCGAGCCAACATTGCCATTCAATGTGATCACGGCTGATCATCCCCAATCGGTAACCCGTGCCTGCCTTCTCCCCATATCCCCTGACACCCGCACTAATGAAGAATTCTGTATTGTATTCTGCAATAATGATTTAATTACTTGTGGTATGAGTGAAATCAATTGGTTGCCATACTCACATAGAAACATAGAAAATAGGTGCAGGAGTAGGCCATTCGGCCCTTCGAGCCTGCACCGCCATTCAATATGACTGATCATCCAACTCAGTATCCTGTACCTGCCTTCTCTCCATACCCCCTGATCCCTTTAGCCACAAGGGCCACATCTAACTCCCTCTTAAATATAGCCAATGAACTGGCCACAAACCAGCATGGCTCACCCACCCATCACGATGCCAGTGTACGTTTTCAGGAACGGCCCCAACTAGTCCTCTGCTGTTTCTCAAGGACTGCTATAAGCAGAGCGGGTCGACGGGATTTAAAAAGCTGACAAGAGATGACGAGTTGGTCCGCTGGTAATTAAAGTTTGACAGCGTGAGGTTGCGGTAATTAGTAGCCACTGATTTGAAAATGTCCTTTGTGAATTTGTTTTATTTTTCAAATAGATCTGTCAAATAAACCCCGATTACTAATTAAATTTATGAACAGTGATTAGAATTCAAAAATAGCTTGGCAGGGAGACGGGGAAATGCAGCTCTGGGACATCTACCAAAAAAAAATCAGCGTGTGTGGGAAGGAACTGCAGGTGCTGGTTTAAACCCAAGATAGACACAAAAAGCTGGAGGAACTCAGCAGGTCAGGCAGCATCCCTGGAGGAAAAGATGGGTCTCGACCCAAAACGTCACCTATTCTTCTCCTCCAGAGATGCTGTCTGGCCCGCTGAGTTACTCCAGCCTTTTCAAATGATCAGTGGAGTTCAGTAAAGCAGGATCATTCCGCAAATTCACTCCTCTCTCTCTTCGGCTCTCCCGGAATCCCTGTTCTCTTTGTTCCTGCAGGAACCAAGATTTTCTAGGATACACGGATTGCCGCTGGTTCGTAGTTTCCACTGGCTCTGATCCACATTGAGATTCAATCTCGTGCCCTCAGCTATCTGACCTGCTTTCACACATGGCAAACAGGCACAAGGTTAGAAGGGGCAGCAGTACTGAGCTCTTATCTATTTTGGCTCGCCTGCCTGGGCAGTCGGTCCCAGCACCACATTTGGTGGAAACATCGACATTTCATTCACTCTTGCCTTTCACAGTTCAAAGTCAAAAAGTTTGCTCGAGTTTAGCTTGTGAGTTTAGTTTGCAAACTTGAAAAGTTTGTCTGCTTAGGCTACTGTGAAACATCTCAATACTCAGAATGAAAGGACGTTCCTTTAGGAAGGAGATGAGGAGGAATTTCTTTAGTCAGAGGATGTTGAAACAAGTGTCCTCTTAACCTCTTCCTGCTCTAAGGAAAACTGACAAGGGCCTGTCCCACTTGCATGTAATTTACGTGTCATTTACGCGACAGCATTTATACGTCACGACGCATGAAGCGCGCATGGTGCCTGGTGACGTAGGCAGCGTCACGCAGTCTCGTGCAACACCCCCGGATTTTGGGATGTACAAAATCTTCGCGCGCCATCTGCCAAGTGGGACAGGCCGTTCACTTTCTCCAGTCTCTCCACACAATTGCTGTTCCAATAGAACTGCCAATATAATGGCAATGATAAAACTATTGCTGGTACACAAAAAAGCTGGAGAAACTCAGCGGGTGCAGCAGCATCTTTGGAGCGAAGGAAATAGGCAACGTTTCGGGCCGAAACCCTTCTTCAGACTAAACTATTGCTTCCTGGCTGTTGGTATTTGCCTCTCTCAGAGCCGTAAGGGTAAGACTCAGGTGACTGCTGAACTTTCAGTCATTCTACTTCTGAAAGATTCTCGCAGTGCAATTGTTGCCAACTTCACATCCTATCAGTCAAACAGCAGTCCCTGAGTACCTGTTGTGTTCTTGGAGCTGAACTGCGTGTCTGCAGTGAGTCCGTGTTTACTCCCCAGGACAAAAGTGCGGCACGGTGGTGCAGCGGTAGAGTTGCTGCCTCACAGCGCCAGAGACCGGGTTCTATTCTGTCTGTACGGAGTTTTTACGCTCTCCCCGCGACCCGTGTGGGTTTTCCCCGGGTGCTCCAGTTTCCTCTCACACTCCAAAGACGTACAGGCTTGCAGGCTAATTGGCTTGGAAAATTTGTGCATTGTCACTAGTGTGTGTAGGATAGTGTTAGTGTGGGGGAGATTGTTGGTCAGCATGGACTCGGTGGGCAGAAGGGCCTGTTTCCGTGCTGTATCTCTAAACTAAACCAAAGCGTGAGCAGGGTCAGGCCATTTGGCCCTGTGCCTTCTTCTCTATTCAATGTTAGTTTAATTTAGAGATACAGCATGGAAACAGGCCCTTTGGCCCACCGAGTCCGCACCGACCATCGGTCACTGGTTCACACTCGTTCTATCCCATTTTCTCATCAACTCCCCACACTAGAGGCGATTTTACAGAGGGACAATTAACTTAATGACCCACACGTCCTTGGAATTGTGGGAGGAACCTGGAAAATCCGGAGGAAAGCCGCACTGTCTGAGGGGGAACGTGCACACTCCACACAGTCAGGACGACAGATAGCACAATGGGCTAAGAGTTCGGCTGGCACCCGGAAGGTAGCCGGTTCAAATCCCGCTTGGAGTGCATACTGTCGTTGTGTCCTTGGGCAAGACACTTCACCCACCTTTGCCTGTAATGGAATGTTACGGCGGCAGGCGCGGGCACACCGCGACGCCCTGTGTCTCCCTTTCAAGGGAGATGCTAAAAATGCATTTCGTTGTCTCTGTACTGTACACTGACAATGACAATAAATTGAATCATTTCTTTCATTTCAATCATTTCATTTCATTTCATTTCATTTTTGTCAGCACCCGTGATCAGGATTGAACCTGGGTTCCTGGCGCTGGGAGGCAGTGGTTCTACCAGCTGAGCTACTGTGCCACCCAGGACTGATCCACATTTTCTCAATGTTCTGAAATGCATCAAGCCCAAGATAAACCCAGAGAGTTGTGAATCTGTGGAATTCTCTGCCACAGAAGGCAATGGAGGCCAATTCACTGGATGTTTTCAAGAGAGAGTTAGATTTAGCTCTTAGGGCTAATAGAATCAAGGGATATGGGGGAAATGCCGGGACGAGGTACTGATTTTGGACGATCAGCCATGATCATATTGAATGGCGGTGCTGGCTCGAAGGGCCGAATGGCCTACTCCTGCAACTATTTTCTATGTTTCTATTTCTTAACCTCCTTGGATAAAGAGAGCAAAATTGAGCACAGTTTTCCCGGCCTAGTCTCACTAAGGTCTTGTGCCACTGCAGCTGTTAGCCAAGCAAAATGGTGGCGCAGTGGTAGAGTTGCTGCCTTATTGCACTTACAGCATGGGAAACCTGGGTTCGATCCCGACTACGGGTGCTGTCTGTACGGAGTTTGTACGTTCTCCCCGTGACCACGTGAGGTTTCTCTGAGATCTTTGCTTTCCTCCCACACTCCAAAGACGTACAGATTTGTAGTTGTCTTGGTATTAATTGTCTTGGTATATGTGTGAACTGTCCCTAGTGTGTGTAGCATAGTGTTAATGTGCGGGGATCGCTGGTCGGTGCGGGCTCGGTGGGCTGGAGGGCCTTTTTCTGCACAGTATCTGTAAACTAAACCAAAGCTAGTCTGATTTGAAGCATACTCTAATAATGGCGGACAACCTATTTGCTTCACCCCTTGCTTACCCCTTCACCTGCACGTTCAAATCCAAGGACATCAGAGCCCTCTGAAAACAAACATTTCCCAATCACTTACCTTAAAATCCACACACTCAGACACTCAGCTTCTCTGTATCATCAAAGCTTGCTTTCCCATCCAGCTTTCCATTATCAGGAGCAGTCCGCTCAACTGTCAACTCAAATAGCCCTTTACCTGCTTATTTATTCATGTGTGTATATATTTATGGTATAATAGTATATGGACACACTGATCTGTTCTGTAGCCATGTTCTGTTGTGCTGAAGCAAAGCAAGAATTTCATTGTCCTATCGGGGACACATGACAATAAACTCTCTTGAATCTTGAATCTTAAATCTTCAACACAGATTGTAAGCAGCTGAAGTCTCAGCAATGTGTCCTTCCAACCTGCCAACCGAGATTGCCTCATGAATCACTCTGCCCAGCACTCTGTCTATTCGCCAGGGCTCGACAGTAAACACTGACATGACCTTGAACTTTAGAACGTAGAACATAGGAGAGTACAGCCCAGGAATAGACCCTTCGGTCCACAATGTTTGTGCCGAACATGATGCCCAGATGTACTGATCTCTTCTGCGTGCACACGGTCCATTTCGCTCCATTCCCTGCATATCCATGAGCCTGTCTGAAAGCCTCTTAGACACCACGATCGTACCTGCCTCCGCCACTAGCCCTGGCAGCGCGTTCCAAGCAACCGCCACTCTCATTGTAAAAACCTTGCCCCGCACATCTCCCTTGGACTTTGCCCTTCTTACCTTAAAGCTGTGCCCTCAAGTCTTGGACATTTAGGGGGCGGCACGATAGAGGTTGTTCTGACCAAGGGCGCTGTCTGTATGGTTGGTGCGTTCTCCCTGTGACCACGTGGGTTTTCTACAGCGGCTCCAGTTTCCTCCCACACTCAAAAGACATGCAGGATTTGTAGGTTAACTGGTGATGTCAATTGTCACTCATGTGTGGGATGGACAGGTAATAGTGTACAGGTAATTGCTGAAAGGTGTGGTCTTGGCCGGCCATAGAAACATAGAGATTAGGTGCAGGAGTAGAGGCCATTCGGCCCTTCGAGCCTGCACCGCCATTCAATATGATCACGGCTGATCATCCAACTCAGTATCCCGTCCCTGCCTTCTCTCCAAACCCCCTGATCCCTTTAGCCACAAGGGCCACATCTAACTCCCTCTTAAATATAGCCAATGAACTGTGGCCTAAACTACCTTCTGTGGCAGAGAATTCCACAGATTCGCCACTCTCTGTGTGAAAAAATATGTTTTTCTCATCTCGGTCCTAAAAGATTTTCCCCTTATCCTTAAACTGTGACCCCTTGTTCTGGACTTCCCCAACATCGGGAATAATCTTCCTGCATCTAGCCTGTCCAACCCCTGAAGAATTTTGTAACATAGGGCCTGTTTCCACGCTGTGTCTCTCAACTAAACTAAACTAATTTCCACCCTGGAAAGAAGATTCTGACTGTCCGCCCTGTCAATGCTTTTATGGAATAAACACTTTGCATGTGCCTTTTGTAAATCCAGGTATAAAATATCCGCTGATTCCTCCTCTCTGCCAGATCCAACCTCAGGAAGCAGAGGTCGGTCAAACACACGTTTGTTTTGTGTTTGCCTCTCTCCAAGTATCATATCCGCTTGTCCCTAATACTAGATTCCAGTGTTACACAAAAAAAGCTGGAGAAACTCAGCGGGTGCAGCAGCATCTATGGAGCGAAGGAAATAGGCAACGTTTCGTCCCGAAACGTTACCTATTTCCTTCGCTCCATAGATGCTGCTGCACCCGCTGAGTTTCTCCAGCTTTTTTGTGTAACCTTCGATTCTCCAGCATCTGCAGTTCCTTCTTAAACACTAGATTCCAGTGTATTGCCAGTGAATGATGTGGTCTACACTTCCCCGTCCACTCTTGTCTCTTCAGCAGCAGCCAGTATTTGATGTTGTCACTGCCAAGATCCAGCAAAGATCCAATCTCCTTCATCCGTTATCTGTGCAGCCATCATTCTAGAAACACTAGCTGTGACACGCAGGCTACATTAACATCTCTGCATGTTCCTTATTCCCTGCCTGCATTGCCACTCACTCCTCTTTACATCCCTACGGCAGCTTGCACAATCCTGTTATGCCTCTCGCTAGATTGTTCTTCCATTGACGAGTACATTGCTGCCGTTGCCACTTTCAGCCTGAAGAAGAAAACCAGCTCGGTTTAGCTGCTGGTTCCCTCGTCTTTGCATAGCCCACGTCTGGTTCTCCCCTCTCCCTGCTCAATGTTGGAGCTTCCTTCTCAGGAGGAGGCCCAGTCACTACCACCAACAATTAACCAACAGAGACCTGGATTAGATTTCCTGTCTCCCATTCTTCTACAATATATACGTTCTGTTGATGCTGCGCCCTTCTGCTCTGTTTCCATTTGTCCCCAACGGATTCCCCCATCACTGCAATTTGCAGGTTCCCCAAACTTGTTGTTGAGTCATACAGCGTGGATCAGGCCCTTTGGCCCAACTTTGGCCTACACCGACCAACATGTCCCATCTATACTAGTCTCACCATCCTGCGTTTGGCCCATATCCCCCTAAAGATTCAGATTCAAAGATTCTGTCCAGTGTACAGTACAGAGACAACGAAATGCATTTAGCATGTCCCTGGAAGAGCGACATAGCAAACTTCTTACATATTGTGATAGTACCGAGGTACGTTGCTGATTGACAGCCCCTTAAGTTGTTCCCACCTTGTTATTGTCCCATAAACAGTCCATGGTTTCAGCTTGGCGATTCTCCGCAGACAGCGCTTGCTTTGGACAGACTCAATGGAGGGGAGCGAGGAACCGGTGATGCGTTGGGCAATTTTCACCACCCTCTGCAATGCCTTCCGGTCGGAGACAGAGCAGTTAGGTCATACTGTGATGCAGTTGGTAAGGATGCTCTCGATGGTGCAGCGGTAGAACCTGTCCTAGTCATGTTCCTGCTTCTTACATATTGTGATAGTACCTGCTATTGCCCCCTAACCCATTGTTATTGTCCTATAATATGTTTCGCTTCATTCTCTTGCCTCCAGGATGGGCCCGGGATAGGTCCGGGATAGGCCCGGGATAGGTCCGGGATAGGTCCGGGATAGGTTCCGGGATAGGTCCGGGATAGGTCCCGGGTGGGTCCATTCCTTTCCGTCTTCCAGTCCTCCACCCTCCCATTCAGTGGGTAATCCTCCAAAATTTCCAATACCTCCAAACAGGATCCCATGAAGAAACACATTCTCCATCTCATCCCAAACCATTCTCAGTCAACTCCCCTCTATAGGATCACTCCCCCAGTAACCACACCCCTTACCTTGGCACTTCCCTATGCGGTCACTATAGCGCAGCGGTAGAGTTGCTGCCTTACAGCGCTTGCAGTGCCAGAGACCCGGGACCGATCCCGACTACAGGTGCTGTCTGTAGGGAATTTGTACGTTCTCCCCGTAACCGCGTGGGTTTTCTCCGAGATCTTCTGGGTTTCCTCCCACTCTCCAAAGGCGTACAGGTTTGTAGGTTAATTGGCTTGGTGTATGTGTAAATTGTCACTAGTGTGTGTAGGACAGTGTTGGAGTGCTGGTGGGGGAACGCTGGCGGGCGCGGACTTGTTGGGCCGAAGGGCCTGTTTCCGCGCTGTATCTCATGTATAAATATGTCCTATAAGTGTCAGAACTCCAGCACTAGGTACAAGAAGCTTTAGTCAAAGGCTGGTTGGTGAATCTGTGGCATTCATTGCCACAAAAGGCTGTGATGGATATGTTTAAGGCAGAAATGACAGAGTCTTGATTAGTACGGGTGTCAAGGGCTATGGGGAGAAGGCAGGAGAATGGGGTTAGGAGGGAGAGATAGATCAGCCTTGATTGAATGGCGGAATAGACCGGATGGGCTGAATAGCCTAAATCTGCTCCTGTCAATACAAAAGAGAAAGCAGACACTGCTGCCTATTTCAGCGAACCCTCCACGATCAATACATGAATTACACACAGACGCCAGGCAGTTCAATAGTGTGAGTGCGATTATCTTACAAAGAAACTGCTTGTAGAAAATCGCGTCTAAATAACCCATTATTCCTCCTGTATATCATTCACAGACTGGAATTAAATTCTTTGTGAAGTGCGAAGTGATCACTAGTTCAATTATGCCCAAGAAATTGACAATCCTCTTAACAAAAATGGTTATTGTTCAGGATCTTTGGCAGTCAGCCTCAGCGCTGTGTGTGTGTGTGTGTGTGTGTGTGTGTGTGTGTGTGTGTGTGTGTGTGTGTGTGTGTGTGTGTGTGTGTGTGTGTGTGTGTGTGTGTGTGTGTGTGTGTGTGTGTGTGTGTGAGCTGTTACCGATGTCTGACGGGGGAGGAAGAGTTTGCAGTGGGATAGGGTGTCATTGGAATGGAGGGCTGAATGGCCTTGTGCTGTGCTGTGTGAATGTACGGTCCTCTGGTCTGGTACACGACCAAGGCCAAACACGGCTGCGGATGAAAGATGTCGGCCGCCAGTACTCTTGGAGGTCAGTAAACACACCTCCTTTCTGGGCGACACGGTGGTGCAGTGGTAGAGTTGCTGCTAAAGCCCCTGTGTCCCACTTAGGAAACCTGAACGGAAACCTCTGGAGACTTTGCAGGAGGTTGCAGGTGGTTGCCGGAGGTTGCAGGTAGTGGAAGCACGTAGGGAGACTGACAAAAACCTCCGGGAACCGCACGGAAACCTTGGGTGGGGGGCAAAGTCTCCAGAGGTTTCCGTTCAGGTTTCCTAAGTGGGACACAGGGGCATTAGCCTACAGAACGGACATCAAAGTAGAAAATCAACTTCAACCAAGATACAATTATTTTTTTTTTTTTTTTTTTTTTTTTTTTTTTTTTTTATTTTATTAGAAGTTAATACAGCACAAAACAGTACAGTGGCACCTAATTTTAGGTGCCAACTATGTAATAACGTAATCCATTCCATGTACAACCTCTAGTTTTATGTTATAAGAAGGAAGTAAGCAGGACAAGAAAAGAAAACAATAGAAAGGGGAAAAAGTGGAAAAATAGATGGTAGAGAGTAGAAAAACGTGAAGTGTGTATATAAAAAATAAAAAAAGGAAGAGAGAAAGTGGAAAGTAGAAATAGAAGAGAAGGCCCCTTAAAAGAGAATTTTTCAAATCTGTATCCGGAGATGTAGCTCTATCCGCGTCATGAACTGAAATCAGCAATCCTTACGGTACCGCTGCATCACATGATTCCAAAAAGTCGATGAAAGGAGACCAACTCCTTAAGAATTGGTCATATTTATCTATTAGTCGGAGTCTCATTTCTTCAAGGCGTGCTATGTCCATCATATTCCTGATCCACATTTTAACAGTTGGTGTGGTTGTATTTTTCCAAAATTTAAGTATCAATTTCTTTCCAATTATTAACCCATAATTAAAAAAAACATTTTGATCTTTATTTAAATTGGTATCTTCTCCTATTATTCCAAATATAATCCATTCCGTTTTGGGTTCTATTCTTGACTTGAAAATCTTTGTAAATATATCAAATATATCACTCCAAAATTTAAGATACAATTCAAGGTATTGTAATTTAAATATGAGAAAACAGGGAACTCATATATTATTGAAAAAAATAAGATTCCGCAAGTGAGCAGAGCTGCAAGGGGGTTTGTGATTTCAAAGGCAACATTGCTAAAATACAATACAAATTTATTTATTATCATTTGAGCCCCAGTGAGACTCAAACGAAATGTTGTTTCCACAGCCATACAAACAAAGACACTGTCTTACAGACATACACATAATTAAATTCACACAAACATCCATCACAGTGAAGCCACTGTGATGGAAGGCAAGTCTTTTCTCTCCCCTGTTCTCCGTGTCTCTCCCGATGTCCAAGCCCCAGGCGGGCGATGATGAGTCCCACGGCCATTTTAGGCCGCGCGGGGCGATTTACGGCCCCGCTCCCGGTCTGAAAGTCACAATGTTGGAGCCCCCGGCGGGCGCTGGAATGTCCCACGGCCATGAAGCCGTGCCGGGTGATGTACTGTCCCGGTCCGGGTTGTTCCAACCCCGTGACACCGGCTGGAGAAGTCGCGTTGCGGGTGCTCCGGGAAGCGGTCTCTCTCTCTCTCCTCCCAGACCCGCGAGCTCCCGATGTCGCGGTCCACCGGACCTGCGGCTGCGTTGCTGGAGCCTCCGAGCCCCAGGAGTCGAGTCGCAGCAGCGAGTCACCGCCGCTCCCCACGCTCCGAGGCCGGCCACCCCCGACGATGGTGAGTCCGCAGCTCCGCAGTCTCCCGAGCCCCCGGGTCGTTCAGGCTGGAGGCCGCTCCACGGTGCTAGGCCCCAACGACAGCCGAGACCGAGAAAAGTACAGCTGTAGATGATGAAGTCTGCAGAAAGTATTATTTCCAGCGGAGCAGCACTGGTTTCACAGTGTTTCATGCAATGTGAGATTTTGCTGAATTCTTGCACGGAACCCTGTGAAAAACAGTTTGGAGAATGTTCTGCTTAGCAGATCTTATAAAGAATTTAGGACACTGAATGTTTTCAAGTGAATATCACCCTCATGGTCACTCCAACTGGGAAGGGGATGAATGAACCGAGCTTCTCGCCTCTACAAAAGGGAAGGTGATTTGTGCTTTCATTCGAGATCTTCTGTTAGGAGAGGTTTTGTTGGGAGTTTTCTCTTTCCACGGGAGGCCATCAATAGAAAATAACTGGCAGGGCAGAGAACAGGTAATTCAGAAAAAAACAACTTGCTTCCCAAGACTATAAAACGTCGCTCCCAAAGGATTGAATAGTACACATGGACATGGAGATAGGAATGAGGAGGGAGGTTTAATTTGAGATTAATTTAGAGATACAGCATGGAAACAGGCCTTTCGGCCCACTATGTCCGTGCCGACCAGCGATCCCCGTACACTAACATTATTCTACACACACTAGGGACAATTCACAATTTTTACTAAAGCCAATTTACCTACACACCTGTGGGTCTTTGGATTGTGGGAGGAAACCGGAGCGCCCGGAGAAAACCCACGTGGTCACGGGGAGAACATGCAAACTCCTTACAGACAGCACCTGTGGTCAGGATGGAACCCCGGGTGTCTGGCGCTGTAAAGCAGCGACTCTGCCGCTGCGCCACCGTGCCGCCCATTGGATTAGGTATTATTAGAGAGGTATTATTTTCTCACAGAGAGTGGTGAGTCTGTGGAATTCTCTGCCTCAGAGGACGGTGGAGGCAGGTTCTCTGGATGCTTTCAAGAGAGAGTTAGATAGGGCTCTTAAAAATAGCGGAGTCATGGGATATGGGGAGAAGGCAGGATTGGGCATTCACATTGAATGTCAGTGCTGGCTTGAAGGGCCGAATGGCCTACTCCTGCACCTATTGTCTATTGTCTATTGTAAATGAGTGCACTCAGTAATTAATGACTGAGGCAGATCATCCCACCCAGATGTTAGATGATCAATGGTAGGGTGGACCCAGTGGGCTGAACAGCTCATTTCTGCACGGTGTGATTTTATGACTGAACTTGTTGAAGGAATAATTCGGATTCAGTTGCTGTATCTAAAATGGCAACTGCTTTAGACTCTGCATTGCTGGGCCATGCACTGCTGATAATCATAGTATAATAATGACAGGAGCTTGCAGCGAGCACTGACGAGGTGCAGCGTAGCTTTTAGCTCATTCTCCGCTTATTTGATAGGTCCCAGATGAGACGTTCTCCTGACCTCAATATTCAGAGAGGCATGGTGCATCTGCACCAGTGCTTGCTGGGCTGGGACCAGCTGACTATCTGGAATCTGCGCTTCTGCAGACTGAGTGGCTCATTATTTTTACCCGGATCCCCTCTCAAGTCTCGGAAAATATATAAAAGACCAACTACAACCATTGAGACCAACGTGTGTGTGATCACTGTCCCCTCACTAACCGATTGTGTGTCGCATTAGAACACCTGTGGCATGGCGGCACAGCGCTAGACTTGTTGCCTCAAGCCCCTGTCCCACTTTCACCACCTAATTGGCGACCTCTGCCGAGTTTGTCCTTGACTCATACTCGCAGCATGGTCGCCACCAGGGTGTAGGAGGTCTTCGTAACTCTTCCTCGTGCTCTTGAGTGGTCTCCGCGTAGTCGTGGCCTCAATTATGTTGTGAACTGGTTCACCACAATGAAAATTATGGGGATGGTATTGGGGGTGAAGACAAGGCTCAGGGGGGAAGGAAGGGCGATGGAGACGGGCTATTATCTGGCTGAATGATAGCACAGGACCGATGGGCTGAATGGCCTCCAGCCTATCCCTCTCTTGCCTGCCAGCCCCGAACAAGCACCTCCTCACTTGCACACCGCGGGGGCTGTATATACAACATTCTCCTTCCATCTGCTCGTTGTTCTTTTCCAACCTGCCGCACATTCCTTGCGGAGTTCCCCCCCCCCCCGAGTGGATTTGAGCGCTAATCTGGGGATGGAGGGTCGGGGAGCTGGGAGCTGGTCTCAGCCGGACCCCCCCCCCACCCCCCTTACACCCCCCACCGCTTCCCGCTTCCACACGGATCGTTACAACCCAACACTGCCCCCGCTGTTGCCACGGTTACCACTCTCCTCAGTCCCCCCCCCCCCCCCCCCCCCCTTTTATCAGTTAAAACCCCCATGTCAGGGTGAATCATCCTGGTCCCTACATCTCAGGGCGGGGACAGATTCTGGGAGGTCAAAAGAAACTCAGAAGTTTGTTAATAATGAATGGACATTAGACCAAATTCACCAGGGATGAATCAACCATCAGTCTGACGGCTGGCTTGTTGTTCACACATCTCTGCAGTCACAATAAACACGGCAGGAGGGCTGAGGAACTGTACCCCAGTGAGGGTCAGTGTGTGTGTGTGTGTGTGTGTGTGTGTGTGTGTGTGTGTGTGTGTGTGTGTGTGTGTGTGTGTGTGTGTGTGTGTGTGTGTGTGTGTGTGTGGGGGAGGGTGTGTGTGTGGGAGGGTGGGTGTGCGTGTGTGTGTGTGTGTGGTGTGTGTGTGTGTTTGTGTGTGTGTGTGGGTGTGTGTGTGTGTAGGTGAGGGTGTGTGTGTGTGTGTGTGTGTGTGTGTGTGTGTGTGTGTGTGTGTGTGTGTGTGTGTGTGTGTGTGTGTGTGTGTGTGTGTGTGTGTGTGTGTGTGTGTGTGTGTGTGTGTGTGTGTGTGTGTGTGTGTGTGTGTGTGTGTGTGTGTGTGTGTGTGTGTGTGTGTGTGTGTGTGTGTGTGTGTGTGTGTGTGTGTGTGTGTGTGTGTGTGTGTGTGTGTGTGTGTGTGTGTGTGTGTGTGTGTGTGTGTGTGTGTGTCCGTCCGTCCGTCCTGTACCCCAATGAGGGTCAGTGTCAGTCGGAAGAAGGGTTTCGGACCCGAAACGTTGCCTATTTCCTTCGCTGCATAGATGCTGCTTCACCCGCTGGGTTTCTCCAGCATTTTTGTCTACATGCGGTAGAGCTATTGCCTTACAGCGCCAGAGACCCGGGTTCAATCCCGACCGTCTGTACAGAGTTTGTAAGCTCCCCCCATGACCTGCGTGGGTTTTCTCCAAGATCTTCACTTTCCTCCCACACTCCAAAGACGTGCAGGTTTGCAGGTTAATTGACTTGGTATAAATGTAAATTGTCCCTAGTGTGTGTCGGATAGTGTTAGTGTGCGGGGATCGCTGGTCGGCGCGGACTCGGTGGGCCAGAGGGTCTGTTTCCGCGCTGTATCTCTAAACTAAACTAAGCAATCTTAAACGGAGAACATAGTACAGTACAGCAACAGGCTCTTCGGCCCACGATGCTCGTGCCAACCATGATGCTGAGTTAAACTAATCTCCTCTGCCTGTAAGTGACCAACACTCCTCCATTCCCTGCATGTCCCTTGTGAGTATCTAAAAGCCTTTTAAACACATTATCATATCGGCCTCCACCACCACCACCCAACCACGGCAGCATGTTCCAGGAATTCATCACTCTGTGTAAAAACAAAGCCCGGCAAAGGTCGACACGGTGGCGCAGCGGTAAAGTTGCTGCTTTACAGCGCCAGGGTCCCGGGTTCGATACCGAGTACGGGTTTTGTCTGTACGGAGTTCGTACGCTCTCCCCGTGACTTGCGTGGGTTTTCACCGGGAGCTCCCGCACTCCAAAGACGTACAAGTTTGGTCGGCTAATTGGCTTGGGTGAAAATTGTAAATTGTCCCTAGTGTGTGTAGGATACTGTGAATGTATGAGGATGGTGGACTCATTGGGCTGAAGGGCCTGTTTCCGCACTGTATCTCGAAACTAAACCAAATTAAACGTCTCAAGAAGGATTTCGGCCCGAAACGTTGCCTATCTCCTTCGCTCCAATAGATGCTGCTATGAAACCCGCTGAGTTTCTCCAGCTTTTTTGTGTACCTTAAATTAAACATCTCCTTTCAACTTTGCCCCTATGGGTTTAAACCTTAAAGCTATGCCCTCTGGTCTTTGACATTTCTATCTTTGGGAAAAAATGTTCTTCCCACAGATTTCCCATCCACTAACCCCTGAAAAACCACAATCTCCCCCGTATCCTAATCGCTCACTCTGCTTTCCAGGGCTCTCTCTCTCCCTGGCATTTTCAATTCTATTGTTAATGTAAATCCTGTAACTGGGCCTCGCCCCTGGAAGGGAGAGAGTTGGGAATGTTAAGAGCTTTCCCCAGAAACACAGGCTTTGTTGACTCAAGCTCAGAGTGTGTTCCCTTTCCTGAGCAGTCTGGGACTTAGTGATTAGCCCTCTCTGTTGGGCTGGGCCGACATGCCAGGCATTGCTTGTTGGACCAGAGTCAACACAGCACTACTCTATGGCCATATGTGCAACTACAATGCCACAAACAACATTTCTGTACGCAAGTCAGGTATCGCTCAGTTTCCATGGGAACATGGCTCACCTTTTTTTTTCCAGTAAGATTGTGGCCATCGCAAATTACACCTTTAATGTGGTTAAATGTCCCAAGACGGACATTGAACCAACTGAAGAGGCTGAGGTTGTGGGAAGGAATTGCAGACGCTGGGTTTAAACTGTAGATAATAAGAATTGTACTGAAGAATATGTAAGATTATCCCAAAGACTGAAGGTTTGGCTTGTGCTTTGCTGATCGTGCTAAAGGGCTGGAGAACCATGCAAGGTTACAGGCTGAGGTGGGGGAAGCCATCATTATGCAACGATGCTGGCTGCTTTGTGGAAATGTGATCAGATCAGCAGAGATGGTGAATTCTGAGTTGCTCCGATATTGATTGCATTCTGGAGGCAGAAGACAGGGGTGTGACAGGGTCTGAAGAAGGGTTTCGGGCCCGAAACGTTGCCTATTTCCTTCGCTCCATAGATGCTGCTGCACCTGCTGAGTTTCTCCAGCATTTTTGTGTACCAGGGGTGACACATGGCCCTGGTGTTCCCTGCTGCCTCTCACCCGTAAGAGGTGAAGGGGGTCCCAGGGGGCATCACAGAACCCCCCCTCCTCCCCGAACCCGTCAGAAAAAACATCAACCAGGTCCCCATCCAAAAGAGGGAATGGTGGGAGAGTTGATGGGGACAGCAGAGAGGGTGGATTAGCGAATGTTCACCTCGTCCACAGCTAACAATGGCCTGTTTCCTTCATCATCATTAATATTTTGCATATCTTTCATTCATTTGTTATAAATCTCTCTGCATCATCGTCTATATCTCTCTTCCCTTTCCCCTGATTCTCAGTCTGAAGAAGGGTCTTGACCCGAAACGTCACCTATTCCTTTTCTCCAGAGAGAAAAGTCTGTCTGACCCGCTGCGTTACTCCAGCTTTTGCGTCTATTTATGGCCAGTGCTTAGTTTTTAACTTAGAGATGCAGCGTGGAAACAGGCCCTTCGGCCCACCGAGTCTGTGCCGGCCAGTGATCCCCGCACACTTACACAATCCCACACAGTAGCGATAATTTTACATTTGTATACCAAAGCCAATTAACCTACAAACCTGTAGGTGCGGGAGGAAACCAGAGCACCTGGGGAGAACTCACACACGGGTCACGGGGAGAACGTGCAAACCCCGTACAGACAGCGCCCGTAGTCAGGATCGAACCCGGGTCTCGTGCGCTGTGAGGCAGCAACTCTACCGCTGCGCCACCGTGCCGCTGAGGGGGGGGGGGGGGGGGGGGAGGGAAAGTCAGTGGGTTGTGCAGCTGAAGCAGGTAACACAGTAGGAGTGAAGAAAGAAGGCCAAAAAGCAACTTAAAAACATGGAGCAGAATTTTAAATTCAGGACACTCTGCGTTTTGGAAGGCTGGGAAATTGTCCATGCTGTGATTTTTTTTTTGTTGTTGCAAACTCTTGGCAGAAATCGATAAAATTTGTTATTTATTGTGCATTTTGTGTTTATTTAGTCATTTTTTTCCCCCTCACATAAATTATGTATGTGAATTATTTGGCAACGATTTTGTAATCCTGATGGAGTGCTAGATGCAAGAGTTCACTGTAAAATGTGTAACTGCACTGGGACCCAGTTCCCCCCCAGGCATGCGAGGCGTCCGATGTGGACCTGCAGACCCCGACACAGCAGGGGCGGTCCCGACGTGCTGGGAATATGCAGGGGCTTCCAGCTCAATGAAGCTCTCACCCCAACCATGGACTGTTTACCCTCCTACCATCCGGGAGGCGCTACAGGTCTCTCCGTTGCCGAACCAGCAGGTCGAGGAACAGCTTCTTTCCGGCGGCTGTCACTCTACTCAACAACGTACCTCGGTGACTGCCAATCACCACCACCCCCCCCTCGGACACTTATTATTTTTTTATTCAAATCGTTTGCTATGTCGCTCTTCAAGGGAGATGCTAAATGCATTTCGTTGTCTCTGTACTGTACACTGACAATGACAATTAAAATTGAATCTGAATCTGATCTAAAGTCTTTAGAGTGGCCGAGTCAAAAAGCAGGATGGGACAGGACAGTGGTCTCTCTTTAGTATCGCCAGCCCTTGGCCCCCCCCCCCCCCCCCATATCAGTTTAGTTTATTTTCACGAGTACAGAGGTACAGTGAAAAGCATATCTGAGGCAGGGTTGTGTGCTGGTGCTGGAGAGGGTTTACGAGAATGGTCCCAGGAATGAGTATGTTAACGCATGATGAGTGTTTAAGAAGGAACTGCAAGATGCTGGAAAATCGAAGGTAGACAAAAGTGCTGGAGAAACTCAGCGGGTGCAGCAGCATCTATGGAGCGAAGGAAATAGGCAACGTTTCGGGCCGAAACCCGAAAGGGTTTCGACCCGAAACGTTGCCTATTTCCTGAAATGGTTCCAATTCGGCCCGAAACGTTGCCCATTTCCTGAAATGGTTCCAATTCGGCCCGAAACGTTGCCCATTTCTTCTTTGCCGAAACCCTTCTTCAGGCGGGTGATGAGCGTTTGTCGGCACTGGGCCTGTACTCGCGGGAGTTTTTATTTTAGCAGGATGAGGGGGTGGGGAGGGAACCTCATTGAAAGTTACCGAATGGTGAAGGCCTGGATAGAGTGGTTGTGGAGAGGATGTTTCCACTAGTGGGAGAGTCTAGGACTCGATGTCATAGCCTCAGAATTAAAGGGCGTTCCTCTCGGAGAGAGATGATGAGGAATTTCTTTAGTCAGAGGGTGATGAGTCTGTGGAATTCATTGCCACAGACAGCTAGCTGTGTAGACCAAGTCAATGGATATTTTCAAGGCGGGCATAGATAGATTTGTGATTAGTAGGGGTGTCAGGGGTCATGGGGAGAAGGCAGGAGAATGGAGATAGGAGAGATAGATTTTTTAAAGTTTTAATTTAGTTTAGAGATACAGCGCAGACAGGCTTTTCGGCCCACCGAGTCCGCACCGACCAGCGATCCCCGCACACTAACACTATCCTACACACGAGGGGAGAGGAGGACAAGGACAGATTCTTTGCGGAACACGAGAGGTTTCCATCTGGATTCAACCTGCCCTTTTCTTTCATAGACACAAAATGCCGGAGTAATTCAGCGAGACAGGCAGCATCTCTGGAGAGAAGGAATGGGTGACGTCAACCAGAGATGCTGCCTGTCCCGCTGAATTACTCCAGCATTTTGTGTCTTATCTTCAGAGTAAACCAGCATTTGCAGTTCCTTCCTGTCCAATTGCTCACAAATTGTTAAATCTCCACCATCCATCCATGCCTCTGATGAAAGGAGACTGCACTGTGCATTAACACTTATTTATAGCTGAGCACTGCCAGTAATTCCTGCAGTTATATTCCAGCCTCCTCTTTTCATTTAAGAGATTTCCTCCCCTTTGACTAACCATGCAGTGTAACTGTTTGATTCTTTCTGCACCAGTGGTTATACAGATGTTTCATTCTCTCGTATGGATTAAACAATTTGCTGCAATCCAATATTGCCGTGGCCAATGCACAAGTTTCAATGATACAAAGTCTATACCCATTGCAGATTTCACGTAGTTTCACAATTTTGTTTGTGTTTTAGTCTAGGGGTTGGTGCAGAGCACTCATATTTCTGAGTCAGGAGGCCACAGAATCATGTTCAAGGAGCAGAATTAGGCCATTCAGCCCATCAAGTCTACTCTGCCCTCCAATCATGGCCGACCTATCTTTCCCTCTCAACCTCATTCTCCTGCCTTCTCCCGACAACCCCTGACACCCGCAATAATCTGTCAATCTCTGCCTTAAAAATCCCCCCTGACTTTGCCTCCTCAGCTGTCTGCGGTGATGAATTCCACATTCACCACCCTCTGACCAACGTTCCCTAATCAACTGCGGCCTTTCCAAATTCCAGTGTTATGATTCAGTTCTGCACTGAGTAATTGAGAATGTTAAAGACAGGAAGTCTATGATCAATACATCATTGTCTCTGACCAGAGACTTTAATCACCTCAACAGTTTATTAAGTGCATCCCTTAATCTTCTATATTCAAGGGAATAGAAGTGTTTAATCTTTGTTAATTTAACCTGTTAACCTAACGTCTCATTCTGGTGACTCCCTGCGTTACTTCCCGACCAATAACTTTCTGTTGCCGTCAATACTTACTCTATTCCCTTACACATTATGCCTTTATCATGTATCTACCCACTGTAAATGGCTCGGCTGTAATCGTGTGTTGGCTTCCCGCTGACTGGTTAGCACGCTACAAAAGCTTTTCACTGTACCTCGGTACACGTGACAATAAACTGAGACTCTTACACCCAAGTGTGTTCAGAAAACTTAGATTACACAACTTTTCCTTCCACAGTGTTATCTGCAGAGGGATCAGACCCTGGGATGGTCGGTAGGTCACAACATTTTCTTGATTAGTACGGGTGTCAGGGATTATGGGGAGAAGGCAGGAGAATGGGGTTAGCAGGGAGTGATAGATCAGCCACAGTGGTGCGGACTGGCCAGAGTGTCAGCTTGCCCGATGGCAAGTGGGCCCCTGATGAAGTGATAGCAAGTGGGCCCCTGTTAAATGATAGAATTGTAGTTGTGTGTGGGCCCGCTTTGTCTCCTGGCAACCAATATTTTTCGACCCAGATCAGCCATGATTGAATGGTGGAGCCCATGGACTCGATGGGCTGAATGGCCTAATTCTAAACCTATTCCTTGTGACCATTAGACACATCTTGCTAAGTTGAATACTTGCCTGTGGGTCCCCACTGTACATTTCTCTGCTCCAAATCAATTCCAGCTAAGAGCTTGCCTCCTGTTCCATGTCCCCCTTATACTTGCTAATAGTCTGTTTCAGGGAATGTTATCACATCGGAATACCTTTGATTGGACTTTATTTTGCACTCAACGTTATTCCCTTTATCTTGCATCTTTCTGTACACTGTGGATGGCTCGATTGTAACCATGTATTGTCTTTCTGCTGACTGGTTAGCACGCAGGATATTATATATTTATATATATTTATAATGATATATTTACTGTTCCATTATTCTGTGCTGGCACTTCTGGGCGAGATGCTAACTGTATTTCTTGGCTCTGTACTTGTACAATGACAATACATTTTTGAATCTGAATCTGAATCTGAACAATAGCTTTTCCCTGTATCTCGGTGCACGTGGCAATAAACTAAACAAAACTCAACTCAACTGCGTTTTTGGTAGTTTGCGTAAATGATCGTTTGTCTACGTTAGTTAGCGGTACAAAAGGAAACAACAGTGTATCCATTATTCATGACTTACCCGTTAGATATCCACGTTGGAACCTTCTGAGCAGCTGAAACGTGAGCAAGTAAGTGCACATACTATCCCTAACAACAGACTCTTGTCCAAAGATACTAGATCTTTGCTCTTGTCACTGCTGCTGCTGTGAATGGATAGGACAGGATTCTTAGGTTTCATGAACAGGTTTATTGGGATCTCAAAATCATTTACAAATTGCCACAAGACAGCATTATTCTCTTATTTAGAAGAATCAGGGCCAACAAAAAAAAACGTTCTCTCTCAACAACTTGTCATTAACAATATTTCACGTTCAAGTCATGTTTCTTAAGATAATAAAACTACAGCAGTTGTGCTGAATGCAAAAAGCAGCGCAGGCTTGGAAACAGGTCTTATGGGGGGCAGGGAGAGGCCTGGGCGACAGGTGTAATGCAGAGAGAGAGAGAGGGAAGGAAGGAAGGAGAGATGAAAAGTGAATGTGGAAGGGAGAGGGAGAGAGGTGTAACGTGCATGAGGAAGAGGGAGAGGGAGAGGGAAGTAATCGAGACATGGAGAGCGGGCAAGATGGAACGAGAATGAGAAGGGAGAAGGGAAGAGGGAGAGAGAGAGAGGAGTGAATGAGAAAGGGAGAGAGTGGATGAGTAATGGAACTGAGTATTTAAGAAGGAACTGCAGATGCTGGAAAATGGAAGGTAGACAACAAGTGCTGGAGAAACTCAGCGGGTGCAGCAGCATCTATGGAGCGAAGGAAATAGGCAACGTTTCGGGCCGAATGGGAACCATTTCAGGAAATAGGCAACGTTTCGGGCAGAATAGGAACCATTTCAGGAAATAGGCAACGTTTCGGGCCGAATGGGAACCATTTCAGGAAATAGGCAACGTTTCGGGCCGAATGGGAACCATTTCAGGAAATAGGCAACGTTTCGGGCCGAAACCCTTTCGGGTTTCGGCCCGAAACGTTGCCTATTTCCTTCGCTCCATAGATGCTGCTGCACCCGCTGAGTTTCTCCAGCACTTTTGTCTACCAAAGGAACTGAGTAGAGTTATCAAAGGGCAATGAAGACTATTGTGGGGTGGGGTTTGGGGGAAGATCAGAAGGGAGAGAACTGGTTGGGAGAGAGTGCAGGGCCCTTTGTTCGTAAGTGAGATAGGAGCAGAATTGTGACATTCAGCCCATCTAATCCCCAACCCTTTCTGGATGGAGGGAGTACAAAAGAAAAGGAAATCTTTTCTAGATCCCAAAGCCAGTGTTTGTCAGACAAGAGGAAAGGTTTAAAACATGTTACAACTTCCAAGGAAGTAGGCGCGGGATGATTTCTAAAGCAATTGCTGAAGTGTGTGTGTGTGTGTGTGTGTCACTACTTTGAAGCAAAAATAAAAGATTACAGCGAAAGGGTAGCTGGATTTTCTAAATTACCACCACTGATGGCCCCAGGAGACGCCTGTTCTTGCAGCACCTGGTACTGTTGCAGATGGTCTCTTGAGATATCCTGGCTGCGAAGGTGTGAGGTGCCTCTATATCCGCTGTGCAGGAGCCGTGGAAACATTGGAGAGACTCGGCCCCCGGCACGTTATTGCAGGGTCGGGTAAAAACGGGTCGATAGTCGCTCAATGCAGCGCCCCTGTGTACACAGTACCCGGTCTTCAGAGAGTCGCCACGTCCCCTCCTCCTGCAGCACACTCTCCCACCTAGACCCACACTGGCAAGGTAGTGTGTAGCTCAGTGGTGATGCACAGGGGTAGGTTCACAGAACCAGCTCCCCTCCACCCCTCCTCTCCCACTCATACTTGGAGACGGGAGGGGGAGTGAGGGAGTGGAGAGGGAGGGAGGGAGGGAGGGTGGGAAAGATGCAAAGGGAATTAGAGATGGGGAGGAGGGGAGAGGAGAGGGAGAGGGAGGAGAGAGGGGAGAGAGGGGGGAGAGGGGAGGAGGGAGGGAGAGGAGAGGGGAGAGGAGGGGGAGGAGGGAGAGAGGGGAGAGGGGAGGAGATGCAAAGGATTAGAGATGGAGAGGGGGGGGGAGAGAGAGTGGAGGGAGAGGGAGGGAGGAGGAGGGGAGAGAGAGAGGAGAGGGGAGGAGGAGGGGGAGAGGGGAGGAGGAGAGGAGAGGGAGAGAGGGAGGAGAGAGGGGGAGGGGGGAGAGGGGGGAGAGAGAGAGAGAGGGAGAGAGGGAGAGAGAGAGGGGAGAGAGAGAGGGGAAGAGAGGGAAGGAGGGGAGAGAGAGAGGGGAGAGAGGGGAGAGGGGAGGGGAGAGGGAGAGGGAGAGGGAAGAGAGGAGAGAGCGAGTTGAGAAAAAGGGAGGCGAGAGAGGGGGAGTGCGGAGAGACGGGTAGAGAGAGTACGAGAGAGAGGGGAGGAGGGGGAGAGAGAGGAGGGAGGGAGAGGAGAGGGGGAGAGAGGGGGGGGGGGAGAGAGGGGAGGAGGGAGAGAGAGGGGAGGAGGGGGAGGAGGAGGAGAGGGGGAGAGGAGGGAGAGGGGAGGGGAGGGGAGGAGAGAGGGGAGGGGAGAGTGGGGAAAGATGCAAAGGGAATTAGAGATGGGGCGAGGGGAGGAGGGGGAGAGGAAAGTGAATGAGGATGAGAGAGGAAGAAGAGGGGGAAGGGAGAGATAAGAGGGGAGAGGGGGGAGAGAGGGGAGGGAGAGGAGGAGGGGGGAGAGGAGGGAGGGAGAGGAGAGAGGGTAGAGAGGGAGTGGAAAGTGAGGGAGGGAGAGTGGGAAAGATGCAAATTGAATGAGAGATGGGGAGAGGGGGAGGAGAGAGGGGAGAGGTTGAAAGCGAATGAGGATGAGAGAGGGAGAAGGGAGAGAGAGAAGAGGGGAGAGTGAAGGGGGGAGAGGGGGGGAGAGAGAGAGAGAGAGAGAGAGAAGTGAATGAGAAAGAGAGGGTACAACATGCCAAGCCAGGTGAGTTGGGATGTGGGGACCAAGCAGTGAGCTGTGGATATGTCCACGCACCAAGTATGTGTTATGGAGCCGTGAGCTTTGATATTGCAGCGTAGCAGGTTTATTAATCCTACATAACACCATTTTATATCTTTATATATTTATATATATTTGCACATTAGGTAAAAATTAAGAATGAACCTTGTACATTTTTAACAGAGTCACATGCATTGGTTTCAAGGCTTGAAGCTGCGGGGAGAATAAAAATATTGTACAATAAAATATTTACTTACAAACGTACAAAAAACATTTTGATTTGGTTTTTTTCCTCATAAAGAAATATAAAAAAATGTCAGCACCATTTCCAAAGAAGGGTTCAATTCAAGGCATTTATTTGATGAGTTTAAAAAAAAAAGACTGAATCTGAAGTAAGATTAAAAACACTAAGGAAGTAGAGATCAGGTGGCCAGTGTCGGGAAGGGCAGAGCTGGGTGTAAAGAGGATGGGGGTGGATTCGAACCCCTGAAGCACCAGCTCCAACTCCGTCCTTCCGAGGCTGACCATTTAGTGGGGAGGGAGAGAGGGGGAGAGAGAGAGAGAGAGAGGGAGGCTCCGTGCAAATCTGGAGGAGTGAACGGGTCCACCCAGGGGTTGGTTACAGAGAGAGATGTTCACTGTGAGATGACATCTCCTCTCTTGGTTTCCAGGCACTTGAAATCAATCCATCCCCGCTGCAATCTCTGAAAGTCGCACGTCTTGAAACCTGCACAATTGAGGTTAAAGTGTTGTTGGCTTTGCAGACACTTCCATTCTTCCTCTGGTACGTTGCGTGTGGTCCGTGTGTGTGTGTGTGTGGGTGGGCGTTTGTATATAAACATTTTTTTTTTGTTTTCGGTAAAAGTTTAGATCCGGTGCCTTTTATCCCACGAAACAGACAGGTCCAATTTCAAAGCCGAATTTCTGGCCTGACTCTCCAAAGTCATTGAACATGATGTCGATGAACGGGAGTTGTTCAACTTTAGGGGTGTTGATTTGTAATATCGTCTTCTGGTAACCCTTCTTCTCCTGCAGTGAAGACAAACAGAAAGAAAAGGCCTTCTTCTCCTGCAGTGAAGACAAACAGAAAGAAAAGGCCGGGTTGGTTGGTGCAAGTTCATAAAGTGCAAATAGCAGATAATGGGCCACCAATAATCAGAGTTTTGTCCGAGCCAGGTTTAATAGCCTGATGGCTGTGGGGAAGTAGCTATTCCTGAACCTGGATGTTGCAGTCTTCAGGCTCCTGTACCTTCTACCTGAAGGTAGCAGGGAGATGAGTGTGTGGCCAGGATGGTGTGGGTCTTTGATGATACTGCCAGCCTTTTTGAGGCAGCGACTGTGATAAATCCCCTCGATGGAAGGAAGGAAGGAAGTATGCAGGCCCAGCCCACCCACCCTTTCACACTAGTTCCGTGTTATCCCACTTTCTCATCCACTCCCTCGACACACTTGGGACAATTTACAGAGGGCCAATTCACCCGGAAACCCGCACGTCTTTGGGATGTGGGAGGAAACCGGAGCACCCGGAGGAGGCCCACGCCAGCCGTGGAAAATCCACACAGACACCCGAGGTCTGGATCGAACCGGGGTCTATGGCGCTGTGAGGTAGCGGCACTACCAGCTGCGCCACTGAAACGCGTTTCAAGCAAGTCCCAATATGTGGACACAAAATGCTGTAGTAACTCAGCGGGTCTGGCAGCATTTGTAGAGAACATGGATAGGCAACGTTTCGGGTTGGGATGTTCAGATGGTTTGGGGGCATCTGGAGACTTTCGGGTCGAGACCCTTCTTCAGATCTGAAACGTCACCTATCCATGTTCTCCAGGGATGCTGCCTGACCTGTTGAGTTACCCCCGCACCTTAGTGTCCTTCAGTGCATTGTTACTGACCAGCTGCTGATCAGACTATGGTCTGCCTGCAACAGGACTAAGAATGGCACAAGTGTCGCTGTTGCCAACTTAACCCACAAGCAGACTGGGAGATTTGCAGTCTGTGCCAGGGATTAATCTGGAGCCGGCAGCTTCTCCAGGTTACAGATGCATTTAGGCTTCACCATGAAGGTGGCATGGTGGCTCAGTGGTAGAGCTGCTGCCTTAAGGGCCTGTCCCACTTGCATGCGTTTGGTGCAACCAAACGTGGTCGCTTGAGGCGTACGGGCACCGTATGGCCACGCAAGGCCGGTCCCACTTAGAAGCGCGGAGTTGTGCGGGGCTGGTCCCGATATCGCGCGGGGCTCTGAAAAACTGACATTGTCCGAAATCTTCGCACGCTAACGGCCTGTCGGCACGCAGCGTCTTGATGGCGTACTTCTAGCACGTGTCGTTGCGCGATGACGTCACCGACCGACGCCCAAATTCAGTCGGCCCGCCTCCTGCCCATCTGATTGGTAAGTATGAAGCAAATGATGTCACGAGCGTACTTAGCGCGAACTTCGTGTGAACTCCGCTTCCGCCAAACGCATGCAATCGCATGTAAGTGGGACAGGCCCTTTACAGCGCCAGTGACCCGGGTCCAATCCTGACTGCTGTCTGTACGGAGTTTGTGCGTTCCCCCTGTAAGACCATGTGGGTTTTCTCCGGGTGCTCTGATTACCTCCCACTCTCCAAAGACGTGCTGGTTTGTAGGTTAATTGGCTTCGGTAAAAAAATAATGAAATTGTCCCTAGTGTGTGTGGGATGGTGCTAGCGTACGTGTTCAGACGGGCGATGAGGGACTCGTTGGGCCAAAGGGCCTGTTTCCGCGCTGTATCTCTAAACGCAATAAGTAGAAGGGTACTCACCGCACATTTGTCCACGAGGGCTTGGATATAGGGGTTGTTGTCATATGACATCTCCTCGTCGTTGGAGCCCAGGAAGCGAATGGCCTTGTCGTAGCTGTCGCTGGTCGAGTCGTACCAGGCCACGGTTTGGTGGCAGTTGTAGGTGAGGTTCTGATGGGCCGAAGCACTCAGCAGCCGCAGGAAGGTCATCTGCACCACCCCGATAGGGTTACCCTCGGAATCTGCGTAGGAAAGCTGATCGCGGGAGAGAGAGGGAGTGAGGAGGGGGAGAGAGAGAGAGAGAGAGAGAGAGCGAGAGAGAGACTACAAGGTTGGGAGATGATCCAAAAACCGTACTTCATGCCTTTCACTCACAGCCAGAGAATGAAGTGACCCATTTAGAGCCCATGTGGTGATCTAGTTGGAAATTGGCCAAAGTCCTCCATCTAATAGATACTGAAAACCAACAAAACACCTGTTTTCCTCGCCCTTTGCTAAGTCCTGTTAGAGAAACAACAGCAGCAGAGTGGGCCTTGGATACAGCTGGCAAAAGCCTGCCATTGTGCTTGCTTTCATCATCAGTGGGAGGAGGGGGTGGGGGGGGAACCACCCTTTTCTGAGTATGGGATATCCCAATGGCCTTGATAAACCTGTCCCTATCTGATCGCTCTATTCTCATCTTTCCGTGCATGTCCAATGTGTCCCTACCCACTGCTGCCCCTGTCCGCAACAATCCAATTCTCCTTTGAATCATTAATTCTCCACATTCAGGGACAGTTTCTTCCCAGCTGTTTCAGGCGACTGAATCATCCTACATGGCGTGCGAAGATTTTGTACATCCCATAATCCTGGGGCGCCGCACGTCACTGCCCACGTCACCATCTGCACACTTTCTGTCATAGTCGTACAGCTCGGAAACAGGCCCTTCAGCCCAACTTGCCATGCTGACCAAGGTACCCCATCTATACTGTTCCCCACTTGCTCGTGTTTGGCCCATATCCCGCGACACCTTTCCTGTCCATGTACCTGTCACAAATGTCTATTAAATGTTGTTACAGTCCCTGCCCCAACCACCTCCTTTGGAAACTCGTTCCATATACACACCACCCTCCATGTAATAAAGTTATTCCTCAGATTCCTGTCAAATATTTCCCCTCTCACCTTAATCCCATGTCCTCTGGTTCCCGATTGCCCTACTCTGGGTAGGAGACTTTGCACCTACCCGATCTATTATCCTGATCTCATGATCTTATCCACCTTCATAAGATCAGCCATGATCATATTGAATGGTGGTGCAGGCTCGAAGGGCCGCACCTATTTAAAAAAAAACAAAAACAAGATCACCCCTCCTGTGGTCCAAGGAATAAAGTCCTATCCTGCCCAACTTCTACCTATAGCTGAGACCATCAAGTCCTGGCAACAGAACCAGGGGTGACAGTGTAACAATAAGGTTGTAGACCATTTAGGACTGAGATGAGGAACAACTTTTTCACCCAGAGAGTTGTGAATCTGTGAAATTCTCTGCCACAGAGGCCAGCGATGGCCAATTCACTGGATGTTTTCAAGAGAGAGCTAGATATAGCTCTTAGGGCTAACAGAATCAAGGGATATGGGGGAAAAAGCAGGAACAGGGTACTGAATTTGGATGTATGAGACCCCCGATGACCCCCGATCAGTCTGAAGAAGGGTTTCGGCCCGAAACGTTGCCTATTTCCTTCGCTCCATAGATGCTGCTGCACCCGCTGAGTTTCTCCAGCTTTTCTGTGTAACCTACTGAATTTGGATGATCAGCCATGATCACATTGCGTGGTGGTGCTGGCTCGAAGGGCCGAATGGCCTACTCCTGCGCCTATTGTCTATGTTTCTAACAGGACTGTGTTCAGTATTGAGATCTACTTGTACTCCTGGCACCAGCCTATGTTGGTCACCTGTGTCTCCCCCTCCCCTCCACACACACACATAGAGCGATCTGTACTCAGTGCTGGCTCACAGGTCCAGCTGGAAGTTCGGGCACAGAGTCCTTCATGCTGACAGACTGCGAGTGTCAGGAAAAGGCCATTTCAAACCAGAACACATATACCAACCGCTGGTCCAGGATCCGTGGCTGCCTCCAGGTCACCTCCAACACTCATGAGACTGAACATGGGGAAGAACAGACATGCAGGAAGTGGGAGGGCTGGGGGGGTGGGGGGGGAGTGGGGGAGGAGTGGGGGCGCAAACACAGCAAGCGGGAGAAGATGTGGCAGGTGTCAGGACCAGTGCCCATTGCTCTACCCTCTCTGGTCGTTGCTCGGGAGGGAATGTACCGATGATGGGACCTTCTTCAGAAACCAGACTCGTAATGGCCTTTGTTCAAGAGGGAACTGCAGATGCTGGAAAATCGAAGGTACACAAAAAAAAACTGGAGAAACTCAGCGGGTGCAGCAGCATCTATGGAGCGAAGGGAATAGGCGACGTTTCGGGCCGAAACCCTTCCGGGTTTCGGCCCGAAACGTTGCCTATTTCCTGAAATGGTTCCAATTCGGGCCCGAAACGTTGCCTATTTCCTTCGCTCCATAGATGCTGCTGCACCCGCTGAGTTTCTCCAGTTTTTTTTGTGTACCTTCATGCCTTTATTCTTCACATAGACCAATGGAAGAATAGGACAAGCCCTTCTTCCCTGATCTCGTCATATAAATAAAGTCCATCACCTGTACCTTTGATAAATCTCCTCTGAAGCCTCTCCAAGGACAAGACATCTTCTCTAAAGCAGAGTGTTGTGAACTGGACACCATGCTCCAGTGATGTTCTCTGCCACAGAAGGTAGTTGAGGCCACAGTTCGTTCATTGGCTATATTTAAGGGGGAGTTAGATGTGGCCCTTGTGGCTAAAGGGATCAGGGGGTATGGAGAGAAGGCAGGGATGGGATTCTGAGTTGGATGATCAGCATATCGAATGGCGGTGCAGGCTCGAAGGGCCGAATGGCCTACTCCTGCACCTATTTTCTATGTTTCTATGATGGCTAGTCTTCGAGATGTCACTGGTCTTCAATAAGGAGTGCCGAGGGTAACTAGAGAACCTTGGTTGTGACGTTGGGGCCAGACAGCCCTACAGGTACAATGGTTGGAGGGGTACGATCACTGGGAAGGAGCTTCAGTGGCCTCTAATCGTCACGTCCAAGGTCCCAATATTGATACTTCCCCGGGAGAATCTGGGTATAGTCATTTCTGGGTACACATAGCTATAATGGGAGAGACTTGGAGCGTTTCTGCTCTAGTACGCCGTGCAAAGGGATCTCCAGTGGCCTCTTAGTGGAGTAGCCCTGGGGATCTTCCACACCTTTCCCCACCCCTCTACCCAGCCATCCCTCTCCTCAACCAAGAGCCTGCACTGCAAATGGGTAGCTCAGACGCAAGTGGGTGAAGATCTTGAGACTCACTGCCAAAGCTCAGAGGATAGGGAGTGGGAGAGTCTGCAGCCGGGCAGGTGACTCTTCACAGCACAGTGAGATAGGAAGAGACTGGGGTCGGGGGGAGGGAGGGCATGGATAGAAGAGGAAGATCAGGGCTGCTGTCAACGAGGTGCCAAGACTGTGTGTCATCGTCACTAGCAAATGATATAACCATATAACAATTACAGCACGGAAACAGGCCATCTCGACCCTTCTAGTCCGTGCCGAACACGTATTCTCCCCTAGTCCCATATACCTGCGCTCAGACCATAACCCTCCATACCTTTCCCGTCCATATAACTATCCAATTTATTTTTAAATGATAAAAACGAACCTGCCTCCACCACCTTCACTGGAAGATCATTCCACACAGCTACCACACTGAGTAAAGAAGTTCCCCCTCATGTTACCCCTATACTTCTGTCCCTTAATTCTCAAGTCATGTCCCCTTGTTTGAATCTTCCCTACTCTCAGTGGGAAAAGCTTATCCACGTCAACTCTGTCTATCCCTCTCATCATTTTAAAGACCTCTATCAAGTCCCTCCTTAACCTTCTGCGCTCCAAAGAATAAAGCCCTAACTTGTTCAACCTTTCTCTGTAACTTAGTTGCTGAAACCCAGGCAACATTCTAGTAAATCTCCTCTGTACTCTCTCTATTTTGTTGACATCCTTCCTATAATTAGGCGACCAAAATTGTACACCATACTCCAGAATTGGCCTCACCAATGCCTTGTACAATTTTAGCATTACACCCCAACAAATGGTGGTTGTTCTTTACACCTTTTTATGTCCGGCATCTATGTTTACTTTTGTTTAGCCAAGGGGCAGATCTGACACACACTGACCCTCACTGGGGTACAGGTACAGGTCCCACACACACACACACACACACTGACCCTCACTGGGGTACAGGTCCCACACACACACACTGACCCTCATTGGGGTAGGGGCCACACACACACACTGACCCTCACTGGGGTACAGGACACACACACACACACTGAACCTCACAGGGGCCACACACACACACACACACACACTGACCCTCGCTGGGGTCCACACACAGTCCCACACACACACACACTCACACACACACACTGACCCTCACTGGGGTAGGGGCCCACACACACACACACACACACTGACCCTCACTGGGGTAGAAATAACGGACAGTGTGAGTGTGACTGAGATGAGCAAAGCAAGGTTGACAGTACCCAGCAGCCAGGTGGGAGAGATCCAGCCTGAGGCAGGTACGGGGGGGGGGGGGGGGGGGGGGGGGGGGGGGGGGGGGAGTAGGGGGGTGGGGGGGGGGGGGGGGTGGTCTAACCACTTACCAGGGCACCTCGCTTGTACTGACTATACCATGCACCAGGTTGCTCTTTCGGCCAGCGAGCCATTTTGCTCTGTAAAATACGAGACTGGTTACAGAACAGAAAGGAGGCTGTGCCCGCTTACCAGTTTACCACGCTTGAATTCACTGAACCACGAGCCTGGTATTTCCTTGGGCCAAGCAGTGACTCTTGCCTGATGTGAGACGAGATGGCAAAGGAAAAAAGGAAAAGAAGTTAATGTGGAAACTAACAGCCCGAGGACCCATTGGCGAGCGCTAGAACGACGCAACTCGCTGGAGATCGTAATCAGTGGCGCAGTCACTGAGCTCTGATGCTACTGCTGTTTAGGGCCCAGACATCATAATCATTGTCACTCTGACCCACACTGGGGTACCGGCCCCACACACACTGACCCTCGCTGGGATATGGGTCCCACATACACGGGCGGCACAGTGGCGCAGCGGTAGAGTTGCTGCCTCACAGCGCCAGGGACCCGGGTTCGATCCCGACTGTCTGTACGGAGTTTGCACGTTCTCCCCGTGACCTGCGTGGGTTCTCTCCGAGATCATGCATTTCCTCCCACACTCCAAAGACGTACAGGTTTGTAGGTCAACTGGCTTGGTATTATTACAATTTGGGGTACGATAGTGTTAGTGTGGTCGGAGTGGGCTTGGTGGTCCGAAGGGGCTGTTTCCACGCTGTTTCTCTAAAGTAAACTTAAATGAGTAAACTGGCTCCATGCATTCTTAAAGCCCTGTCCCACGGTACGAGTTCATTCCAGGAGTTCTCCCCGAGTTTGCCCTGATCCGAACTCGGAGATTTACAGTAATGGCCACTCGTCGGTACTCGGGGCTCTCGTGGACATTTCTCAACGTGTTGAAAAATCTTCACGAGTCTTCCCGTGCTTACCTGCCGTTAGCGAGTCTTCCCGAGTACCTGCCGTTAGCGAGTCTTCCCGAGTACCTGCCGTTAGCGTTACAAGCCGCTAAGAGACGTCCCCGAGCTCCGACGTACCCGCTACGTTCAGTCTTATCACGAGTTTGATTTTTTTTTAAACTCGGGAGAGCTCTTGGAATGAACTCGTACAGTGGGACAGGGCTATGAGGAACGGCCCCCAGCACTGCCCCTGAGGAAGAGGCTCCTCGGGCATTCTTTCTCACTGGCCCTGGGATGATGGCATTTGTTGCAGGTTTGTGGCAACTGCAGCCCTTTCAGTGACTGTCCCTGGGGTTTGAGGTCCATGCAGTGCCTCCCGCTGGAGTATCCACAAGCTTCCTATCCACAGGCCTCAGCCCAAGTTAGCCAGGGATGGAGAATCACAGAGGGATACAGCAGGGAAGCAGGCCCTTCAGCCTTGAGAGTCCGCGATGACCATCTATTCCCCATTGACACTAATCCCGTTTCATTCCCCTCACATTCCCGGCAACTCCCCACACACTCACCCACCCACTCAAGGCAAACCACAGCAGCCAATGAATCGACCAACCCGCAGGTCTTTGGGACGTGGGAGGAAACTGGAGCTGAAACCCAGAGAATCCCAGGGGGGAACATGCAAACTCCAACCAGCTGGCTGGCTATCACACTGTGGAAGGTTGGGAGATAAGCCCAGTCCCCATCTGATATCCACACTGTGCTTTCCCGCTGGGATTCCGTTTCCCGTTTGAAGGCCCAACACTCAGTTGGCTCAGCATGGCCTTGGTGGGCCAAAGGGCCTGTTTCCATGTTGTACCTCTAAAATTCAAACTAAAACAAATTGCCCTCAGGAAGCTAGGTGACCTATCTATGACCTCCCACGACCTCGTGCAGACCATGCTGCGAGTATGAGTCACGACAGAGGTCGTGAATTAGGTCGTGAAAGCGCGACAGGCCCTTTTCTAACCAGTCATTGTGGAGGTCTGCATGGGGAACGTTACATGGCATTTATTGAATGGCCTGAGGATCGATGGAATTTCCAGTCCATGCTTTGTACCCTGGGGAAAATTCCTAAATTGAAGGATTTCATTTCACAGGTTCGATTTTTAAAATGGTGTGTTCAAATATCACACTTTTTTTTAATAGACTCTCTGGTCATCAGGAAACGGCCTGAAATTTGTTTCCATTGACTCGAACACAGATGAAAATTTGGACAAGTTCTGTCGCTTGAGATAGTCGTGACATGCCAGGGCAACCGTTCAAAATCTATGCTCGGGTCAATAGTCGTACAGCATGGAAACAGGCCCTTTGGCCCAACTACCCAACGCCAAGTGTTGTGATAGCGCCTGCCTCAACGACCTCCTTTGGCAGCTCATTCCATACACCCACCACCCTTTCTGTGACCCGCAGGTTCCTCCCTCATCTTGAACCCACGTCCTCTGGTTTTGGATTCAACTACTCTGGGTAAAAGACTGAGCATCTACTTATAAGTTAACTTATGAGTTAAAATAATGTGATATACAAGGTAAATGCTCTGTCTGTTAATAAATTCGTAATTAACACGAGTTAACATAATGTGATATACAGGGTAAATCCCTGAAAAAGTTGCCCCTCAGGTGCCTACTCAATCTTTCCCCTCTCACCTTAAACCTCTCTCCTCTGGTTCTCGATTCCCCTTACCCCGGGGAGACAGAGTGAGCATTTACACTGTATATCACGTTATTTTAATTCTTCTAAGGTTGCATCAATATGAATCAAAAACATTGCAATCACAGTCAAGTCCTTTGCAAGTAGACAAAAATGCTGGAGAAACTCAGCGGGTGAGGCAGCATCTATGGAGCGAAGGAAATAGGCAACGTTTCGTCCCGAAACTTTGCCTATTTCCTTCGCTCCATAGATGCTGCCTCACCCGCTGAGTTTCTCCAGCATTTTTGTCTCCCCTACGATTTTCCAGCATCTTGCAGTTCCTTAAACATCTTAAACAAAGCCCTCTTTGTAAATTGACGAGAGATTAGGACAGGGACTTACTCCTTCTGATTTCTTGTCCGGGTAGACGCAGGTTTCACCTCCAGATATGAAGTTACAGAGGACCTTGAAGGAGTCTCTGGAGCAGCCCTGGTTTGGGTCGATCCAGTATTCACCTGTCAGGGAGGGAAGAGAGAAACATCCAGTTGAGAGGACTCACTACGCCGCTGTGTGTAAGGGCGGAACTGTAACCTCCTGCCTCTTTACTAGTTTAGTTTAGAGATACAGTGTGGAAACAGGCCCTTTGTCCGCCCCGACTGGCGATCCACGTACACTAGTGCCATCCTACACACTATGGACATTCTGAGGAATTCTCTGCCTCAGAGGGCGGTGGAGGCAGGTTCTCTGGATGCTTTCAAGAGAGAGCTAGATAGGGCTCTTAAAAATAGCGGAGTCAGGGGATATGGGGAGAAGGCAGGAACGGGGTACTGATTGGGGATGATCAGCCATGATCACATTGAATGGCGGTGCTGGCTCGAAGGGCCGAATGGCCTGCCGCTGCATCTATTGTCTATTGACATTTTACTATTCTTACCAAAGCCAATTAACCTCCAGACGTCTATGTCTTTGGGATGTGGGAGGAAACCAGAGCACCTGGGGAAAACCCACTCGGTCCCGGGGAGAACGTACAGACGCCGTTCAGACAGCACCCGTAGTCAGGATCAAACCCGGGTCTCTGGCGCTGTAAGGCACCGTGCCTCTTGTTAACTTGCCCCCATTCTCCTCACTGCCATCTAATGACGTTTGATCTCACTCTGTCCAGTGTCCTGTTGAACCTCACTGTAAAATGATTTGTTGACCACACACCATCTCATGCATGATCTGTTGTACTTCATACTGTTGAGACCTGTTGAACTCTAGTGTCCAATGGCCTATGGTATCACATTGAATAAAATCCACTCCAAAGCCTCATGACCTATGCAATGGTCAGTTAAACCTCATGGCGTCCAGTGAATTCTCGGACCCCTATGTCGACTGACTGGCGAGATACATTTGGGTCTCGACCCGAAACGCCACCTATTCCTTTTCTCCAGAGATGCTGCCTGACCCGCTGAATTACTCCAGCATTTTGTGTCCATCTTCCCAAATACAATGTCAAATTCTATACGATACCATGGATCATCAGAATATTGGATCATGAGTTATTCGTCAAGTCAGGTGAGCCATAAAAGTGGATCGAGGTTGGCATCTAGCCTAACCTCATCCTCCTGTTACATGTGTGATAACAGTCTCAGTTAAAGTCTCCATTTGAATTCAGCTGCGAGAGAATTTTTAAAGGGGAGGGATACAGATTCTCACTTCCCGTTCAACAAATATCTCCTGCCATTACCCCTGAAAGATCTTCCAGGGCTGGTGGGTGGAGGCAGATATGATGGAGGCTTTTTAGATAGGCACATGGATATGCAGGGAATGGAGCGATACATATCACGTGCAGGCAGGGGTTAGCAGTAGACACAAAATGCTGGAGTAGCTCAGCGGGACGGGCAGCATCTCTGGAGAGAAGGAGTGGGTGATGTTTCGGGTCGAGGTCCTTCTTCAGACTCAGACTCTTCAGGGTCTCCACCCGAAAACATCACCCATTCCTTCTCTCCAGAGATGCTGCCTGACCCGCTGAGTGACTCCAGCTTTTTGAGTCTATCTTCGGTTTAAACCAGCATCTGCAATTCCTTCCTACACTGGAGATGAGTAGAACTTGGATTGATGCTTGGTGGTGGACCTTGTGGATCGAGGGGACTGTTCCTGTGTTGTACTCTTCTATGTTGCTGACATTACCGACTCCCTTTCTCTGAGGAAAGGGCCTATCTCCATTGACCCTGTTGCACTCTATGAAGATCTCCCATTGATCCTCTCCAGGATCCGTTGCTGTGTAAGGGAGTGCCCGGCAAGGCAAGCTATCCTCATTATTGCTGTATATATGGGTGTGAGGCTGGTGTCACTGCAGAGATCAGAGCCCGCATTCTCGGCGTACCATCGGGGAAGTCGGGGTGGCAGAGATACAGGTCCTTGCAGGTCCGTGCAGGGTTGTTCTGAGTGCCCATGGGATGCTTCATCTGTTCTATCTCCAGCTTCAGCGAGTTCAGGGAACCAAAGATCTCCTCCATGCCATCAGCGTAATCCATGTAATTCTCCGGGTTCCCTTCCTCTAAAAATTGGCTCGCATCTATGGAACGCTTCGCTCTCCGTGACGAATGGAACGGGAGTGATTGAATAACCTCGCCAGTTGGACCCTGGGGATGAATCCAATTATTTACATTTAGTAAAACAGAATGGGCAATAGTTCAGAAATGCCTTTGATAGCGATATAGAGATTCATAAACCACAGAGTCTGCCAAACATTCACAGCAATTGCCTGTTCTTAACCAAGGCTGAAACACAGATGAGAAGCACAGATAAGGTCCACGTTGGGAGAAACACCAGTTCAGTTTAGTATATTGTCACATATACCGAGGTACAGTGAAAAGCTTTTGTTCCATGCCATCCAGTCAGCGGAAAGACAACACATGATTACAATCGAGCCATTTACACCGCATAGATAAATGTTAAGACACAAAGCTGGGTGGGAGTGTGATCTGTGAGGAGGATGCTATGAGAATGCAGGGTGACTTGGACAGGTTGGGGGAGCGGGCAGATGCATGGCAGATGAAGTTTAATGCGGATAAATGTGAAGTTATCCACTTTGGTAGCAAAAACAGGAAGGCGGATTGCTATCTAAATGGCGTCAAGTTGGGAAAAGGGGAAGTACAACGGGATCTGGGGGTCCTTGTTCATCAGTCTAAGCATGCAGGTAGAGAAGGTAGTGAAGAAAGCGAATAGCATGTTGGCCTTTATAACAGTGTACAGGTGAGGATGTTATAATCTATCTGAGATGAACCTGCTCTTTACCCTCCATTGAACAACAAGGGCACCAACCCGTGCGTTGGATGATCCAGGCAACAAAACATAACCATTATATACGTTCCACTGAATATATCGCTTACTTACAGGTAGACCGGGTGGTCCTTGAATTCCTAATTCACCCTTGGGACCAGTAAGACCCTGTGAAGAAATAAATAAGTACCCATCATCTTCATATATAGTGCGATATATAGTGTGATTCAGTGAATAAAAGTGGTGTATTTTGTACTTTAGGGCGAGTCTAAAGGGCCTGTCCCACTTACGCGACTTTTTCGGCGACTGCTTGAACCCGCCATAGGTCGTTACAGGTCGCCGAAAATTGTCAACGTTAAAAATCCAGCGGCGACCAGAACAAGGTACGACTCTATATAGGCGACTACTCACGACCATACAGGCTTCACCCCGCGACATGTCGCCTGTACGGTCGTGAGTCGTCTCCTAGTCACCCAAAGAGTCGTAGCGTCTTTCTGGTCGCCGCTGAATTTTCAACATGTTGAAAAGTTTCGGCGACCTATGACGGGTGCCGGCAGTCGCCGAAAACGTTGCGTAAGTGAACACCGCCCATTTCAACGCAGTATGACCATTACATCCGCAAATAATAATGAGAAAGATACTTACAGAGGAGCCTTTAGATCCTTTAGGACCAGGGGGACCCTGTTAAAAGAAAGGAGTCTTAGTTTCTTCATTGGTCAACGGGTCTCTACAGAGTCTTAAGGTCGACAATTAAACATTTCAAATGGCAACTCTGAGATAAATCGACGATTGACTGAGTTCACACAACCCACCTGCTGTTACAGGAGCTTGCTTCCATCGGATAGTCACTTATTGCAATAAAGGACAAGGTATTTGCTTCAACAATAATTCAACAGATCGTATTTTTGATTGAAAGAACCAAAATTGGGTTTGTTTTGTCATTTGTAGGAAGGAACGGCAGATGCTGGTTTACACCAAAGATAGACACAAAGTGCTGTAGTAACTCAGCGGGTCATGGCAGCATCTCTGGAGAAAAGGAACAGCTGATGTTTCGGGTCAGATGCCTTCTTCAGAATGAATCCTTGTTCAGTCTGCAGAAGGGTTCCAACCCAAATCGTCACCTGATCCACTTTCTCCAGAGTTGCTGCCTGACCCGTTGAGTTACTCCAGCACTTTGAGTCAATCTTCTTGTTTTGTCATTTGATTGGTTGCAATGTGCCCCGAATCGGGGAAGTCTTTGGGTGGCTTTCTGTTACGAGGTTTTGTAACCCCACTGGGCATTTGAGTGCTGAGTTCACCCTCCGACACGCTGAATACAGGGTTACAAGAGAATGAATGCAATGCCCAGAGAATTCAATTCACTAGAATTGAAACTCAAACTCAATCAGCAGCTGTTCTTGCAAAGGTAGTTGCTCATTGTTCAATGTCACAATGTATTTACGTGCACTTAGGAGAGCAGAAATTGCCGTCTAAATCCTGGGCCACAAACTCAGTTTCCCAGCCCAGATCCGTCCTTCTCCTTGGCTACTATCTGAGGCTGACCACGACTGCCCAGTGCTGGTGACGTACTTGACTCTAGGATGAATTTTAAACACACCTCTGAGACCCTTTTCCTCTTTCCCTTTATTTTTTCTCACTGTAAACCTCTCTCTTTATCTCTGTCCAACTCACTCTTCCTCTCTGCCACCTCTCTTTCTCAAAGATAGACACAGGATGCTAGAGTGACTCAGAGGGACAGGCTGGAGAGGAATGGGTGATGCTTCGGGTTAGGGTTGAGACCCTACTCTCTTTTCACCCCCCTCTCTTTCTCTCTCTCTCTCTCTCTCTCTCTCTCTCTACTTTTCTCCCATTTTGTCTCTCCATCCATCTCCTTCTCCCTCACCACCCCTCTCCTATCTCTCTCTCTCGCACCCTCTCTTCCTTTCTCTCTCTCCCTCTTTCTCTCTCTCTCTCCCCACCCTCTCTCTCTCCCCCTCTCTCTCCCTCCCTCTCCCTCTCCCTCTCTCTCTCCCCCTCTCTCTCTCTCCCACCCTCTCTCTCTCTCTCTCTCCCTCCCTCTCTCTCCCTCTCTCTCTCTCCCACCCTCTCTCTCTCTCTCTCTCCCTCCCACTCTCTCTCCCTCTCTCCCTCACCCTCTCTCTCTCTCTCTCTCTCTCTCTCTCTCCCACCACCCTCTCTCTCTCCCTCCCCACCCTCTCTCCCACTCCCACCCTCTCTGTGTGAACCTTCCATGGTTCTCGGGGCAGTTTCCCCCCTCCCCATCCCTGGGATACACCATTTTGAGCAGAGCCTGGTTGGGTGAAGATGGCTGGTAAATCCTATCAATAGCAAGTGGAGTCCCCCCACCACCCTCAGGTCTACACTCCTGTGAGGCCCAAGAATGGGTTATAATTCACATCTACAATGGCAAACCCCCTGTCGGTGAAATGGACAATGATGCTGAGAATGCCTTGGATTCGAGTTACTGCTGGGCTCGGCACACTGGAGATAGAGGAGGTTGGACAGGGTTGAGTTTGATGCCCAGGGCAGAGTTTGCAAAAGGAACACTCGAGAAGAGTGTATACAAAGAGTGCTACATCGAACATGTTGCAACTTTGTCGATACGATGCGATAGAACCTTATTTATCGCAGGAGGGAAATTGATCTGCCAACTGTCAGAAAACACAACACACATGAAACGTGAAATTGAAGTGACGAGTGGAAAGGATTGGGGATGCTCAAAGATCGGGGACAGGGGGGAGTTGTACAGTTTGATAGCCACGGGGAAGAAGGATCTCCTGTGGCGTTCTGTGCTGCATCTTGGTGGAACCAGTCTGTTGCTGAAGGTGCTCCTCAGGTTGACCAATGTATCACGGAGGGGGTGAGCTGTATTGTCCAAGATGCCACACGCGGCGACACTTTGGGTACGGTAGGCAGCACAAAGAATTACACAGTGACATGTCGCTTGTGATAAGAAAGTATCACTCACTCAGGTGCCAGCGTTAGCTTTCCAAATAACGTAGAAACAAAGAACTGCGGATGCCGGTTAATACAGGAAAGGGACGCAAAGTCGCTGGAGTAACTCGGCAGGGTCAGGGAGCATTGCTGGAGAATTTGGATAGGAGTTTCTCCACAGATGCTGCCTGACCTGCTGAGTTACTCCAGCACTGTGTCCTTTCCCAAACGATGTCTTTTGCAAAGCAGAAACGTTTATTTCCCACCCGTAAAACACCGAATATTGCCATATTGCCAAATCTTCCGTGAAACCTGACATCGAGGGAATATAATCATTGGAGGAAAGCTGTTCTGCAAGTAGTTTTATCAACACTGGGATTCATTTAATGGCTATTTTGATACTTACCGATAACCCAGGAGGTCCTGGTGGGCCGATGGGACCAGACTGACCATGGACACCCTGGAAGAGATCAAAAAGCATGGATGGTGAATGACCACCAAGCAGAATGAACCAGATCACAGCAGTGTGGTGGTCTTGTTCAGTTAAAGTCTAGACTGTCGATCCAGGGACAATGTGTCGAACGCCGCTGCAAAAGAACTCGACAATTAACGTTCAGTTGAAAAAAAAAAAAGTTTTACATAAAAGTTGGGCAAAACTCAATGGAATGTTGCAAAAAACACAACTGGTTCACTCAAGTTCTTGAAAGGACTTCTTCAAATTCGGAGGGAGGGGTTCGGCCCGAAACGTTGCCTATTTCCTTCGCTCCATAGATGCTGCTGCACCCGCTGAGTTTCTCCAGCACTTTAGGTCTACCTTCAAAAAGAGCTTGCCCTTTATACATGTTGAAGAAGGAACTGCAGATGCTGGAAAATCGAAGATAGACAGAATTGCTGGAGAAACTCAGCGGGTGCGGCAGCATCTATGGAGCGAAGGAAATAGGCGACCCGCCTATTTCCTTCGCTCCATAGATGCTGCCTCACCCGCTGAGTTTCTCCAGCAATTTTGTCTACCTGCCCGTTCTAAGTGGTCTGGGCTCAGGTAATCCTGTAGGGACCACTCAGGTTGGTTGTGCTGATCGCCACTGTGTACTTGAGGGGGCGACTGGACACAGAGAGTAAGTCTACATTGAGGGCGGGGCAATGATACACATCAGGGGGAGCTGCTGCCTTACAACGCCAGAGACCCGGGTTCAATCCTGACCTCGGGAGCTGTCTGTGTGGAGTTTGCACGTTCCCTCCTGTGACCGAGTGCTCCGGTTTCCTCCCACATCCCAAAGAGGTGCGGGGGTTGTGGGGGCTAATTAACCCCTCTGTAAATCACCCCCAGCGAGCACGGGGTGGATGAGAAAGTGGGATAACACGTCTGTGGAATTCCCTGCCTCAGAGGGCGGTGGAGGCAGGTTCTCTGGATGCTTTCAAGAGAGAGCTAGATAGGGCTCTTAAAGATAGCGGAGTCGGGGGAAATGGGGAGAAGGCAGGAACGGGGTACTGATTGGGGATGATCAGCCATGATCACATTGAATGGTGCTGCTGGCTCGAAGGGCCAAATGGCCTACTCCTGCACCTATTGTCTATTGTCTATTGTCTAACATAGAACTGGTGTGAATGGGTGATCAGTGGTCAGAGTGGATCTGGTGGGCCGAAGGGCCTGTTTCCATGCTGCATCTCTAAACCACCTCTAAACTAAACTATTTCATTTTCCTCTTGCCTTTAGATTGTTCGAGTAACATAACTACAAGGGCAACTTGTCACTAGCTCCACGGTGAGATGACATTGGGTGAGGCCACTGGAATGCATTCACCTGGAGACTCAGGTGAGAGCGTTTGGCGATTGGGAACACCCATCCAAGCTTGACGTCGTGGTCAGGAAACACCACGAGCCATCTCAACACTTACCGAATCTCCTTTAGAACCTCCAGTTCCCTGGGGGCCAGGCAGACCCCGGTCACCCTTCTCTCCCTGTTCTCCTGGTGGTCCAATCAAACCGATCAAGCCAGGGTGACCCTGTAACACAAGATGCGCAGTCATCGATCAGTCCACAACATACTAGACCTGGAGCAGCTCATGCATGCCCATCATCTGTGGTGCCTGCTGGTCGTACCTTCAACTCCCACGCCCGAAACTCTCGACTGTGTTCCATGTGTACATGCTGTGTGAGTGTGCTGTGTGATGACTGTCTTATGAAGAAAGACTGGATAGACTTGGTTTATACTCTCTAGAATTTAGAAGATTGAGAGGGGATCTTATAGAAACTTACAAAATTCTTAAGGGGTTGGACAGGCTAGATGCAGGAAGATTGTTCCCGATGTTGGGGAAGTCCAGGACAAGGGGTCACAGCTTAAGGATAAGGGGGGAATCCTTTAAAACCGAGATGAGAAGAACTTTTTTCACACAGAGAGTGGTGAATCTCTGGAACTCTCTGCCACAGAGGGTAGTTGAGGCCACAGTTCATTGGCTATATTTAAGAGGGAGTTAGATGTGGCCCTTGTGGCTAAGGGGATCAGGGGGTATGGGGAGAAGGCAGGTACGGGATACTGAGTTGGATGATCAGCCATGATCATATTGAATGGCGGTGCAGGCTCGAAGGGCCGAATGGCCTCTACTCCTGCACCTAATTTCTATGTTTCTATGTTTCTATGTGAGAGGTTCGAGTATCTGTAGCGGCTGCTCCTCAAGTTTTGGCTTCATCTTAGTCCAACGCTATGAATTTATGGGCAGTGGGTACAGAGGGGGGAGGGTCAGGAGGGAGGAGGGAGTCTCCCTGTCCGTCTGCTCCTGGGCCTGGCCAAGATGACCATTCGCGGGTCCAGGCAGCGGGCAGTCGAGAGCCGCACAGTGGTCGGCTGTCTGCCCCTTTTCCGGGCCCACGTCCATGCCCGCTTGTCCCTAGAGAGGGAACACTGGAGGCCTTCAGTGAACGCTGGTCACCGCAGGAGGTTGAATATATTATAGATAAAAATGTTCATATTTTAATTTGAGAATTTTGTTTAAGTGTTTTCTAAACTGTTTGAGCTTTCCGCCTTCCCTTGTAAATTGTACATTTGTTTAAGAATCGAATTAAAAAACCTTTCCGGAAAAAAAAAAAAAAGCCCCGAAACTCTGCTATTCCCCTTCCAAAATGTCCCATCCCTGTCTCACGTCCCCCCTCCTTACCAGTGCCTTTTGCCACCTGTCCCTTATAATGCTTGGGATCAGAATTTAGACCGATTCGGCTCCTTCGAGGAGCCTTGTACAGTTTATTCATGCTGAAGGTGCATTCTAATTATCCATTGTGATTCCTGGGAGCAAGTACAATGGGCACAGTGGGGGAGTTGCTGCCTTACAGACCTGGGCTCGATCCTGGCTACGTATATGTTGTCTGTACAGAGTTTGTACTTTCCCCCTGTCATCTGTGTGGGTTTTCTCCGAGACCTCTGTTTTTTTCTCTCACGCTTCATAAGACGTGCAAGTTTGTCGGTTAATTGGCTTGGGCAGAATTGTAAATCGTCCCGAGTGCGTGGGGTAGTGTTAGCGTATGGGGTGATCGCTGGTCGGACCGGACTCGGTGGGCCGAAGGGCCTGTTTCCGCACTGTTTTTCGAACATATCTCTTAAATCGGATCAGCTTAGGTGGGGCATCTTGCTCACCATGGACAAGTTGGGCCAAAGCATCTGCTCCAAGAACTCAAAATGTCAACTGTCCATTTCCCTTCACAGATGCTGCCTGACCCGCTGAGATCCTCCGGTGATTCTCCTTTTTCTCTCTGTAATGTCGGGTGAGCTCGCTGGAGTTCGAGATAGGATGATGTTCTGATGTTCACCAGTGAGAGCAGACGGTATTATAACACAGGTTCATCAGTTCACGAGTGATAGGAGCAGAATTGGGCCACTCGGCCCATCAAGTCTACTCCAAGCTGATCTATCTTTCCCTCTCAACCCCATTCTCCTGCCTTCTCCCCGTAACCCCTGGCAACCGTACTAATCAGGAATCTATCAATCGCTGCCTTAAAAATACCCAATGACTTGGTCAACCAGTTGATCAAACATCAGTTGAAGTATAAGGTTTGGATTCCCTCTGGTAAACTCACCTTCTCTCCTTTTGTTCCGGGATCGCCCTTGAGTCCTGGCAATCCGGGAGGACCCTGTAAAACAGGAGGAAATGTCAGTGCTGCAATCCCGCTCCCTCTCTGTTGGCGAAACTAAGTTATAAGTGACGGTGCGGTTACTAACCATCGGACCAGGTGGACCTGTTGGGCCTGGGGGGCCGGGGAAACCTTGCTCGCCCTGAATGTAACGAAGGAAAGGGTGTGTTAGACCAACAGAAACATAGAAACATAGAACATAGATGCAGGAGGAGGCCATTCGGCCCTTCGAGCCAGCACCGCCATTCATTGTGATCATGGCTGATCGTCCCCTATCAATAACCCTTGCCTGCCTTCTCCCCATATCCCTTGACTCCACTAGCCCCTAGAGCTCTATCTAACTCTCTCTCAAATCCATCCAGTGATTTGGCCTCCACTGCCCTCTGTCGCAGGGAATTCCATAAATTCGCAACTCTCTGGGTGAATTTTTTTTTTCTCACCTCAGTCTTAAATGACCTCCCCTTTATTCTAAGGCTGTGTGGCCCCAGGTTCTGGACTCGCCCAACATTGGGAACATTTTTCATGCATCTAGCTTGTCCAGTCCTTTTATAATTTTATATGTTTCTATAAGATCCCTCCCCCTCATCCTTCTAAACTCCAGTGAATACAAGCCTAGTCTTTTCAATCTTTCCTCATATGACAGTCCCGCCATCCCAGGGATCAAACAGGACAAGTTGTGAAATAATAACTCGAAGAAGGTGAGGAGACACGAGGTTTGGCCCTGGGGTGCTTCACTTACGACGGGACCAGGAATTCCGCGCAGACCCTCGGAGCCGGTTTTCCCCGGTGATCCCTGGGGCCCCACTGGGCCTGTCTTGCCAGGAGGACCTTCAGCACCAGAGTCTCCCTGCAGAGAAGGAGAGACATCGTCAATAGACAATAGACAATAGGTGTAGGAGTAGGCCATTCGGCCCTTCGAGCCGGCACCGCTATTCAATGTGATAATGGCTGATCATCCCCAATCAGAACCCCGTTCCTGCCTTCTCCCCATATCCCCTGACTCCGCTATATTTAAGAGCCCTATCTAGCTCTCTCTTGAAAACATCCAGAGAACCGGCCTCCACCGCCCTCTGTGGCAGAGAATTCCACAGACTCACCACTCACTGTGAGAAAAAGTGTTTCCTCGTCTCCGTTCTAAATGGCTTGCTCCTTATTCTTAAACTGTGTGGCCCCTGGTTCTGGACTCGCCCAACATCGGGAACATGTTTCCTGCCTCTAGTGTGTCCAAGCCCTTAACAATCTTATATGTTTCAACGGCTCCCTTGCAACATCAAGCTTTCCCCTCCACAGAGGCTGCTCGGCCCACTGCCTTTTACAACTCAAAGGATTGTGTGGCCGTGGGAACACTGTTCCAGGGAGTTGACATGGGACCTGGAGGTGGTTAGTGATGGCCTTGAGGGAAGTGGCAATAAGGCAGGAACCAGGTTAAATTGGACAGAATTCCCCAACTTTCCACGGAATAAGGCAGTACGTCCGAGCTCCAGGCTCGCTGCTTTCCTTACCTTGGCTCCTTTCTCTCCTTGTCTTCCTTCAGGACCTGTAGGACCATGGGGACCCTTAAAAAAAATATCAGAGAGAAACACAATGAAATGGTAGGTGTGTGAATGAACGCACTCCAGCCAGTGCCCACGACTCCTGCCGCCAGTGCAGCACTCTGTGTCGGGCCGACAGCAAGAGCTTGAATGAAGGTCTACAGAACTTGTTGCAGGGACTGTGTCACACTCACCCTCTTGCCTGGAGGACCAGGTGGTCCTGCCTCACCCGTCGGACCAGGGGAACCCTGGATAAAGAAAGCACAGAGAGGGTAGACAGTCAGAACCTTCCTCCCAGGGTGGAAACATCAAAGACTTTAGGTCCAAGACCCGGTGTGCGACCTTGCACCACCCGGCGTGGCTTTAATGGCTGCGGGACAATCGCCATCGCTAGCCGGGGGCTTTGACTTTGACTCTGACATGGGGGGGAGGGGAGAGTGCAGTGGAGAGATAAGTTTATTTGGCCTTCCATCACAGCGATGTGATGGATGTTTATGTAAATTATGTTGTGTCTTGGGTCTATGTGTTTGTAATGTATGGCTGCAGAAACGGCATTTCGTTTGGACCTCAAGGGGTCCAAATGACAATTAAATGTATCTTGTATCTTGTATCTTGTATCTTGTCCCGACCTCAAGGTCATTGATTAGTATGGGTGTCAGGAGTTATGGGGAGAATGGGGTTGAGAGGGGAAGATATATCAGCCACGATAGGTCAACCAGGATAGGTCAACCAGGTCAAATCGAGGTCAACCATCCACTGCAGACTCGTTTACACTCACGGTCTGTCCAGTTTCGCCATCTTCTCCCTTGTCTCCAGAAGGTCCATCTTGTCCCTGGTAGGAAACAGGAATCCATATTAAGTGGGTTTTTGGTAATCGTTTGAAAGTAATCCACGCTTAACATCCACGCTGATGTAGCCTCTAAAGCAGAGCACATTGCCAAATGGGAGTTCTCCCCCAAAATGAAATGTAACCAAACATCTTACCGGAGATCCAGCTTCACCAGGAGGGCCGGGGTCACCAGGGAAACCAACTGGTCCCTAAAGGGGGAGAAGGACAAGAGTAAAACGTCAGCAGCTGGTCCACCGAAGCAGCTCCAAGTGATGAGCAGAGGAAGTCCGAGGTCTACTGTACCAACTCTACAGCTTGGGGGCATGGCGTTGGGTTGGATGTGCTTTCTCAAAAAACCCTTCGTGTTTATGCTGGTCTGGACCTTGCACACTGGTCAGGCCAATATGTAAGGTAGGCAAAAATGCTGGAGAAACTCAGCGGGTGCAGCAGCATCGATGGAGCGAAGGAAATAGGCAACGTTTCGGGCCGAAACCCGAAAGGGTTTCGGCCCGAAACGTTGCCTATTTCCTGAAATGGTTCCTATTTGGCCTGAAAACGTTGCCTATTTCCTGAAATGGTTCCTATTTGGCCTGAAACGTTGCCTATTTCCTGAAATGGTTCCTATTTGGCCTGAAAACGTTGCCTATTTCCTGAAATGGTTCCTATTTGGCCTGAAACGTTGCCTATTTCCTGAAATGGTTCCTATTTGGCCCGAAAACGTTGCCTATTTCCTGAAATGGTTCCTATTTGGCCTGAAAACGTTGCCTATTTCCTGAAATGGTTCCTATTCGGCCCGAAACGTTGCCTATTTCCTTGGCTCCATAGATGCTGCTGCACCCGCTGAGTTTCTCCAGCACTTTTGTCTACCTTCGATTTTCCAGCATCTGCAGTTCCTTCTTAAACACCAGGTCAATATGTAACCCAGGTGAGGAGAGTTTGCTTTGTATTATTACCTATAATGGATAGCCAGCATCTGGTGTCAAGTTTATGGCAATGGGCAGGATGGGTATGGGAAGAGATTAGAAGCCCTTGGAGGTAGACACAAAATGCTGACACAACTCAGCGGGGTGAGGCAGCATCTCTGGAGAGAAGGAATGGGCGACCATTTGGGAAGCCCTTGGACTCGGGTTGGGACTCGGTTTTAATTCTGTACCCTGACAAACGTTTGAAAGAAGGGAGTCAATAGGCAATAGACCATAGACAATAGGTGCAGGAGTAGGCCATTTGGCCCGTCCAGCACCGCCATTCACTGTGATCATGTCCGATCATCCACAATCAGTACCCTGTTCCTGCCTTCTCCCCATATCCCCCGACCTCTCTATCTTTAAGAGCTCTAACTAACTCTCTCTTGGCAGTCCACAGTAGAATGAAGGATGGAGTGTTTTGACATTGGCTAAAAGTCCTGGAACTAAAAAGAATTTGTGAGGAAGGGGAGAAGCTCTTGTACTCAGGTTGGGTTCAGACCAGCTTTTAATTCTGTGCCTGGCCAAACCTTTGAGCGGAGGGAGTCCACAGTAGGGCCGGGGACTGAGTGTTTAAGAAGGAACTGCAGATGCTGGAAAATCGAAGGTAGACAAAAGTGCTGGTGAAACTCAGCGGGTGCAGCAGCATCTATGGAGCGAAGGAAATTGGCAACGTTTCGGGCCGAAACCCTTCTTCAGACTGGGTTGACTTGACATTGGATTAAAGTCCTGGCGTCCAAAAGGGGGGGATCACAGAATTTGAGAGGAAGAAGAGATGGGGCAATGGGTGCAGGGGTGGGACTGGGGTGCTGAGGGGATGGTGTGCAGAAGCACCCAGTGTAATAGTCCAATAAGAGAACACTTGCCCTTTACTGCGGCCATTAAGAACTTGCTCTGATGAGGAGAGATGATGGGTGCAAGGCTGGCAAGCCTCCACGGGAAGGAAGCACAAAGTACAGGCGAAATGCTTATCGAAGCAAAATCTTTGGAGAAAATCATAACTTTTGTTGGCAGAGGTCAGGAACTCACAATTAGGGACCGATAAAGGAATGAGAGTGGGTGTTGATGAGTGCTGTGGATGTTTTAACCACCCACCTTCAAAAGGCCTTGAACAACTTTTCAAATAGACAGTGAGAAAATATTGGACAGGATTAAATGGGCAGTGGTACTTGTAGAATGAAAACTGCAGGGGTGGAAATAAGACACAGAGAGGGGCGATAGATGGATATCTTTCTTTCTGATGGGAAATATGTAACACAATTACTCCCCAGGGTAAATTATGAAGCCATTTGCCTTTCTTAATGGCTTGGCATTGGTTCAGGAAGTTTGTGTGCAATACAAAATTTGGCAGTCCACTATACAGAAATTGAGATACAGGTTAGAAACCATGCATTGCACTTCCAGAGGCACAAGGAGCAAACACGCTCATGCAGGTTGGGCCCAATGCCCAATCAATTAGTTGTACAGGAGGGAAGCTAGTGAGATCCAGCGAACCTCCAGAGAACAAAGAGCTGACACATAGAGGTAACGGATGCAATGCAATGCAATTTAATGCAGGAGTGTACGTGGAATGAAGCACTTGGGAGAAACAAAATGGAGAGGAAGGATAAAGACAACTAGAAGGGCAAATATTTTCTATCTCCACAAAGTTGAAGCAGCTAGGGTAGTTGATCAGTCTTTGTGCTATTTTGAAACCTATTGGATAATGAAAGGCTAGATAGAGTGGATGTGGAAAGGGGGTTTCCAGTAATGAGAGCGTTTAGTCTAGTTTAGTTTAGAGATCCAGCGTGGAAACAGGCCCTTCGGCCCACCGAGTCTGTGCTGGCCAGCGATCCCTGTATACTAGCCCGATCCTATGCATTAGGGACAATTTACAATTTTTACTGAAGTCAATTAACCTACAAATTTGTACGTTTTTTGGAATGTGGGGCGCAACCTGAGCACCCGGGGAAAGCCCATGGGGCCACAGGGGAGAACATGCAAACTCCGTACAGACAGCATCCATAAGTCAGGATTGAACCCGGGTCTCTGATACTGTAAGGCAGCAACTCTACCGCTGTCCTATGTGTCACCACTGTGCAGTCTGGAACCAGCGGGCACTGTGTCAGAATAAAAGGACGTTGTTATGGAATGGAGACGAAGAGGAATTTCTTTAGCCCGAGGGTGGTGAACCTGTGGAAGTCATTGCCACAGATGTCTGTGGGGGGCCAAAACATTGTGTATTTTTAAAGCAAAGATCGATAGGCTGTTGCTTAGGAAGGGTTGCCTAAGGTTACAGGGAGAAGGCAGGAGAATGGGGAGGAAAAACAGATCAGCCACGATGGAATGGCAGAGTAGACTCGAATAATTCTGCTCCTGCATCTTGTGGTCTTTATGTTTGACATTCCAAATATAGACATTGAACAGAATAATTATAATGTCAAGGTTACATTGGAGGTTGAGAGGAGACCAGAGAGAAGTATATAACATTATTAGAGGTATAGAAACATGTTTCCAGGGTGGAAATGTCAAAGGCTAGATGGAATAGCTATGAGGGGAGAGGGGAGAAGTTTAAAGGAGGGTGAGGAGCAAGTTTATTTTTAGACACAGAGAGTGGTGGGTACCAGGAAGCCGCTGCCAGGGGTGGTGGTGGAGGTAGATGTGATAGTGGTGTTTAAGAGGCTTTTAGACAGGCACAAGGATATGCAGGGAATGGAGGGATATGGATCACGTGCAGGCAGAGGAGATGCGTTTAACTTAGTAGCATGGACACTGCAGGCTGTACTGTTCTACAGGGCCCCACACTTCTGGAAGAGATGACGAGACATTGTAAGGGAACAAAAAGTAATTTACTGAGATGTCACCAAGGGCGAGGGACTTTAGTTATTCGGTGAGCGGAGAGAAGCAGCGATTGTTTTCCTTACACCGCAGATGCTATTCAAAAAGCTGACGGACTTGAATGGTGCAACAAGGGAGAGCTTCTCCTCTGCCTAGTGCACGGATAACCTGACAGAGATGACGGATTGGAAATAGCTGTAATTGGCCAGAGAACTGGGGATCGTATTAGGATAACACGGAGAGGTGTAATAGACTCGTGGAAACTGAAGGGGAATCTAATCCCATTGGAACTCTCCAAAGTTAATTGGATGTGAGTTTGAGGCAGTTAATTTGCCGGGCTTGGGAGAAATGGTTGGAATTTAATTAGATATTTCCTGTGAACGGCTCCACAAGGCAGTGAGTGCAGAGCCTAAAAAACTGAAGGAAAGGCTGTCAGTACTGATTGTACTCATATGAAGAAAGACTTGGCTTGTGCTCGCTAGAATTTAGAAGATTGAGGGGGGATCTTATAGAAACTTACAAAATTCTTAAGGGGTTGGCCAGGCTAGATGCAGGAAGATTGTTCCCGATGTTGGGGAAGTCCAGAACTAGGGGTCACACAGTTTAAGGATAAGAGGGAAGTCTTTTAGGACCGAGATGAGAAAATCATTTTTCACACCGAGAGTGGTGAATCTGCGGAATTCTCTACCACAGAAGGTAGTTGAGGCCACAGTTCATTGGCTATATTTAAGAGGGAGTTAGATGTGGCCCTTGTGGCTAAAGGGATCAGGGGGTATGGAGAGAAGGCAGGGATGGGATACTGAGATGGATGATCAGCCATGATCATATTGAATGGCGGTGCAGGCAGGAAGGGCCGAACGGCCTCTACTCCTGCACCTCTTTTCTATGTTTCTATGTTTTACTCGAGGAAACAGCAATGGAGAGTTTTTTGGGGGGGGGGGGGTTGGATGGAGGTTCAGAGGGATGGAGTGGACAGAGGAGGTGAGGATGGTGTGTGTGAGGCTGGAGGGAGGGGGGGTTTGAAGATACTCACGGGGCTGCCCTTCGGCCCATCGTCTCCAGGTGGACCTTTCGGTCCCGGGGGACCAGCAGCACCGGACGGCCCCGATTCACCTTTCTCCCCACGCTCACCCCTTGATCCCTGTGGACGGCAAAGGAAACTCTTCAGCTGCACAGAACGAGGCAATACAACTCGGGATCGGATCCATTTCAAACCCATCTGTACCAGACATTTCAGTGTAGAGGGTGCATTGCACTGTTTTATAACATCTTTATTTTTTATTTTTATCGTACAATTTTTTTTTTAAATTAGCCATTTACAAAAAATACACACAAACCCACCACCATAATACAAAATAAACAGATATTCTTCAATATTATATCGGTATATCCCCATTCTATTGAGGATACCCTCTACCTCCCCCTGGTTCCCAGTGATCCCAGAACTCCCCCAGGCCCAGGGCACCCGTGGACAGTGTGCAGTCCCTTTCTAAAACCACCCGGGCACAGACGTATCCCCGGAAAAGGGGCAGGCAGCCGGCTCGGGCAGAGTCCTCCACCGCCTGGCGTTGTGACTCGCGGATGGCCAGCTTGGCCAGGCCCAGGAGCAACCCAACCAGGACATCTTCGGCCCTACCCTCTACCCTACGCACAGGGTGTCCAAAGATGGGTGGGTGTGAAGTGCAGCCAGAAGGAGCAGCCCCTTTAGGTATTGGAACAGTGGCTGCAGCCTCACACACTCCGTGGAACACGTGATTCACAGACTCTTCCAGCCCGCAGCAGTGGCAGGCGTGAGAGAAACAGGTTGCAAGGGGACTCCTCCGTGCAATACCCTCCACCCCAGGTCCCCGATGTAGAGGGGGAAATCCCTGCGTAGAGGGACCCCCACTGCAGGCTCCCCTCGCGACCGGAAGGCAACACCGACCGCCACTTAGTGGCTGGACGGTGGACCAGGGCAAGGAGGTGCAGGGTGTGGAGGAGGAACCCGTACAGGACACGCCTCCCTACGTCTAGTTGAAGTGCTTGGCCACGCGATATTGGACGTTAAAGAGAGGAGAGCAGAGTACTTACCGGTTGGCCAATGTATCCCACAGGTCCAGGGGCACCAGGTTCGCCAGAGTCACCCTGCAGAGAAACACACAGAGTGAAGGGAGAGTGAACTCAGTCAAAGCAGAAGAGAGACACAAGCGGCTGGAGTTACTCTGCGGGTCAGGCAGCATCTCTGGAGAAAAGGAATAGATGCTGTTTCGGTTCGAGACCCTTCATCAGACTGAGAGTCAGAGAGGGGGGGAGAGGGGGGACACTGGAGATAGGGAAGGTACTGAACAAAGCAGAGCCTGCATCGATGACGCAGGACAGGTGGAGCCCACAATGGTCCATTGTTGGCAGGGCACGAGGTGATAATGAAGGAGTACGAATGGTGAAATTAGCAAGTGGACTAGGGTGGGGAATCAAAGAAATCAAAGCAGAATCTACAAGAACATACTAACTAACATTCGAGAGAGACCCATGGAAGGACACAATGTCAGCAGTAACACTGCACTAGTCTTAATGATTAACAATGTGTGCCAATCTGTGTGGTTAACAGTACTAATGTGCCATCAATCCCAGTAGATAACAGTAAATGCATGCTAGTATCAATGGTTATCAGTAACAGTGTGCTTGGTGTAGTTTAGAGATACAGCATGGAAACAGACCCTTTGGCTCACCAAGTTGTGCCATCCAGCGATCCCCGTTACACTAGCACACACACACACTGCATACTGGGGACAATTTACAATTTTTACCAAAGCCAATTAACGTCTTTACAAACCTGAACGTCTTTGGGAGTGTGGGAGGAAACCGGAGCACCCGGAGAAAACCCACGTGGTCACGGGGAGAACGTACAAACTCCGTACAGACAGCACCCGCAGTCAGGATCGAACCTGGGTCTCTGGTGCAGCAAGGCAGCAACTCTACCACTGGGCTGCCGTGCGATTCCAAAGAGTGATAGCGTGCCAGACCGAATGACCACCAATAATACTATCAATGGGAGGCATAACTTGATGATCCCCACTGGGAGAGACAGACTGTGAGCAGCTTTCAGATACTGATGCAAGGCAAGAATGAAGTGAGGCAGTTACCTTCTCGCCCACAGCTCCAGGGTTCCCGATCCCCCCTGCAGGACCTTGTGGACCCTGCAATGGGAAGAACATATCAGATGTTAAAGCAGTATGTGTAGGAAAGAACTGCAGATGCTGGTTTAAATCGAAGGTGGACACAAAATGCTGCAGTAAATCCTGGATGCAGCATCTCTGGAGAGAAGGAATGGGTGACGTTTCGGGTCGAGACCCTTCTTTAGATGTGAAAGCAGATTGGGAGCTGAAGTGCAAGATTCAATCTAAACATTGGCATTCAGGTCACCGTATGCATGCAGCGTATGTCCTGCACGTCAATGTTCTATTTTAGAGCCTGCTTGTGCGATCATAATTCACCTGAGTACAACACCATTGGAGCAACCACAGTGGGGAGCTTTGACTAATGTTCACAAAGTCCTTCCCTGCTGTAAATGCCATGCCTTTATTCAGGTCAGGAGTTGCAAATTTGCTGTATCTCTGTGCTCTGTGGTGTTTTCCAAACTCCCTTAAGGGGCTGTCCCATTGCGGGGACCTAATGTGCGTGTTTAGAAACGTTTACGCTCGACTCAAACTCGCAGCATGGTCGACACGTGGTCCTAGGAGGTCACTGTAAATCTCCTTCATGCTCGAGGGAAGTTCCCGCATAGTCGCTTTCCTCTGTTTGGTCGAGTAAAAATTGGTTCTTTCGAACTCGTAGAGCAGTGGTAGTCAGGTCGCGATGTAATTATACGCAGTCGAGGGCAGCCGTAGGCAATCTCCTTCGCTGACCGGGCATTTTAATTGGCTCAATGGAGTTTTCAGAACCAAGGAAAACCGACCGGTAATGTTAAATGCCCGCTAAACTTTATTAAAAGTTGTCCGGCTTCTTAAAAGTGTCTCCACTCCTTCTCCCCCCCTTTCTCTCCGCTCGCTAAAGGACTTACCGTACACTGTGCCAGCCGTCTTTTACTTTCCTGTTCATCGCGGGTGTGAATTTCAGACAGCGCTCCCCCGCTTTCCCTGGCCCCCGCCTTTGCGATGTGTGTGTGTGTGTGTGTGTGTGTGTGTGCTGACGGTCAATCCAGTTCGCGGTTTCATCGCTGACGGTCTATCCAGCTCGAGGTTTGTCAGGCGAGTGCCCTCGAGCTTGAAGGTCGGAGATAGTCGCTGAAAAGTTGCGTTAGTGGGACAGGCCCTTTACACACTGTCTCCCACTCTTGAGTCACCCAAGCAAGAGACCCTATTGTAAGGGAAACTCCATCCTACACATTCACTGGTCTCCACCATGCCAACATGGTTACCAACTTCCAGCAGTCCGTCACCATTCTAGTTTTTGGTAAGGCTTAAGGGATTGGACAGGCTAGATGCAGGAAAAATGTTCCCCATGTTGGGGGAGTCCAGATCCCAGGGGTCACAGTTTAAGAATGAGGGGTAGGCTATGTAGGACTGAGATGAGGAAAAACCTTTCCACCCAGAGAGTTGTGCATCTGCGGAATTCTCTGCCGCAGAAGGCAGTGGAGGCCAATTCACTGGATGTTTTCAAGAGAGGGTTAGATAGAGCTCTTGGGGTTATTGGAATCAAGGAAATAGCAGGAACGGGGTACTGATCCTGGATGATCAGCCATGATCATATTGTTTAAGAAGGAACTGCAGATGCTGGAAAATCGAAGGTAGACAAAAGTGCTGGAGAAACTCAGCGGGTGCAGCAGCATCTAATGAGCGACGGAAATAGGCAACGTTTCGGGCCGAAACCCAAGGGTTTCGGCCCGAAACGTTGCCTATTTCCTTCGCTCCTTAGATGCTGCTGCACCCGCTGAGTTTCTCCAGCACTTTTGTCGACCAGCCATGATCATATTGAATGGTGGTGCTGGCTCGAAGGGCCGAATGGCCTACTCCTGCCCCTATTTTCTCTGCTTCTGTGAGTGAATCTTGCATTTTGGCAGTGGCATAGCTAAACTGAAGGATCTGCCAGCAAGGAGGAAAGGTGTGGAATGGCACGCAGACTGGATCAGTTTCCCTTCAAGGTTGCTGTGGAAGATAAAAGAGTTGAAAGGAGCGACTACTTACATCTGCCCCTGGGGAGCCAGAGGGACCTCTGGGTCCTGGTGGTCCAGGTGGACCCTGATAAAGAAAAACATTGGACGAGTCAGTGAAAGGACCATCACTGGTCTTTGAAACAACTTCAATGATAAGAAAGCTTCTGCAGACGGCATTAAGGTGCCCGCACTCACCATAGGCCCGACGTCCCCTGTCTCGCCCTTCTCACCCTGAGAGCCAGGTAGCCCCTGGAAGAGATGTGAATGTTCCATGGTTATTATCTCTGCAGTCTGCCACAGGGCCAATGCGGCTCGTCCCTGCCACCACCCTGATCCCAGTAGCCGTACAATGTTGTCACTGATCACATGTTCTGAAGGACCACGTGCCGGGTCCTTCCCATGGGTGGCACTGCCCGCCCTGGCCTTTGCAGGAGCCGGGGGCGAGGGGTAGGAGAGTGGGAGGTGGGTGGAGTTGCGGAGAACAGCGGGGGGGGGGTGGGGTGGGGTGGGGTGGGGAATGGCAGGGTGGGGTGGAATGGGGAATGGGTGGGGTGGGGTGGGGTGGGGGTGGGGTGGAGCAGCAGGGTGGGGCGGGGGCAGGGTGGTGGGTGGGATGGGGGTGGGGAGGGTGGGGGGGGTGGGTGGGGAAGGCAGGGTGGGGTGGGGTGGGGTTCTGGTGGGGGTGGGGTGGGGTGTGGGAGCAGCAGGGTGGGGTGGGGCGGGGTGGTAAGTGGTGGGATGGGGTGGGGTGGGGTGGGGAGGGGTGGTGGAGCAGTGGGGGTGGGGTGGGGTGGGGAGTGGGGCGGGGGTGTTGGGGTGGGGTGGGGGGTGGGGGTGGGGAGTGGGGCGGGGTGTGGAGCGGGGGGTGGGGTGGGATGGGGGTGTGGTGGGGAGGGGCGGGGCAGGGAGCGGTGGGGAGGGTGCAGAGGCATGGTGGATGAAGGCAATGAACAACGGCTCCCAAACGACAAGGTTTGCCGCCCATGCTCCACCCTCCCACTGAACCTCCCCTCACCCGAGACACGTCTCACCTCCTCCAATAAAGAAAGCAATAGTAGTGAGCATCAAATCATCAAACAGCAGAGAATGAAGACATAGGGAGAGGAGTGGGATGCTTTGCTGCCTAGGCATACCTGTCATCTTCTGATTAATGGCACCTCCCTTTTCCCTACACCCCTGCCCCCCCAATATCTGCAGTACATAATAATGCATCAGCCCCATCAGTCCCCACTTTACCATCTTGAAAACTACAGTCGAGTCACCCTAGAGCCCAGGTTTATCCCAGTTGCCATATATTGTTGCCATTGATATAATGTTCTGAAAGACCAGCTTTTATTGGGATTCTAAGTACATCCCTTGGATGTTTCTGATGTTGCTAGTAGCTTTGCTAAGACAAATGGTGGGAATGATTCTCAATAATATTACACATGGTAACAGCTGATATCATTGCCTTTCTTCCTCCCCCCCCTCCCCCCAAAATAAATCCTTACCGTCCCTCTTCTGAAAATGACTATCTTCTGACAGGCAAGGGTTCTGCACCTTCCATCGACTGATACCGAATTAGTAGTAAGAAAAGTGCCGAAGATAGACACAAAATGAAGGTGTAACTCAGTGGGTCAGGCGGCATTTATAAAGAAAAAGGATAGTTGAGGTTTTGAGTCAGAAGCCTACAACTTTTAGAGGTAAGAGACTTCATTTGTCTACAGTTCATTACAAATCTCCACTTTGATTTCATTCAAGATTTTATCAGCTACAGCAACAAAGGTTCTGAAATGAATGGGCAGTGCAGCGTTTCAATCTACATGGTGGTGTATTGCAAGGATCGACGCTAGAAGACTTTCAGCAACATACCTGCAGACCAACTGGACCAGGAGGTCCCAGGAAACCCCTTGGGCCTTCATCACCTTTCTGGCCAAAGAGACCTTGCTGCCCTCTGGGACCAGGTTCACCATCAGCACCCTAAAACACAAGCAAGGCAGGGCAAGTCAGTACTCTCACCGTAAAACTCCGCTGCTCAGGAAATCGTGGAGGTGCGAGGAATGGCGACTGTACTCACAGCTGGTCCGGGTTGTCCAATGGGGCCTTGAGGACCTGATGGACCTGGTGGACCCTGTAAAGAGAAGATCCGAAAGTTAATGGTGAACGTTACACGGGGTCGTTACACGGGGTCACACCAACAAGACTGGGGCAGATCCATTTGCATCGGACGACCATTTGTGCCATTGTTGCTGTGCCCGCAGCTCTTCTGCTCACATTAATGTGGATTAACGAGAGTTCCAGCAGACCTTCACCCTCTTACCCCCCGATCTTTGGGACAACTTGGGGGTTAGAATTCAACTGTGGGTTTAACCACAGGAATAAGCAGAGAGGAAAAGCAGCCGGATTTAACAGGCAGGTCGTGGAATTGCGGATGACGCAAAGGCTCGTCGGAGCGCGGACCTGCCCGAAGGCTCGTCGGGAGTTGGAGACGTCGTATGTGAGGAGCAAGTGCCGGTGGGAAGGTGAACCGGAGTATTGCCTCCAGCGCCATCAAGGTCGGAAGCAGGAGGTGCCTTTGGGACACAAAGTTGGCCCGGACGGGGAGACGAGAGGGACGTCGGGTCACGGGAACTGCTCCAGTACATCAAGCAGGTGGGCCGACCAGGCTTTGGAATTGGTGCCAAAACATGGCGGTGTCTGCATGTGAAATAATATGCAAAATGAATTTAACTGTGACAAATAATGCACTTTGGCCTATTTGGTGGATGGATACATTCACCATTTTGTATCCAGGCTGGGATGAAAGCACCACGTGAAAGTCACGAAGCACAAGTAATGGAATGAAGCCGTGGAATGATCTCATTTAAGGATCTCCACGGCGGACTCCAGTTAAGCTGGGATCACTCCTCGATTGGGGCCACATACACTTATCTTGAGCCCAAGAGTTGGCCGCTTCTCAATGCTGAAACCTACTCTCCCAGTGAGTTTAGTTTAGATATTCGGCGCAGATACAGGCCCCTCCGCCCACTGGGTCCGCGCCGACCAGCGATCGCCCGTACACTAACACCGTCTCCACACACTCGGGACAATCTGCAATCTTTACCAAAGCCAATTAACCGACAAACATGTACGTCTTTGGGATGTGGGAGGAAACCGGAGCACCCGGATAAAACACACGCGGTCACGGGTAGAATGTACAAACTCTGTAAAGACAGCACCCGTAGTCAGGATTGAACCTAGTACTCTGGCGCTGTAAGGCAGCAACTCTACCGCTGTGCCACCATACTCTCCTAGTTGCAAAACCATTTTAGTTAAAGGCTATATTTTTTCCCTCAGCTCTTCCACACCAGGAATATTTTTATTTGTGTAGTGCTTCTCCTGCTACTGGGACATCTGAGAGTGATTTACAGCCACTGCCGCATATCTGATGTGTAGTTAATGTTACAGGAAATACAGCTAGTGGGATTATCTGCTTCAATAACATTGATTGATGGGTAAGTGGTGCCTGGGCTGCAGGGAAGGGCTCCCCTGCTTTTGCTTTGAAATAGTGCCATGGGATGTGTATGTTCACCGGCGAGAATAGACAGACATCTGTTTAACGCCTCGTGTGAAAGATGGAATGAGCCGGCCTCAGCTCCGGAGTGCCAGCCCACAGCTCAGGTCTCTGGATCAGGATTTCAACCCACCACCTTCTGAGGTAGCGTTAACAGGCCCTTCGGCCCAACTTGCCCACACCGACCAACATGTCCCACCTGCCCGTGTTTGGTCCAAATCTCTCTGCTACTTTGTAACTGTAGGCGCCCTATACGTGGCGACCCTTTGCATACTTTGTGTATGGTTTCACTGTGACATGCCACATATGCTAACATATAATCAATCAATGATCCTTTGCAGGGCTTTGTGGACAGTGTTTGGATGGGTTTATTATTTTAACCAGTGATCATATGGTGACCATGTGGGGCTACATCAAGCTACCCAACCAGGGACATCAGACTCATCTTATTATCCCAGTGAACAAGACCTCGTAATGTGTCGCCTATGACTTACTGGGAATTTCCTTCACATCCCAAATTCGGAAGACTCTGGGTTCGATCCGCAAAGAGACTGGAGTGATTCATCCTGATGTGAGCGTTCTGTGCTCCCAGTCTCATCTCTGGGACAAGACAGAAGCTTCCTCAATCCTCCAGTCTTCTTCCTCAAGTGAAAATGATCGATGACACTAACTTGGCAAAGAGGGGAGCTGATCAACGCTGATCAACCTCATCAATAGTTATTCACAACCTATTGTTATTCCAAATCCCGGTCATTTAGCCCAGTGATTCCCAACCAGGGGCCATCATGGCAAATTTCAGGGGGAGGCCACAGAAAAATGTTGGGATTTAGGGGGCCACCGGTTCAACGAAGGGGGCCACAGAACTACCACCCTGTTGCCTCCTAAATTTCAGTTCTAATAAATTTAAATCTACGTAGTTGAAATATTTTTGATGTTTGTGGAATAGAATAAAAGAGAATATTTGTGCAATTAATAGACACTGATATTTTTATGGAAGGTATTATAATATTGAAGTACTTTTTTTTCACTAATAATGTTAGGGAGGGGGTGGGGTGGGGGGGGCACAGAAAAATTAAAAGATCCCAAGGGGGCCATGAGCTAAAAAAGGTTGGGAACCACTGATTTAACCCATTGCTATTGGCGGAATCTAGTGAACAAACCAGCCATCTCATGACTGGTTAGACTCCATCACAGGGTTATGGCTGGGAGATGCTATGGGAAATAAAATGCTGCTGTAACTCAGCGGGTCAGGCAGCATCTCTGGAGAACTTCAGATTCAGATTCAGATTCAGATTCAATTTTAATTGTCATTGTCAGTGTACAGTACAGAGACAACGAAATGCATTATACTTGGATAAGTGATGCTTCAGGTCGGGACTAACTTCCTGAATTGACTCTCTGAGAGGTTTTTCCTAGACTGGCGGAGCCCCCAAGTCCAAGTGGTGGCTGTTATACTTTCCTGCAATGCAGGCAGGGCTGACGGGGCAGTGTGTGCACCACTAGATCTGAGAACATTGTCCGGCGGACAATCGGTGGTGGGACCTCGGCCCGGCTGAGCCGGACAAACCCCGCTGGGTGGGAGGCCAGGACTCTCCCATTTGGAATGGGCGTCACTTTCACAACAAGTGGCGGCTCAGTGTTGGCGATTCTTACCTGTTCACCCTTGTCAGCTTTGCTGCCCTTTTGTCCCGGCTCTCCAGGTTCACCCTGTTTGGGGTAGAAAAAGGGAACAATTAAAGATCGTCAGCTGTGAAAAGAAAACGATTCAAATCTGCCAACGCGAGTCATTCCCAGTGTCTCAGTCCCTATAACACACGCCCAGTGTCTCAGTCCCTATAACACATTCCCAGTATCTCAGTCCCTATAACACACGCCCAGTGTCTCAGTCCCTATAACACACGCCCAGTATCTCAGTCCCTATAACACACGCCCAGTGTCTCAGTCCCTATAACACATTCCCAGTATCTCAGTCCCTATAACACACGCCCAGTATCCCTTCTTACGTGAATTAACTCCAATGCCCTCATTCTCTGCACCACTCCTTCGTAACCCTCCTCAACACTGCCAGTGGGACCAAGAACCAGTGGGGCCGAAGGATCATCGGACGGCGGAGGCAGGAGGGAGCAGGAGACGCCGGACGCGAGGAGCGTGGTCAAAAGGAGCATGTGCAAACTGCACACAGACAGCACTCGAGGTCAGGATTGAACGTGGATCATGGAACATTGGCGCTGTGAAGCGGAGGCTACACCAGCTGTGGCGGTGCTGGCTCGAAGGGCCGAATGGCCTACTCCCGCACCTATTGTCTATTGTCTCCCCGCAGCTGACTGGTCCCAGTATGAAGTCGCTATTCTTGAATTCCCTGTCGGTCAATGAATGATGAAAACACTCATGGACCATAGATCTGATGTCTCTACAAGCCAGAAATGTTTCTCTAGGTTTACCAGAGAGTTACACAGAGAGGAGACTGATAATCTTTCCTGATAGTTGCACCCTCTTTGTTCAGATGCCATCCTTGAAAATGGTCTTAGCCCCTTCCCCAATACCTGGTGTTCCCAGAGTAGTTGTAGTGGCCTGGATGAGGTCAGGAAAAGGCCAGAGGCCAGGCAGGTTCAGAAGTCGTTTAATGAATCATGGCAAACATACAGAACGCCCGTGAGCAGGACCCGGGAAACCCCATGGCCAGACAACTGTCCTTGTCCCTCAAGAGCCCAGGTGGATGACCCAAGGTGTGGCCTGACCCCCAGGGACCCCCACAGGGGCACGATACCATACGATGCGATACAATAGAACTTGTTTTATCCCAGGAGGGAAATTGATCTGCCAATAATCATAAAACACCAGATATGTGAAACATTAAATTAAAGTGACAAGCGGAAAGGATTGGGGATGTGCAAAGAATGGGGATGGGGAGGGGAGTCAGTCTACCCCACGACAGAAGGGGGGAGGAGGTGTACAGTTTGATAGCCACAGGGAAGAAGGATCTCCTGTGGCGCTCTGTGCTGCATCTTGGTGGAACCAGCCCAGTTTTACATTGTTATCTTCCCACAACACAAGTTTGTATTTCCCACGAACCCACATTGCATTTGGAGTGTGTTCCCCATGTACCCACCTTGTCTCCATCTTCACCTGGTAGACCCGCTGATCCTGCTGGACCTGGCAGGCCAACTGGCCCCTGGATTCCATCCCGGCCGGCTGGCCCCTGAGGCCCTTTCTCACCCTGCACGTGGAACAGAGACAGGAGCAGTGACAATCCACCGCTGTACAGCACACACCGACCGGCACAACGCTGGCTGCCGACTGATGCCTCTAGATTCTCAGACCCCTTCAACCTTCACCTCATGATGAAGGAATGAATCATTGTCCCGAAACACTGGTGGCAGTGTGGACAGTGGAAGGTGCCCAGTGTAGTAATGGTGTGGACAGTGCAAGGTGCCCAGTGTGGGTGACAGTGTGGACAGTGGAAGGTGCCCAGTGTGTGTGACAGTGTGGACAGTGCAAGGTAGCCAGTGTGGGTGACAGTGTGGACAGTGCAAGGTAGCCAGTGTAGTAATGGTGTGGACAGTGCAAGGTGTAGTGGCAATGTCCGCAGTCAGGCATGCAGTGTACTGCCAGTAGACTGTTGTGGTGGACGTACAGCAGGTCAGGTACCCAGTGTGGTGATATTGTAGACAGGTGAAGGCGAAGATTGTGGAGGTAATATACAGTGAGTTGTGTACCGAGTGTAGACAGAGTCGTGTACGCTGACTGCTGACTGCTGACGCACAGCGCGGTACGTTGCATCGACCACGCGGCGTTTACACGGTTTCAGTCGCGAGACCTTGTACTCACGGGAGTTCCCTTTTCACCAGCAGGGCCTGGTGGTCCTTGAGGTCCTGGTCGCCCCGGGAGACCAATGGGCCCAGCGGGGCCGGCTAAACCACGGTCACCTGGTGAACCCTTGGATGAAAAATAAAACAGCGAGGTTAAAGGTTAATAATTAGCAACAATCCTGAACCTGTCAGGTCAATTATGGAAGGGGTTTGCACGTTCTGTTGACTAATTGTCCAGGTTGGGGGTGGTTGTGAGGTGGGCCGAGCTCTGGGTGGTTCAATGTGAGCCCCTTCTGCTGGGGAAGGTGGGGGGTCCACTTGCCTGACTTCTAGTTTTAAGTTTTTAGCTTTAGAGATACAGCGCGGAAACAGGCCCTTCGGCCCACCGAGCCCGTGCCGACCAGCGATCCCCGTACACAAACGCCTAGCCCACACCCCACGGACAATGTACAATCTTTGGCGCAGCTGCCGCGACTTTGGTGTGTGTGAGGAAACCGACGCATCTGGGGAAACCACACGTGGTCACTCCGTACAGACAGCACCCGTGGTCAGGATCGAACCCCGGTCTCTGGCGCTGTGAGACAGCATTAATACAAGCATTGAAGAGACTTTTAGATAGGCACATGGATATGCAGGGAATGGAGATATGTGGAAGATTTACAAAAGAGGAGATTAGTTTATTAGGACCTGATGCTGTCCTGATCCATATTCTATGTTCTTCTGCAGTTCTTCTGCATAGGTTCACGAGATTGATCCCTGGGATGGCGGGACTGTCAAATGAGCAAAGATTGAAAAGACTAGGCTTGTATTCACTGGAGTTTAGAAGGATGAGGCGGGGTTCTTATAGAAACATATAAAATTATAAAAGGACTTGACAAGCTAGATGCAGGAAAAATGTTCCCAATGTTGGGCGAGTCCAGAACCAGGGGCCACACAGTCTTAGAATAAAGGGGAGGTCATTTAAGACTCAGGTGAGAAAAAAACTTTTTCACCCAGAGAGTTGTGAATTTATGGAATTCCCTGCCACAGAGGGCAGTGGAGGCCAAGTCACTGGATGGATTTAAGAGAGAGTTAGATAGAGCTCTAGGGGCTAGTGGAATCAAGGGATATGGGGATAAGGCAGGCACGGGTTATTGATAGGGGATGATCAGCCATGATCACAATGAATGGCGGTGCTGGCTCAAAGGGCCGAATGGCCTCCTCCTGCACCTATTTTCTATGTTTATTTTACAACAGTCTCAAAGTTAGACATTGCCTTGGTAAAGTGACCAATCCTTCAGCACACGGGACTGAAAATCCGAATTCTTGTGTATTTTATTTTTGGTAAAACATGTGTTCACAGGTGTAAAAGCAGAAACGAAGGGGCAATTGAAAATGCTATTTGATTGGGTGCGGGAGGTGGAAGGCGAGATACGAAACCACCACCTGGCAACATCAGTGTCCGCATCCACCTGGGATCTGGGGCATCCTTTGTCCAGGTTATCTCTCACTTACCAGCGAGCCTGGGGGACCAGGAGGCCCTTCACTGCCCTTCAGACCGATCTGACCCTGTGGACAGACAAAAAGTAACAGTCAGTTTTAGTTTCAGGTTAGGAAGGAACTGTCAGATGCTGACCACATCCCCGTGCGCACTAAAATAGACACAAAAATGTCTTTGGAGTAACTCAGCACTCTGGAGGAAAGGACCCACGCAGGTCACAGGGACGTACAAACTCTGCTTAGACAGACCCTGAGGAATAGGTGTAACGTCAGCAGCTTCTTGTGGTCGTAGACGTTGGGCCCAGATGAGGTTTAATCAGACTGAGCTAGGGTGGGACAAGGCAAGAATAGATCTCTGAATTGAATGGTGCGTGGTTTGTGATGGTAACCCCAAAACGATCACTATCTCCTAAACCCATTCTCGAAGAAGGTGAACGTCATTGACTTGGTTTTGCAGCCACATGACAGGTATGTTTTATATCCGGATGAGTAACGGCACCTCCTCCTCTATAAAAATAGCCGTGAATTGCAGTATGCAAGGACCTCCCTACCATCGAGGGGATCTATCGCAGTCGCTGCCTCAAAAAGGCTGGCAGCATCATCAAGGACCCACACCATCCTGGCCACACACTCATCTCCCCGCTACCTTCAGGTAGAAGGTACAGGAGCCTGAAGACTGCAACGTCCAGGTTCAGAAATAGCTGCTTCCCCACAGCCATCAGGCTATTAAACTCCACTGAAACAAATCTCTGAACACTAATAGACCATTGTGTTTAAGAAAGAACTGCAGATGCTGGTAAATCGAAGGTAGACAAAAATGCTGGAGAAACTCAGCGGGTGAGGCAGCATCTATGAAGCGAAGGAAATAGGCAACGTTTCGTGCCGAAACGTTGCCTATTTCCTTCGCTCCATAGATGCTGCTGCACCCGCTGAGTTTCTCCAGCATTTTTGTGCACTAATTGACCATTATCTGTTTATTTACACTTTATCTGCTTATCTATTGATGTGTGTATATATTTATATATTAGTATATGGACATACTGATATGATCTGTTCTGTAGTCAATGCCTACTATATTCTGTTGTGCTGAAGCAAAGCAGGAATTTCATTGTCCTATCTGGGACACATGACAATAAACTCTCTTGACTTGACTTGACTTGACTTGACTTGCAGTTATACTTTTGATACTGACTTTGGGAGCTGAATCACACATATCCATGAAGTTTCACCATTACATCTCAGCACCAAAACATCTCTTGGGATTTGCACAGTTGAGAACAAGAAGGTGTACTTACAAGGGGTCCCGGAAGTCCACGCTCTCCAGTGAATCCTCTGAGACCCGGTGGACCATCCTTCCCGGAAGGACCAGCTGGACCAGGATCACCCTGAACACACACGGCAAAGAAGATGCCATTCAGGCCACAGGCAAACCAACGGAGAGTTAATGTTGAACAAGAGAACTCGGGGACTGGAGATCTAAACCCAACAATGCGCTGTGAAGAATGATCTTTCCCCTTGGAATTTTGGTCAGAAGGTGGCGGGGTTACAGTTGGAGACAGAGTGTGAAAGAGTGTTATGTATGAGAGTTTGGAGAGAGTCCACGTTACTTGAGACACAGCCCTGATGGAGTTCTACACTGACACAGCAGTTGTATCACATTAATGGAGTGAGTCTAGTGCAGGGCAATTGCTTGCCTGTCACAGGGGCAGTACTGAGGGAGCAGATATTCAGGGTTGTAGGATCTCAAACAATCAAACTAAAGATTACATTTAAGACATTTATATTTGAGAACAAATGAATTATTTCGTAGATTTGTAAGTCTATGAATTTTCCTTCTGGCTTCAGAGGGTGAGATAGAGCCATCAACGTTCAGCAACAGATTAGATGGAAGTACAGGAAGAGGTGGAAGGTTTACAGCAGGGGTCCCCAACCTTTTTCGTCCCGTTTACCCCCTGGCAACTTTAATAACACATTACAATGTTATTTCACTTATTTATGAACAACTAATGATGAACAGTATACCGGTATACCAGAACCAAACACAGTCACAGTCAATGAAAAATAATATGTACAGATCCAGAATCAACACATTTACCCCCTAGGAAGGCAAAATGTACCCCCTGGGGGATAAATTTACCCCAGGTTGGGAACCCTTGGTTTACAGGAAGAGATCAGTAAATGTAATTAGAACGACTCATTCAATGGACAGTACATGCCAAGATGTGGGAGGCTGAGATGTCCTGGTTGGGTTGCTCCTGGGCCTGGCCAAGCTGGCCATCCGCGAGTCACGGCGCCAGACGGTGGAGGGCTCTACCCGGGCCAGCTGCCTGCCCCTTTTCCGGGGTTACGTCCGTGCCCGGGTGGGATTAGAAAGGGAATACGCCCTGTCTGTGGGCACCCTGAGGGAGTTCCGGGACCGCTGGGCTCCGCAGGGTGTTGAATGTATCCTGAATAAGGATTGTATCATAGTTGTATAGTAGTTTATTACGGATACATGTTTGTATTGTATTATGGTGGTGGGTTCTGGCTTGTTTTATTGTAGTGTAAATATTATTTTTAATAATTGAATCAATTTTATTGTAAAAAAATAACAAGATGTAGGAGGCTGCAGGAATGGGCAGCTCCTCAACACACTCTGGTATTGCCTTTGCTGCATCAATTGCCCTGACTGGCATATATAATTGGTTGAAAACTGGCTTGAAGGGGATCTCAAGAACAATTGAGGGGAGGAACTTCCAGCCAAACTTGGTCATAAATGCTTAAGCCTTGGTCTTATGCTCTCAGCCAGGAGCCCGTCAACTTGGAATACAATGGAACTGCAAGTGCTTGTTTATACTAAAGAGAGACACTCTTTGTGTACTCCACACAGTAAGTCAAAGCAATGAAAGCAGGTGGAAACAAGGCCTGGTAACCTTGAGGCACTATGGAGATGGCAAAGGAGATCGGGCCACGGGCCACGATGAGATCAAAATGGAAGGAGTGGAATTTTAAATTTGTGATCGCCTGCCATTTAGTTTAGTTTAGTTTAGAGAGACAGCGTAGAACCAGGCTCTCTCGGCCCACCGAGTCCACACCGACCAGCAAACCCCTCACACTTATCACTATCCTACACACACTACGGACAATTTACATTAAATATTGATACCAAACAAATTAACCTACAAACCTGTACGTCTTAGGAGTGTGGGAGGAAACCAAAGATCTCGGAGAAAACCCACGCAGGTCACGGGGAGAACGTACAAACTCCGTACAGACAACATCCGTGGTCAGGATTGAACCCGGGTCTCTGGCGCTGTAAGGCAGCAACTCTGCCGCACCTTGTGTGTTAAGACATTAGCTAGTCCAGAACCAGGGGCCACAGTTTAAGAATAAGGGGTAAGCCATTTAGAACGGAGACGAGGAAACACTTTTTCTCACAGAGAGTGGTGAGTCTGTGGAATTATCTGCCTCAGAGGGCGGTGGAGGCATGTTCTCTGGATGGTTTCAAGAGAGAGCTAGATATGGCTGTTAAAAATAGCGGAGTCAGGGGATATGGGGAGAAGGCAGGAACGGGGTACTGATTGGGGATGATCAGCCATGATCACATTGAATGGCAGTGCTGGCTCGAAGGGCGGAATGGCCTACTCCTGCACCTATTGTCTATTGTCTAACATGCTGTCAGCTATCCTCAGGGAATCAGGCCACTGATACCCATCGATCTGTTCTCCGTCAACCATCCAGAAGAACAGAGCTGGAACACTCACCTTTGCTCCTTCTTTCCCAGCTGGCCCTGGCAAACCTTGTTCTCCCGGAGGTCCAGGAGGGCCAGGGTGACCACGTTCTCCGAGAGGACCCGTCTCTCCTGTGGGACCCTGACCAGAGGGCAAGAAAGCACGGTTAAAAGAAACAATTAATTTTTGGGGATCCCACATCCACCCACGACACCAAATGCCGGAGTAACTCAGCGGGACAGGCAGCATCTCCGGAGTAAAGGGATAGTGGACTTTTCGGGTCGAGACCCTTCTTCAGGCTCCCCATGACACCATCCTCTGATCTCCCCCAAGCCCTCTGGCTGTCAATATGAAACTTCTGTGCTGACACAAGAAACTGCAGATGCTGGAATCAGGGGCAAAAAACAAAGTGCTGGAGGAATTCTACGGGTCAAGCAGCATCTGTCGAAGGTATGGACAGTCAACCTGACAGGTTTAGTTCAGTTTAGGTTAGAGATACAGCATGAAAACTGGCCCTTCGGACAACCGGGTCCACACCGACCAGCGATCCCCGTACATTAACACTACCCTACACACACTAGGGACAATTTACAATGATACCAAGCCGATTAACCTACAAACCTGTATGTCTTTTGGAGTGTTGGAGGAAACCGAAGATCTCGGAGAAAACCCACGCAGTCTCAGGGAGAACGTGCAAACTCCGCACAGACAGCAACCAAAGTCAGGATCGAACTCTGTGGTGCTGCAAGCACTGTAAGGCAGCATATCTACCGCTGCGCCACCATGCTGGTCTTTGTGATCCTTATTCAAACTCAAACCAGAGCCAACTTTTACATCCTCCTTTTTAGACCTTCCAAACCACCCTGGCCTTCCATATGGTCCCAAAGTGAGCTCCCATTTTCCAAACTCTGTACCAACCTCGCCTATGCTCCCTCGATGAACATCAACGTTCCCAAACTTTCCGACCCTCTGTGCCCAGCTTCCATAGACTGCCACACCCTATAGCTAGCTTCCTAACCTACAACTAGTACTGACCCTGCAAACACTGTCACAATTTGGACTAGCTCCTACTTCCCACACCCCCATTCCAAACTCCAAAGACCACCATATCCTGTAACAACTTTCTTGTACCCCAACAACCCATTTTTATTCTCTTATCCCCACTCTGAACCTCGTTTCTCCTGCAAATGACTATCAGATTTACACTTATTCTGGGGGGGGGGGTGAAGTTTACAGTGGGACGTGGGACGACAGTGGGACGTGGGACGACAGATGGCACAATGGGCTAAGTGTTCGGCTGGCGAACGGAAGGTAGCCAGTTCGAATCCCGCTTGGAGTGCATACTGTCGTTGTGTCCTTGGGGCAAGACACTTCACCCACCTTTGCCTGTGTGTAAATGTAATGTAATTATGTGCAGCACTTTGGGGTCAATGCAAGTTGACTAAAAATGTGCTATATAAATAAGATTATAAAATAAGATTATATTATACATGGGCTCACCTGAGGACCAACGACACCAGGAGGACCAGGTGGACCTGTCTTGCCTTGGAAACCCTGCAGAAGAAAAGAGAAGTCTGTTGTTGACAACAATCACGCAGTGAAGGATGAGGACAACCACGGCCATGAACCCGGTGACGAATGTTCCTTGCGCAGAAACCAGAACGACAGACATGGTGACACACCAGACACTTTATTCAGCCCAAATCCCTCAAGCTTCAGTCACTTCTGCATCCAAACTCCAAGGACTCCTGTCCCACAGTCAAAGAAACAGTCAATGCATTCAGCTGGAAAAAGAGGTCTCTCGATTAACATGGGGTCATGGAAGAGGTTGAGTCTTCAGAATGTTATGGCAACTGTAATAGAGTGTTATATGGCAATGTGTAGAAGCAGCAAAGAACATCTTGGGGGGATGGTGGCACAAAATCATCTCATGCCCAAAGCACTCTGAGCATCAGAATACTCGATATCTTCACACTCATAAGAGTCATAGAGTGAGGAAACGGGTCATTCGGCCCAACTTGCCAAGATGCCCCATCTACACGTCCCACCTGCCTGCATTTGGTCCATATCCCTCCAAAACTCTTCTATCCATGTACATGTCCAAATGCCTTTTAAATGTTATTATTAATTGTATTAATCCTAATTATTAATCCTATTCATTATTAATCCTATTAAATTCTCCCCCTCTCACTTTAACCCTGTGTCCACTGGTTCTTGATTCTCCCAATCTGGGTTAAGGTCTCTGTGCATTTTTCCTGTAATCCTGGAAACAGGCCCTTCAGCCCACCGATGTCCACGCCGACCATTCACATTAGTTTTATGCTATCCCACTCTCTCATCCGCTCCTTAAAGAGTTGGGGCAATTTGCAGACGCCGATTAGCCTACAAACCCGCACGTCTTTGGGATTTGGGAGGAAACCGGAGCACCCGGATGAAACCCACACGGTCCCAGGGAACATGAGTAAACTTTACCAGACAGCACCCAAGGTCAGGATTGAACCAGTGTGTCAACCAGCTGAGCCACCCATTTACTCCATCTATTTCCCTCATGATCTTATTCACCTCTAGAAGTTCTTGGTTCTTGGTTCTTGGTTTCTTGGTCCTCCAAAATATTCCAAATGGGATTTAAACTGGAGGTGGTGAAGGGAGGGCTTAAGCCAGAAAGGGTTATTGGGAAGAAAGAGCTACTTTAAATGTAGTTGCATCTGGTTGGGTAACTATAGTTGGGTGGAGATTATTCCATGCTTTAATTGTGCGGGGGAAGAACAAATTGCTGTACACCCTCATCCTCCTGCACTCCAAGGATAAAAGTCCTAGCCTGCTCAACCTCGCCCTGTAGCTCAGGCCCTTGAGTCCTGGCAACATCCTCGTAAATCTTCTCTGCACCCTTTCCAACATCACCATCTTTCCTCTAACAATTCAACGGTGGAATTATTATACCTCTGCAGTGGTGGAATTTTCAAAGTGGGTTCTGATCTGGGTCCCAGGGTGGTGATGATGGTTGGGTTTGGCTAGCTATTGGCGTTGTTAAAAGTTAATCTGGATCCCGAAGTCAGATGGATCGGTGGCGGGAGGTGGTGATCAACAAAGGGCGATGGAGGCTGAGTAGGTAGAGGCTTGGGGAAGAGGGGCGATGGGTTATCCGTGTGGGAGCAGAGGGCACGGACGGGGACAGGGATGAAGCCCAAGGGAAAATGGGAGCAATGGGTCAGCCCTGTCTGAGGAGGCTCCCAGTCCGGGCGGTACATCCTTGTCACCCGCTCAGTGACAACGAGGCAGGACTCACAAATTCTGCGAAAATCACCAACTTCAGGGAATTAACTGCAAGTTCATGATTTTTCTTTGCAATTTTTTTTTTTTCCGTTGAATGGGAACCAAGAAACTCACAAACGTGTTTGTGACACACATCCACTTTCTGGGCCAGAATTCTAAAGGAATGACAGATTTACATTTTCAATCAAATGCATAGCGTGGCATACACCAGGAGACGCTGCAGCTGAAAGTAATTCATCTAAATGCAAGTCAACTCCGCAGAGCTAACTAAAAACAAATGCACCAAACAACTGCAAATTACATAATTTGAGACATAACTCTATTCAAGATGGCAGCCTCACCAACAGTCTGTGTCCTCCTTTTTCATCTGTTGGTAGTTTTTAGTCTGTGTTTAGTTTAGTGGTTAAATGTATGTGTTATTATATCTTTAGTTTTTGTATTATGTGGGAGGGGGAGGAAGTTTTTTTAAAATCTCTTTCCTCGAAGGAGATGCAACTTTTTCCGTATAGTATCTCCGTGCCTAAGATCGTGGAGCTAGCGGTCCCCTGCTTAGGGACCGACTTTGGGAGCTCCAAGCCCCAGAAGCTACGACCGTCCCCGATCGTGGGAGCTTCGATCGCCCTGACGTGGGGTCATGGATCGCCGGCTGCGGAAACTTCGATCGTCCCGACTGTGGATGGTTCGACTGACCCGTCCACGGGAAAATAAGGAGGGAAATAGATAAGACTTTATTGCCTTCCATCGCAGTGAGGAATGTGGGGGAGCCGCTGTGGTGGATGTTTATGTTAATTTCTATGTAGCTTTTTTGGTATGAGTGTGCGGAAAATCAAATTCCTTGTATGTTTTTACATACTTGGCTAATAAATTAATTTTACATTTACATTTCAATCCAATGCATCTCAAGCCAGTCAATGACAGTAAAATGAATAAAACTCTACTCAACACATCAGAACTAACGACGGCACAACATAACTCTTCTCAACGAGATACAAAACAGAACTGCACAAAAATGGATTCAATGCAATACAAAACATAGCACAACTCAATGCCATGCAATATTGGATCACATGCCAAGCAAGCCAACCCAACTCAGATGTACTTGTCCTGGCCCAGACCAATTCAACTCGGCCCGATCCAGCCCAGACAAACCCCAAACAAACTAATTCAACACAATCTAACCTTGCCCATAGAACAACGCACAAGCAAACGTCTAGAGACAATCCGACAAAGTTCAATAGAGAATTCCACTGAATATAATTGAAAACAAAATAATTGAAAACTCGATTCAAGGGAATTCATTCGACACAATTCAGCACAGTACAACATAATCCAGATGCAATGGGACACGGGTTAAACACCAACTCATCGCAGTAACAAACCCAACGCCAAACCCTGCCCTATCTCAATCACATCTCCAACACAATCTTCATATCTACAAATGCAACTCTAGCTCAACAGAGCTCCAAACCCAACTCAACTCATAAAACTAACTCCAGCTCAACTCAATTCCAAATCTAATTCCAACTCCAACTCAATACAACTCTAGACCCAACTCAATCCAATAAAAACACAACTCCAAACGCAACACAACTCGAAATCCACCTTCAAAGCAACTTAATTCTTAACCCAACTCTAACTCAACACAAGTCCAAACCCAAATCCAACTCCAATTCGACTTAATTCCAAACCCAATTGCAACTCAACTCAGCACAGCTCCAGCACAATTCAATTCCAACTCCAACTCCAACTGAACATAGCTCCAAATGCAACTCATCACAATTCCATAGACATAGAAAATAGGTGCAGGAGGAGGCCATTCAACCTTCGAGCCAGCACCGCCATTCAATGTGATCAGGGCTGATCGTCCCCAATCAATAACCCGTTCCTACCTTCTCCCTATATCCCTTGATTCCACCAGCCCCTAGAGCTCTATCTAACTCTCTCTTAAATCCATCCAGTGATTTAGCCTCCATTACCCTCTGTGGCAGGGAACTCCACAAATTCACCACTCTCTGGGTGAAAACGGTTTTTCTCACCTCAGTCTTAAATGGCCTTCCCTTTATTCTAAGACTGTGACCCCTGGTTCTGGACTCGCCCAACATTGGGAACATTTTCCCTGCATCTAGCTTGTCCAGTCCTTTTATGATTTTATATGTTTCTATAAGATCCCCACTCATTCTTCTAAACTCCAGTGAATACAAGCCTAGTTTTTTTCAATCTTTCCTCATATGACAGTCCCGCCATCCCAGGGATCAATTTCGTGAACCTACGCTGCACTGCCTCAATCACAAGGATGTCCTTCCACAAATTAGGAGACCAAAACTGTACACAATACTCCAGGTGTGGTCTGACCAGAGCCCTATACAACTGCAGAAGAACCTCTTTACTGAAATCCTCTTGGTATGAAGGCTAACATTCCATTAGCTGTCTTCACTGCCTGCTGTACCTGCCCGCCAACTTTCAGTGACCGGTGTACAAGGACACCCAGGTCTCGCTGTACCTCCTCCTTACTTAACCTAACCCCATTGAGATAATAATCTTCCCCCTTGTTTTTGCTACCAAAGTGGATAACCTGACATTTATCCATATTATACTGCATCTGCCATGCATCTGCCCACTCACTCACTCACTCACTCACTCACTCACTCACTCACTCACTCACTCAACCTGTCACCCTGCAACCTCCTAACATCCTCTTCACAGTTCACACTGCCACCCAGCTTTGTGTCATCCGCAAACTTGCTAGTGTTGCTGCTAATTCCCTCTTCGAAATCATTAATATATATGGTAAAAAGTTGCGGCCCCAACACCGAGCCTTGCGGCACTCCACTCGCCACTGCCTGCCATTCTGAAAAGGACCCGTTCACTCCTACTCTTTGCTTCCTGTCTGCCAACCAATTTTCTATCCACGTCAACACGCTACCCCCAATTTCAATCACAACTCAGCATAACTCCAAAACCAATTTAACGCACTCCAGATGAGAGGGACAACTGTTCAAATGTCACACACATATTTCATGTATAGATTGATTGCACCATTAGGTGGGCGTCCACCGGTTTTGTGCAGAGATAAAAGCACTTTCTACAATTTACCATCCAATAGCACAATTATGCCACAATGTCTGAGTGTAATGGCCTCTCTTTGACAGCGTCCTGTTGGGCCCCGTACATCTATGTGTGGGGCTGAACATAAACCTATCTTCACAAAGCCTTTTGCCTACAAGAGAGACAATCGACTATTTTGGAAAGCTTGTCTTCAGATATAGGGCAGGGAGCAGCACCTAAGGTGGCGTTTCAGTGAGGATTGATACTTACAGTCTCACCACGCTGCCCAGGATGTCCAGGTAATCCGTCTTTCCCAGCAGGGCCCTGGAAAACAATTGGAGATAAAACCCATTAGTTATCAGTTTATTAAACTTGATGAAATTGTTGTGAAATAAATGGGAATTAGTTTAGTTTAGTTTAGAGATACAGCGCAGAAACAGGCCCTTCGGCCCACCGGGTCCGCGCCGACCAGCGATCCCCGCACATCAACACTATCCTACACACACTAGGGGCAATTTAACATTTAGACTGAGCCAATTAACCTCCAAACCTGTGCGCCTTTGGAGTGTGGGGCGAAACCAAAGATTTCGGAGAAAACCCACGCAGATCGCGGGGAGAACGTACAAACTCCGTACAGACAGCACCCCTAGCCAGGATCAAACCCGGGTCTCTGGCGCTGTAAGGCAGCAACTCTACCGTTGCGCCACCATTCTGTCCGTGAATGCTGAGAAAGATTTAGGACAATCCACTCCTGCATGGATAATTGCCCCAGCAAGAACCTAAACAATCGGCACTGCAAGTGCCCAGGAACTCTCCCTGCTCAGAATAAGACTTTATGTCATTTCAACTTTGAAAAACTAGCTGCAAAATTAGACTATCACTGCAGGGAAGTGGGCAGAGTTTTCAGCTGCAAACCCTGGGCTTGAAATCAGCCCAAATGGATTGGATGAATTTGCCTGTGGATTCAGAGGGAACGTTGGGAAACAACCTTGCTTTAAAGGCCTGGTGATGAATGCGGAGAGACACCATCTTCAGACCGTACAAGTGAGCCCCTTGCCAGGGGCTAAAGTATTGAGGAGTTTTATACTAAATCAGTTTAGTTTAAAGATGCAGAGTGGAAACAGGCCCTTCAGCCCACACCGACTATCTCCCCCCAATTCACACTCTATGTCATCCCAATTTCTCATCCCTACTCCCTAGTCACCAGGGACAATTTACAGAGGGCACCTGCACGTCTCTTTGGGATGTGGGAGGCAACCTGAGCACCCGGAGGAAAAGCCACACGGTCACAGGGAGAACCTGCAAACTCCACACAGACAGCACCCGAGGTCAGGGTTGCACCCGGGTCTCTGGTGCTGTGAGGCAGCAGCTCTACCCGCTGTGACACTGCGTCAACCACTGGCAGGACATAGCGGGGGGGGGGGGGGGGGGGGTCTTATTCTATATCATTGACAGTCTGCAGCTTTTCCCCCCAAGGGTGGAAATGTCCAACACTAGAGGGCGTAACATTAAGGTGAGAGGGGCAAAGATGTATCGAGTTGTGCAGGGCACAAGTATTTTTATACAGAGGCCTGGAACGCATGTGCCAGGGGTGGAGGTGGAGGCCGATACAATAGCGGTGTCTAAGAGGCTTTTAGATAAACACTTGGAAGTGTTGGGAATATAGGGATGTGGACCGTGTACAGGCAGACGAGATCAGTTTAACTAGGCATCATGTTCGACACAAAGATTGTGGGCCGGGGCCAGTTTGTGTGATGTACTGTTTCATGTCCGGTATTCTATGGGGGCCCAACCTGGGGTACATCCACCCCAGGCACGTTTAACGGGACAATCTCCTTTTCAATGTTACCATTTTCCTGTTGACACATCAGAATTTATTGAATGCATATGGTAACTTGCCACCAGAGACATTGGGTTCCCACGGACTGATACCCATCAGGGATGCAAAGTTCGTCAATCATCAGTAATGGAGAACCTCACAGAGGCTCGAGTCAGCTTCAACGTATCATTCGGCAGGGAACAAAGCAAAGCTCCAATCGACTACTCACAGGGGGGCCTTTAGGTCCAGCGAATCCCATTGGTCCCTGAGGTCCGGGTGGTCCCTAGAATGGGAACGTAAGCAAATGAAAGAAAAAATAAGCCTCTGTGTAGAATGTTTCCCAAGTTCAAATCTGTTACCATTCATTGTTTGGGGATATCGACATGTAGAAAGCATGGCACTTAATCGGGGAGCTTTAGGCCTAGACAAACACCTCATGAAATAGGCAAGGAAAAAATTCCATTCCAATTCTGAATCTCTGCAGCCAACATTATCGCATGTTCCCAGCGTTTTTGGTTTTAGAGACTAATTTAGATGCTAATTATTCCTTGAACATTTTGCCATCGTCTTCCTCAAACATGCAGATCTAAGCGGAAGCCAAGTTGCACCCAAAACACAGGTGAAAGAGGAAGACTGTTTGGCAGACTTCTTTCACCCCGTAGACTCACGGTTCTGGAAGCAATACGGTCTGAACTGGTACAGTCAAGTCAAGTCAAGTCAAGTCAAGTTTATTTGTCACATACACATACGAGATGTGCAGTGCAATGAAAGTGGCAATGCTCGCGGACTTTTGTGCAAAAGACAAACAACAAAACAACCAAACAAATTATAAACACAATCATAACACACATATTCTTTTACATAATAAGAGTTTGGTCACAAGTCTTAACGCTGTGTCATAAAACAGATGTTTAATCGGTCTCTCCCATCGGGCCAGTGGTTTGAAATCGCGCACCTCCAGATTCGGAGACAGTTTCTTCCCAGCTGTTATCAGGCAACTGAATCATCGTATCATCAACTACGATACGATACAACTATATTCATCCCCAGAGGGAAATTGGTCTGCCGACAGTCACAACACACAAGGTACACACAGTAAGACTTGAAATTAAAGGGAAAACAACAAGAAAAAGCCAAGCGACTGTTGGCTGGCTGCTGTGTGCACAGACCTTCACCGGAACGAACAAACAAACAAACAAACACAGACTTATCCCCTGGGCAGAGGACTCTAAACTAGAGTGTCCCTGGAGACTAGAAAATAGAGAGCGGTCCTGACCTCCCGTCGACCTTACTTGAGACCATCCTTTACTGGACTTTATCTTGGACGAAACGTTATTCCCTTCATCCTGTTCCATACACTGTGGACAGCTTGATTGTAAGCATGTGTAGTCTTTTCACTGACTGGATAGCACACAAATAAAAAGCCTTTCGCTGTACCTTGTTGAACTTGACGATACTAAGCTACTAAGATGTGAAGCACACACAGTGTCAGGGACGTGAGTGCAGGATATGGAGGAGTAGAGTTGAAGGTCGGAAGCCAGCTTTGCTCCGCTTCACAACAGTGCACAGAAACCACCCCTAGGAAGAGTAAGGATCGCGGTGAATGTAGTTCCTTACCCTCTCACCAGTAGGACCAGGAGGGCCATCAGTGCCAGAGTTGCCCTGCAATTGGAGAGAATAATTGACATTAGGTCCAGGAAATGACAGAACCATCAAGTTATATACAGACTTTAGACTTTAGAAAAACAAGCACTTCGGGCCCACCGAGTCCACGCCGACCAGCGATCAACCCATACACCACCTTACACATTAGGGACAATTTTACAACTTAACCAAAGCCAATTAATCTACGAAAACCTGTACGTCTTTGGAGTGTGGGAGGAAACCGGAGCACCCGGAGAAGACCCACTCGGTCACGGGGAGAACGTACAAATTCTGTAGTCAGCACCTGCAGTCAGCATTAACTCTCTGGCACTGTAAGGCAGCAACTCTACTGCTGTGCCACCGTGCCGTCAGATATTTATAACGACAGCACAAGGGATACCTCTGTAGACAATGTCAGTCAAAAGGGACTTCAGCTGCTAATCAATGGTGTATTTTTTTTGTAGGCTCTTAACTAGACCTGGAGTTGATATAACTTCAGATATCAACTCCAGCTCCCATCTCACTATTGGAAAGGGACTCTGTGTGAGGCAGAAGGTTTGTCCCTTTATCCACTTTGGTGGGGTGATAATTTCCTTCCTTTGGTTGGAAGAAGAATATTTGACTTTCATTTGCAGTCCTGTCAAGATAATGCTGGATTAGTGTAATCGACAGGATATAGATGCCCACTACTGATAGGATTTTAAGAAGAGAGAGGAGATGGAGGGAAGATCATGAGATAATGCTGGATTAGTGTAATCGACAGGATATAGATGCCAACTACTGATAGGATTTTAAGAAGAGAGAGGATGGAGGGAAGATCATGAGAGGGGGTGGTATTTTGGTGGTGTGGGGTGGGGGAGGGAGGTGTTGGGTATAGAACGTGAAGGCCGAGATGTTGGGCCGGAGCAGGGGTGGGGAACCTTTTCATGTTGGAATGCCGCATTAAGTTAGCTGTAATCTAGCAAGGCCGCATCCAAGAAACTTCAATCAGATATACTTCAAAATGTACATTATTTTGTTAAAATAGCCCTCATGAATTACTGATGTATTAATTGTGGCCGTCAGTCGGGGAGGATTATTTTGTTGAATCTTCTTTTACTCTTTAGTATTTTAAATACGTTCATTTTAAGATTAAAATAAAAATAATAAAAGACAAACAAAAGCATTTTTAATAAAAATAAAAGGATTTGTTCTACAAAATTTGGATTCATTCATAAGGATAGGCAAAAATAAGCTTTGTGGCTTCAGCCCATTCCTTTTTCAGTCATTGATTATGTAGTGAATGTTGTGTGGAATGGATGCAGTGTTGGTTCATGTTCACAGATTGTAATGTTTTATTCTTTTTAATGTATGACCGAAATAAACTATTCATTCATTCAATCATTCATTCATTCATTTCATTCATTCATTCATTCATGCATCCATTCATTCATTCATTCATGCATGCATTCATTCATTCATTCATTATTCATTCATTCATTCGGCTGAACTTAATGGCCTGGAAGGCCGCAGGTTCCCCACTCCTGGGCTGCAGGATGGGAGGGGTAAGGTTTTCACTGGAGGTGAGATGAGGAAGGGAGATGCTAAAACGATGGTCATCGGTGGGACTTTCAGGAAAGTAATGGGAGCTGGGGTAGGGATTCAGTGACAGAAAGTGGAGGGGGGAAAATTAAATAGTTAAGTAGTGAAGGGAGTTTACAATAGGGTGGGATGGGGGGTAGATTCTGCTGCAGGACAAGTTCTGAAGGTACACAAAAATGCAGGAGAAACTCAGTGGGTGCAGCAGCATCTATGGAGCAAAGGAAATAGGCAACGTTGCGGGCCGAAACCCTTCTTCAGACTGATTGGGGGTGGGCGAGGAGAAGAAAGGAAAAAGGAGGAGGAGGAGCCCGAGGGCTGAGGAAGGGGAGGAGACAGTAACAAAATTGGGAGAATTCAATGCCCGCAGGATGCAGACTCCCCAAGCGGAAAATGAGGTGCTGCTCCTCCAATTTCCGGTGTTGCTCGCTCTGGCCATGGAGCAGACACAGGACAGAGAGTCGTAGAGTTGGAGGGCAGGGGGGGGGATCACAGAGAGGGGGCAGCTAGAGAGGAGGTTGTGAAACTGTCTCCGGAGAGAGGAGGAGAACTTCTTCAACGTGGGCATACCCACAGAGAGGGGGCAGTTTGGACAAGTTCTGCAGTTCATTTGAGATGAGGATATGGATCCTGAGATTAATATTGTTCATCGATCAGTGGCCAACAGTGCATGGAAGTGTCTAATAATATCAGTACCAGGGGGACCTTCTACCTAATGCCTTCCACAGCTGGTTTGGGCATGTTTAATGGAATAATACAGAATTAACTTCATGCTGCATCTAACTTGTGGAACCAGTACTGGGAATGTTTGGTGTTCTAATGGTCAGTGTACTCTAAATTGGCACATCTCCAGATTCAGGGACAGTTTCTTCCCAGCTGTTATCAGGCAACTGAACCATCCTACCAACAACTAGAGTGCGGTCCTGAGCTACCATCTACCTCATTGGAGAACCTCGGATTATCTTTGATCGGACTGTACTGGACTTTATCTTGCACTGAACGCTATTCCCTTCATCCTTTATCTGTACACTGTGGACGGCTCGATTGTAATCATGTATTGTCTTTCCGCTGTCTGGTTAGCATGCAACAAAAAGCTTTTCACTGTACCTCGGTACACGTGACAATAAATTAAACCAAACTAAACTAAGTACTCCTCTCCCCTGACTCTCAGTCTGAAGAACGGTCCCAACCTGAAACATTGCCAATTCCTTTTCTCCAAAGATGCTACCTGGTCCACCGAGTTACTCCTGCATTTCGTGTTTGTCTTAAACTATGTACTACCTGGTCTATGTTGGCCCCGACCCTGGGAGTGTTTCATGGTTTAGTATTGAGTGCATTTTAATTTAACACTTGTTACACCCACTCTGCGAGTGTTTATTGTGACAGTGGTGAGTGAGCCCGCTACTCAACGTGACCAATATTGCACCTTCCTCAGGGGTAGTGTGGAGTGAGATCTGGTCTATCTAACGCATGTTGCGTCTGTCCTGGGAGCGTTTAGCTGGCCACTGTTCAGCAAGTACAACTCTATCCCAACCCAGGTTGCACATGCCCTGCTAATGACTTTAGACTTTACCTTAGAGATACAGCATGGAAACAGGCCCTTCGGCCCAAATCTGCACCGACCAGCGATCACCCCGTACACTAACACTATCCTACACACACTAGGGACAATTTACCAAAGCCAATTAACCTACAGACCTGTATGTCTGTCTTCGGAGTGTGGGAGGAAACCGGAGCACCTGGAGAAACCCCCCAGAACATATAAACTCTGTACAGACAGCACCAGAAGTCAGGATCCAACCTGGGTCTCTGGCGCTGTAAGGCGGCAACTCTACCGCTGCGCCACTGTGCTGCCCAAATGCTTCACCACTGACTGGGTTCAGTGACTGACACCGAGTCTCTTGCAGCAAGGAGAATAAGTGACGATAAATTTGAGTTACCTTCGGGCCGGCTTTGCCAGTAGACCCTCTCGGACCACGTTCACCACGGGGACCCTTTGATAATAAGCAAGAGGTTAGGGAGAACAAAACACTTGGACAATTGAGATTCAAAGTGAAAAAAATGAAAGAGGTTTGCCAATCGGCAGCTAAGCAGGAATTGGGCGATGGATGAGTAGACTTCTCCTACCGTTGGACCTCGTTGACCCCTTGGACCAGATTTTCCTGGAGTGCCCTAGAGGAAGGAATGAAAGGTCAGGTTAGGAAGCATCAGCAGTGAGGATAGTCGGCACATTCCCATTGCTCACTAATGCCTCTAACATTCACCCAGAGATATATTTTCCTATCTCCTCTGGCCTGAGATTGTCTGATGCCAGTCCCACACCAACACACTTGGCCTTGAAGTGACCAATGTTTGAGGACTAAGAACACTTGTTGTTGATGTCCACAGCCAAGAATGAATTCTACAAGGTGTAGACTCGCAGCGACAGGACCATGCCCTAAGCCAGGCCATGGCCTGAAAAATCTGTCAGCTCAACACAGCCTCCCTTGTACCCATCACCCCTCCCACCTCACCATCATTGTACCCAGTCCACTGTGGAAGGAAATCCCCTTCCCAGAATTACAGAACATGACTGTTACCCTCACCCCCACACCCCTGCCACTTCCCAATTACACCCAACAAACACTAAGCAAGTAATATTATATAATTATATAAAATATGAAAATAAATAAATAACAGCAATAAATAATAATAATAATATATTAAATAACAAATAAATAACTAATAATAATAAATTACATAAATAATAATAAATGTGTATATATATAGATAATAAAAAACATATAAAACATATGAATAATAATATATACATTAAAAGAAAGCTTCATAATTTGAATAATATATATATATATATAAACTAATAAATGTGACTTAATGCAAATAAATAAGTATGAAGCAGCGACCTACCCTCACTCCTTTCTCACCATTCGCTCCGGGAAATCCTGGGAATCCGAGGGAACCCTGGAGGAGGAGAGGAGAGGGAGGGGGGGAGGGGGGAGGGGGGAGGGGAGGGAGAGGGGGAGGGGGAGGGGGGGGGGGAGGGGGGGGGGGGGGGAGGGGGGGGGGGGGGGGGAGGGGGAGGGAGGGGGAGAGGGAGAGGGGGGGGGAGAGGGGGAGAGGGAGGGGGAGAGGGAGGGGGAGAGGGAGGAGGGAGAGGGAGAGGGAGAGAGAGGGGAGGGAAGGAGAGGGGGGGGGGAGGGGGGAGGAGAGGGGGGAGGGGGAGGGAGAGGGGGAGGGAGAAGGGAGAGGGAGGGGGAGAGGGAGAGAGGGAGGGGGAGAGGGAGAAGACCAGGGAACCGAGGAAACTAGAGATAGACATAAAGTGCTGGAGTAAACTGGAGACAGGTGAAGTATCGGGAGGGGGAGGGGGGTGGGGGGGGTAACTAGAAGCAAGAAAGACCAGGATAAATCTGGGCTGGGAACAGATGACCTCAGGCAGTGTGGCTCACAGATAGTTTGAGTTTAGTTCAGAGATAAAGCTCAAAAACAGGCTCTTCGGGCCCACCGAGTCTGCGCCCACTAGCGATCCCCATACACCGCACACTAACACTATCTTACACACTAGGGGACAATTTACAATCTTTACCGAAACCAATTAATCTACAAACCTGTAGGCCTTTGGAGTGTGAGGAAGCCGGAGCATCCGGAGAAAACCCCACGCAGGTCACGGATTGAAGGTACAAACTCCGTACAGGCAGCACCCGTAGTCAGGATCGAACCTGGGTCTCTGGTGCTGTAAGGTGGCAACTCTACCGCTGTGCCTCCGTATACGCCAATTATCGGCTCGGGATGGAGTGGTCACAAGAGGGATACATCGTTGTGGACTGTGGAACTGGGTCACCCATTTTTAGTGGAGTAATGAGGGCAAAGAGGGGAGTGGGGAGGGGAGTGTGGCTGCAGATAAGGCAAGCCTATTGACGTCACTTACCTTTGGACCCTGTCTTCCTGGATATCCCGGCAGTCCAGGAACTCCAAGCTTTCCCTTGGAGAAACAGAAGGAACAGGTTCATTGTCCATTCCCCTTAATCGCTCTTGCAGGACTCAGCGGGGAGTGCGTTCGGGATCAGGGGATATGTTGTGGGCCAATTCTTAACATTGTGAAACCAAGGATTCAGTTGAACCATGGGTCCCGGGGACAGCTGCAAGGTTTGGATCTTTCGACTTTAAAGACACAAGCAGGCCCTTCGGCCCACACCGATCACCCCGTATACTAGCACCATCCTACACACTAGGCACAAATTACAATTTTTTATTTAAAAAAATAAACGGTGCCAGGATCTGGTATTGGGGGATGAAAAATATGAAGTTGGTATATCCCTTTTTGTGTGTTTTTTTTATAATAGAACAATTGTTTCTCTTTCTTTCTTTCTTTCTTTCTTTCTTTCTTTCTTTCTTTCTTTCTTTCTTTCTTTCTTTCTTTCTTTCTTTCTTTCTTTCTTTCTTTCTTTCTTTCTTTCTTTCTTTCTTTCTTTCTCTCTCTTTCTTTCTCTCTTTCTTTTTCTTTCTCTCTTTCTTTCTTTCTTTCTTTCTTTCTTTCTTTCTCTCTTTCTTCTTTCTTTCTTTCTTTCTTTCTTTCTTTCTTTCTTTCTTTCTTTCTTTCTTTCTTTCTTTCTTTTTCTTTCTTTCTTTCTTTCTTTCTTTTCTTTCTTTCTAAGGTCTATTTCTTAACTTTCTTCTCTAACTCTTTCTCTAATGGGCTTTTTTTTCCAACACTCTCGCACTCTCACGACTCTCACTTTCTTTACTTCCTTTATTTATATCTTTCTTACTCAAAAAATGAAGGGGTCCAACAAATGTAATAAGATATACGTGGCGTGTATTACTGTCGCTTATTGTACTTCTAATAAATAAAAAATTTAAAAAAATTTAAAAAAATTTACAATTTTACCCAGGCTAATGAATCTACAAACCTGCGTGGTTTTCGGAATGTGGGAGGAAAGTGGTGAACCTGGAGATAACCCACACAGTCACAGGGAGAATGTAAAAACAAAACCGCCCGTACAGACAGCAGTCGTAGTCACAATCGAACGGGGCGCTGTGAGGGAACAACTCTACCGCTGAGTCACCACGTCGCACCTCCACGTTCTACCATCCTCTGAAAACATTCACACTCCTTCCTTCCAAGATCCTATTTGGAACGTTGCAGAGTTATTGATTCTGGTACTGGGTTATTGATTTACTCGATAACTCTGGGCAAAGTGCCCTTGGTCACTGTTGGCCCAAACTATTCTCCAGTGAGCTTGGAAATGATTGAGCTGTGAAACGACTGTGCAAGCATCGCGGCGATGAGTGTTCAGGAAATGTCAACACCCTATGGTCTGGGACCCCCTTCATCGTCTAATACCTTTTCACCAGCTGGCCCACCTGGGCCTGGATCTCCAGAAGGACCAACACGACCTTTGGGACCTTCTGGGCCATCTTCACCCCTGGGACCTGCAGGACCGAGCTCACCCTGTCAGGAAAACACAGCAGTTGTCAGTCAACCAGAGAACCAGCAGAGTGGCAAAGAACCGACATTTTCAAACGTCTTGGGTTTTTTATTCCCTGTTGGTGTTTGGTTGGGTTTGGTTTAGAGATACAGCGCGGAAACACCGGCCTACCGAGTCCGCACCGACCAGCCATCTCCTTACTCTAGCACCATCCCTCACACACCAAGGACTATATGCAATTTTTCCAAAGCCAATTCACCAGCAAACCAGGTACAGGAGCATTAGCTGCAAAACCAGTAGGATGCTCCTCAGCTTCTTCCCGCAGGCTGTAAGACTGATAAACGGACTTTGCCCCCTGCCAAAGTATCGCGCACCAACCACCAACCTGGACACGCTGCAGCAGAGCCACTGTCGTGCCGCTGCCGATCGGAACGCCTGTTGAATGTTTAGTAGAGTGTTAAATTTGTTCATGATACATGTATTTTTATTTCTATTTATTTTTAATGCACACTGAATGGACACTGGTTGAGCAACGTTTTTTTGTTTCCTCTGAGTATGTGAATACTCAGGAAATGACAATAAAGATATACAATACAACCTGTACATCTTTGGAATGTGGGAAGAAACCGGAGCACACGGGGAAATCCCACGCGGTCACGGGGGAGAGAACGCACAATGTGTGGCATCTCCATAGTATCATTTGGAGCCAAACTAAGTCAGAGATCCTAAGGGATGATGGAATACACATAGTCCATAACAATTAGCATTCTTGAATGGCCAGGAGCATGGTCGTGGCACCAGAGCGATCCCTAAAGGCCATTTCATAGATGAAGGAATGAGCTGAGGGTGTGGAAATCAATTACCTCCAGCCACAGGTGCCAAGGACAGACGCGGGAAACAAAAGCAGTGCCCAGTGAAACTTCCCCGAGGAAAATAGATGAATGCACTCCTAGCCACAGCAGGATAGGAGAGACGGGGAACGAGAGAGTTGGCAACACAGGGGGAGAGGTGGAGAGATAAAAAGAACGAGAAGGTTAATGGCTGATGGTGAGAATGAGTGCAGTCGGAGAGAAATAGATGGACGTGAAAACAGCACCAGAGAGAGAAAAACAAAGACAGCACCTGACAGAGAAGAAGACAGTCACACAGAGAAGGATGATCATAGACACACACGACAGAGACAGTCATACACACACACACAGACTGTCACACACACAGATTGTTACACACACAGATTGTTACACACAGCGACAGCCACACACAGAGTCTGTGACAGAGTGACAGAGAGAGGCAGAGAGACTTATGCATTTCAAATATGTATGTCATGTTTTATACTTTGGCAATATAACAATTTTTTTTTATCATGCCAATAAAGTTTTTAACTTGAAAATTGAAAAATTGAAATTGAGAGAGACAGACAGAGAGACACAGAGAGACAGAGAGGGAGAGAGAGAATTGCACAGCCAATCACACACAGAGACTGACACAGAGAGAGACAGAGAGAGAGAGAGACAGAGAGAGAGAGAGAGAGACAGACAGACAGACAGAGAGACGGTCACACACAGAGACTGTGACAGAGAGAGAGAGAGAGAGAGAGAGAGAGAATCACACACAGAGACATGGAGAGAGTGTGCAGATGCCTTCAGCGGCATCAAGGCTGACAGACCATCTGGGCCAGACCCAGCACCAACATGCAACAGTGTGGGTCGCTGCCCTCTGACCTTGGCCATGCGCCCTTCTCCACAGCTCTCCTGCCTGTTTTATTTCAAGGTTATGATGTCTTTGACGCAATAAATAAGATGCTTCCCCCCACGACAGGATGTTGCTGATTGTATAGCAGTGAAAGATGATTCAGGTGAGAAGTAAGAAGTTATGTACACAGAGTGGCTGTGTCTGACACACACACAGACGGTGAGTGGCTGTGTCTGACACTGCCAGACGGTGAGTGGCTGTGTTACACAATGGCTGTGTTGACGCCTTTACGGTAAGACTGTGTTCACACCCATACGGTGGGGTGACTGTGTCTGAACACACACAGACGGTGGGTGACTGTGTCTGACACACACACAGACGGTGAGTGGCTGTGTCTGACACACACACACAGACGGTGAGTGGCTGTGTCTGACACACACACACAGACGGTGAGTGGCTGTGTCTGACACACACACACACAGACGGTGGGTGACTGTGTCTGACACACACACAGACGGTGGGTGGCTGTGTCTGAAAGGGCAGTGGAAGCAGATTCAATAATAAGTTCTAAAATGGAAATGGATGTAGATTGTGAAATAAATAATGTTGAGGGCTGTGAGGATTGAGCGGGGGGGGGGGGAGTGATGCTATTGGCAGGCATCAAGACACCATTGGTCACGTTTCTGTGCAGAAGTGCAGAGTAGGATTGTGTTACTCACTCTGTCGCCCTTTATTCCCATGTCTCCCTTGAAACCTGGGAATCCGTCTTCACCCTGTAAAAGTAGAGGGGCCGCGGTTAACATCCTCAACACTGAGACGTCAATCAAGTACATGTCTCAGCGTTTGACCACTGGACCCACACTCACACACCCGCACTCACACACTCACCACTCACTCATACATCATGCACACACTCATCATGCACACACACACACTCACACATGCACACACTCACACACACTCACCACTCACCACTCACCACTCACTCATACACCACGCACACACTCATCATGCACACACACGCACTCACACACTCACACACTCACACACACCACGCATCACACTCACACACACCACATGCACACACTCACACACACTCACCACTCACTCATACACCACGCACACACTCATCATGCACACCACGCACACACATCACATATGCACACACCACGTACACACAAATACACGCACACACACACACACACCGAGTACACATAAACACTCACACAAGCACTGACACACACCTACACCCAAACACACACACGCAACTCACAGACACCACACACACAGAAACACTCAGACATCACACACACACACTTTGCTACCACACATACCCAACGCAAGCACTCACCCACACACCCTTTAGCAACATCGTCCATGAGTCTATTCTCTGACATCCTAATTCTTCCCACCACACCCATCTTATCTAAATTGGACTAATCCTGCCCATTTACATGCCTGTACTGCACATATATGGCACAAATCCCCAGAGGGCAGAGGTGTTATGAAGATGTCCCTGTCTGGACCCTGGGTGAGGACAGTCCTTGGCTGTGGATACCTGGAGACTTTCATTGTCAGACTCACATGCGGAGACTGGGCTGTCAGCCAGATGTTTCAGGAGTGGGGGTGGCGGACAACAACTGGCATCAAACATCTGGAAAGAATTTGGAAATATTCAGAAGGCGGAGGTAGATGAGTCTGACTCCAGTCGTAATCCAGTGGTTTTTGGAGAGTATTGGCATGGTTTCCATGGATGTTCTCCAGGGATGCTGCCTGACCCGCTGAGTTACTCACTTTCTTTTGGGAACCAGCGTTTGCTGTTTCTTGTTTCCACATGGCTCATACGTACCAGGAGCAGAACTAGGTCATTCGGCCCATCACATCTACTCCACTATTCAGTCATGGCTGATCTATCTTTCCCTCTCAACCCCAATCCTCTGCCTTCTTCCCATAACCCCCGACACCCGTACTAACCAACCCATACTAATATTTTAAATCAGCGGGTCAGGCAGCATCTCTGGAGAAAAGGAATAGATGACGTTTCGGGTCGAGACTCGAGTCTGAAGAAGGGTCTTGACCTGATTTGCCACCTATTCCTTTCCTCGAGAGATGTTGCCTGACCTGCCTGCTTTCTTTGGTTTTATCCAGCGTCTGCAGTTCCTCCTTACACCATGCTAAAATTCTTAAGGGGTTGGACAGGCTAGATGCAGGAAGATTGTTCCCGATGTTCGGGAAGTCCAGAACTAGGGGTCACAGTTTAAGGATAAGGGGGAAATCTTTTAGGACCGAGATGAGGAAAACATTTTTCACACAGAGAGTGGTGAATCTCTGGAACTCTCTACCACAGAAGGTAGATGAGGTCAGTTGGCTATATTTAAGAGGGAGTTAAATGTGGCCCTTGTGGCTAAAGGGATCAGGGGGTATGGAGAGAAGGCAGGGATGGGATACTGAGTTGGATGATCAGCCATGATCATATTGAATGGCGGTGCAGCCTCGAAGGGCCGAATGGCCTCCTCCTGCACCTATGTTTCTATGTTTCTAATGGTCTCCCTGGCCAAAGGTTGAACCCTGAGACTGGAGCTCCCTCAGTAATGTGGATCCCTGCAACGTCAACCAGAGAATCTGTTCCTTACCTTCTCACCTTTGTGTCCCATCAGACCACGAATACCGTCGGCACCCTGAAACAGGAAGAGATCATAACTCCAGACTCCCGTGGTAGCGCTGAGGGGCGAGAACGAGAGTCAGACCCTCCAGACCACAGATCGGGGAAGGAGGGGGAGTGGGAGAACTGGAGAATCACTCTGACACAAACAACCTCCCAACTCTCCTCCTTACCTCCGCTCTTCTCTGCTCCACCCAGCAACAACATTCCATTAACCTGCCATCGCATACTCGACATTGTACAATATTTGTGGCATTTAAACTTTGTAATGTTGATCTTTCTCTGTTCCATTGACCTCTACTCACTGACACTTGTCACTAGGGTTGCCAACTGTCCCATATTAGCCGGGACATCACGTATATTGGGGCTGTCCCTTGTCCCGTATTTCACCGCTACTACTCGAGTCGATGGGACTGTCGGGTCTGAGCGCCGCGACCGGCCCCACCTCACCCGTCCCGACGTAGTGCAGCTCATGGAGTGCAGCAGCAGCAGCAGCGCCTCGCCCGTGGCCCCGTCAGTTGGCAGCCCGGCCCGCTGTCCAACCTTCAGACCTTCACTTACCGCCGACACCACCACCACCCCTCCTTCTCACGGCTGATCACCGGTTCATGAGTTGGACGGGGCGCCGGCCTTTGTGTTCGACGTTGCGCGGCCCGGACCAAAACTCTTCAGCTGGCCCGCCGGCTGGGCTTTGTGTGCAGTCCAGCACCCGGGGCAACTCATCATTCACCCAGACACAGCCGAGTGGGTCAACGAATTGCCGTGGGGAATTTGTCACGTATTTTGACCTTTTGTCATTTATTTGGGAGTGAGAAAGTTGGCGATCCTACGTGCCACCTCTAATTGTTACATTCTCCATCAATCCTTCTCCAATTTACTTCTAGGTCCAGTTATGACCAAGCTTACTGAGGGTCAGTGTGTGTGTGTGTGTGTGGGACCCGGACCCCAGTGAGGGTGTGTGTGTGTGTGTGTGTGTGTGTGTGTGTGTGTGTGTGTGTGTGTGTGTGTGTGTGTGTGTGGTGTTCCCCAGTGAGGGTCAGTGTGTGTGTGTGTGTGTGGGACCCGGAACCCAGTGAGGGTCAGTGTGTGTGTGTGTGTGGGACCCGGACCCCAGTGAGGGTCAGTGTGTGTGTGTGTGTGTGGGACCTGTACCCCAGTGAGTGTCAGTGTGGCCCAAGGAGAGGCCGGGTCTGATGGTCCTCACTTGGGGACAGATGGGTCGGAGGACTTACCTTGATGCCCCGAGCACCGGGATAACCAATGGGACCTTGTGGCCCTGCTGGACCCTGAAGAGACAGAAGATAAAATGTCAGCAGATCTGTGGTCAAAGTTTGGGAGATCCAAAACTTTCTAACAATCGGGGTTGAAGACCAGATTCTCCAATCAGCGGTAATGCAACTTGAAGCTGGAGGCAAGAAGGGTGTCAAGGTGGAGGGCACTAAAAACGGAGGGGGACCTGGCTGGGGGGGAGGTGAGGGTACTGAGAATGAAGGGTGGTAGGTGGCAGGCAGTAGATAGGGCTGTTTGGTGAACAGAGGGTGATGAATCTGTGGAACTCATTGGTCAGTGGATATTTTTTAAGGCAGAGATAGGCAGTGGTGCAGCTGTAGAGGTGCTGCCTTGCAAATGCAACGCCGGAGACCTGGGTTCGATCCTGACTACGAGTGCTGTCTGCACGGAGTTTGCATGTTCTCCCCGTGACCTGCGTGGATTTTCTCCAAGATCGTCGGTTTCCTCCCACATTCCAGAATGAAATTAGGAGGCAGAGATCAGCCATGATTGAATGGCGGTGCTGGCTCGATGGGCCAAATGGCCTAATTCTGCTCCTTTCGTGTTAGCGCCAACAGGTGGCGACACTTGTGTACTGCCTGGGTGCTGCATGATTTTACCGTGTTGTATGCAAGGCCAAGCATGTTGCTGTTCCTAGGTACACGTGACAATATCGTATCAATGAATCATTGAGAAGGTCCAGTGTTGGTCCCCACAGCCATCATGGTCGGGTCACTCCATTTGAGGGTATGTGGAAGGTTTGAGTCTTCACTAACGAATCCGTGCATTCACCAGATATTCCCGTCACTCTGCACTCCCCCCTGACAAGGATGGCAGTGCTAAGGTTAGAGACAGCCCAGTGTAGGGGCTAGGAGGTAGGTGAGGGGCTGTAGAACAGATGCCTCCAACAGGGGGCTGGGAGCTGGCAGCTTGGCTGCTGGTTCATGTCTGAACCTGCTTACATTAAAGAACGGGTCGACTGGGCTTGTATTCGCTGGAACTTAGAAGGATGAGAGGGCATCTTATAGAAACATACAATATTCTTAAAGGATTGGACAGGCGAGATGCAGGAAAAATGTTCCCCATGTTGGGGACAGTCCAGAACCAGGGGCCACAGTTTAAGAATAAGGGGTCGGCCATTTTAGGACTGAGATGAGGAAAAACGTTTTCACCCAGAGAGTTGTGAATCTGTGGAATCCTCTGCCACAGAAGGCAGTGGAGGCCAATTCACTGGATGTTTTCAAGAGAGAGTTAGATATAGCTCTTAGGGCTAAAGGGATCAAGGGGATATGGGGAAAAAGCAGGAAGGGGATACTGATTTTGGACGATCAGCCATGATCATATTAAATGGCGGTGCTGGCTCGAAGGGCCAAATGGCCTATTCCTGCACCTATTGTTCTATGTTTCTACATGGGGTGGGCCCTGGAGGTAGTGGATGGCCCAGTGTACATGGCAGGACGATAAAGGGGCCGCGAATATGCAGGGAATGTGCGTTGGGCAGGGAGTTAAGGTATGTGGAGAAATGGCTCTATCTTAGTTTAGAGATACAGCGCGGAAACAGGCCCTTCGGCCCACCGAGCCGCCCCACACATTAATACTATCCAACACACACTAGGGACAATTTACACTTATTCCAAGAAAATTAACCTACAAAACTGTATGTTTTTGGAGTCTGGGAGGAAACCGAAGATCTCGGAGTAAACCCGTGCGGTCGTGGGGAGAAGGTACAAACTCCGTACCGACAGCATCTGTAGTCGGGATTGAACCCGTGTCTCCAGCGTGATAGGCGCTGTAAGGCAGCAACTCTACCGCTGCGCCACCGTGCTACCCATCTCCGGGCTTCAGAGAATTGTGAGCAGTTTTAGGCCTCGTATCTGAGGTCTGGCTGGATGTGCTGGTGTTGGAGGAGTGTTGCAGGAGACGTTTGATCCCATATGCAGGGAATGTGGTTGGGCATGAGTTAAGCGTTTGGGCCTGAAGGACTGCAGTTTGGAAGGATGATGCCCTTCGGCCCTCCGGCCGTTCCACACATTAATACTATCCAACACTCACAAGGAGGACAATTTACAGGTTTATTCCAAGAAAATGAAACCTACAAAACTGGTATGTTTTTGGAGTACATGGGTGGAAACCGACTGGCTCGGACGCAACCCAAAGGGGGTCGTGGGGAGAAGGTACAAACTCCGTACAGACAGCATCTGTAGTCGGGATTGAACCCGTGTCTCCAGCGTGATAGGCGCTGTAAGGCAGCAACTCTACCGCTGCGCCACCGTGCTACCCATCTCCGGGCTTCAGAGAATTGTGAGCAGTTTTAGGCCTCGTATCTGAGGTCTGGCTGGATGTGCTGGTGTTGGAGGAGGTCCAAAAGTAGTTTGCCAAGAATGATCCCAGGGATGATTGGGTTAATGTATGAGGAGCGTTTGGGCCTGAACCGACTGCAGTTTGGAAGGATGATGGGCAGGGACCTCATTGAAACTTACCGGGTAGTGAAAGGCCTGAATAGTGTGGATGTGGAGAGGATGTTTCCACTAGTGGGAGAGTCCAGGACCAGAGGCCATACAGCCTGAGGATGAAAAGGCGCTCCTTTAGGAAGGAGATGAGGTGGAATTTCTTCAGTCAGATTGTCGTGAATCTGAGGAATTCATTGCCACAGACGACTGTAGAGGCCATGTCCGTAGGCGGAGATTGATAGATTCTAGATTAGTACGGGTGTCAGGGGTTACGGGGAGAAGGCAGGAGAATGGGGTTTGGGAGGGAAAGATAGATCAGTCATGATTGAATGGTGGAGTAGACTTGATGGGCCGAATGGCCTAATTCTGCTCCTACAACATATGGACAGAGGACAGAGCAAGAGGCCGAGGTCATAGATTTAGACGTGAGGGGGGGACACAGAGGAAAGGGGGGGGGGGGGGGGGGGGGGGGGGGGGGTGCAGGCGTACTCTTTGAGCCTCTAAGGTGCTCAATATTGGATCAGGGGTGGTGGAACTCACCGAGTTTCCTTTCTCTCCAGAGGGGCCCTCCTTGCCTGGGTGGCCCTGTGGACAAGAGGAACGATGGGGTCACACAGAACTGTTACACCCCCCTGGACAAAGAGTAGTTCCCCACCCCCCCCTCCCTTTCACCCTCTCCCATCAAGTAGATGGTTCCCCCCTCCCAGAACAATTCCCTCCACCCTCCTTCATGGACGAGCACCATCTGCCCCCCTCCCCGTCCTCCTCCCCCCCCCCCCCCCCCCCCCCCCCCCCCGTGGCCGAACTCTCCCCCCTCCATATAACAACATGTAACAATTACAGCACGGAAACAGGCCATCTCGGCCCTACAAGTCCGTGCCGAACAACTGTTTTCCCTTAGTCCCACCTGCCTGCACTCATACCATAACCCCCCATTCCCTTCTCATCCATATGCCTATCCAATTTATTTTTAAATGATACCAACGAACCTGCCTCCACCACTTCCCCTGGAAGCTCATTCCACACCGCTACCACTCTCTGAGTAAAGAAGTTCCCCCTCCCACAACAACAACCACCCCACGTGGACCAGCACCACCTGCCCCCCTCCCCACCCCCCATCTGACAGAATTTCCATCTCCTGGAACAAACCCCCTCCCCCCCCCCTCATCAGACATAATGACTCCCCCTCCCAGAACAATTCCCCACCCCTCTCCGTGGCCCAGCACCTTCTTCCACTCCGTCCCCGACCAGCCCCCCCCCCCACCCCTCTACTCCCCCACTAAGTAAAGTAAAACCCTTCCATGGATGAGAATGATCTTCCATCCAACCCCCTCACCAACTCCATCATGCAGAACTCTCCCCCCCCTCCTGGAACATCTCCCTCACCCCACGTGGATCAGAACACTCTCCCTCCCCCTCCCCCCCCCCCCCACCCCACCCCCATCCCGTGCCCTACTCCAAACCCCCCCACCCCACCATCACCCCACCCCCACCTACCCCCACCCCCACCCCCATCCCGTGCCCTACTCCAAACCCCCACCCCCACCATCACCCCACCCCCACCTACCCCCCACCCCACCCCCATCCCGTGCCCTACTCCAAACCCCCACCCCCACCCACTCCCACCCCCACCCCCACCCCCCCCCACCCCACTCCCACATCCCCCCCCATGGCAGATCTCTGAGCGTGGGCTTCAGGAGAGGACTTACCGGAGGCCCGTCTGATCCCGGGACTCCAGGGAGACCTGGTTTACCGGTCGGACCCTGTGGGTTGAAGAGAACGAGATTCAGAGTGAGGTCAAAGACAGTCCGACAACGGGCGGGGCGACTAACAGAGACAAGGTGGGGCCAGCAGAGCGTCGACGGTCCGGACTTACGTTAGTTCCTGGGGGTCCGATGGCACCTTGTGGCCCCGGGAGACCCTGTTAAACGTAAGAAATATCGACAGGTTAAAGACGAACTCCAGGGCTCGGACTTTAATGCATCCTGTAGCTGGAGCATGCTTGTCGCATAGTGGCAGGGTGGAGGAGGAGGAGGTGAGTGGACTGTGGGACGGGAGAGGCGAGATGCGGGCTAGAGGGACAAGGCAGTGGTACATGACGGGGCCTTAATGGGGGGGGGGAAATAGGGAAGGATGAACATGGAGGGAGGGCAGTGCAGGAGGGAGGAGGATAGGAGGGTGGCCCCTGAATGAGGGTGGAGGGAGGTCAGGTGGGATGAACGGGGAGGGGAGGGGAGTTGGGGGAGCGAGGTAGAAGGAGAGGGTGAGGGAGTTGGGGGGCGAGAGAGATGAGGAGAGGACAGATGGGAAGTGGGAAGGAGAGGGGGTTGCGGGAATGGCAGGGGGGGAGGTGAGGGTGGGGTGTGGGTGTGGGTAGGCAGGGGGTGGTGAGGTGAGGGGGGGTGAGGGTGGGAGGTTGAAAGGGGTGGTGAGGAAGGGGGTGGAGTAGAGGCCAGGGCGGGTGAGGGCAGGGGGGTGAGGGCGGGGTGAGGGTGAGGATGGGAGGTGGAGGTGGTGTAGAGAGGGGCATGGTGAAGGTGGTGGTGATGAGGTGGGGGGGGGGGGGTGTGGGTTTGCCAGGGGGGGGGGGGTGGGGAGGGGTGGGGTTTTGCCAGGGTGGGGGGCGGGTTTGCCAGGGTGGGGCATGTTACCTGGGCACCAGGGTTGCCTTGTTGTCCGGGAGGTCCTGGTTCACCTTGAGGACCCTAGAAAGAAGAGAACATCAGTGACACATTGAACCATAGCACAGGGCAGGCTGAGACCGACACTGCCCAGAGTCGCTACAAGCTGCACTAACTCCCCAACGCAGGGTCACACCAGATAGGTGGGGGGGTGGGGAATGAGTATTGCCCCTGCCGCACCTGTACACATATACTGGACACACAATTATTCACTTCCACAAAACACCTCCCCCACACACAACACCATCAGCTTTTGGGGGGAGGGGGGGGCGTGCTGGTACAGCGCCAGACACTCAGGTTCTATCCTGACTACGGGTGCCGTCCGACCGTCCAGACTCCTTACGTTATTCCTCTGACCGCGTGGGTTTTCTCCGGGCACTCCGGTTTCCTCCCACATCCCAAAGACACGCGGGTTTATAGGCTAATTGGCTTTGGTAAAATTGTGAATTATCCCCTCGTGTGTGTAGGATACTGCTAGTGTACGGGGATCGCTGGCCGGCGGGGGCTGGTTGGGCCGAAGGGCCTGTTTCCCCGCTGTATCTCTCAAGTCTAAAGCGGGCCCTCTGCTGGACTACGCGGGCTGGGGGTGATGGGTGAGAGGGGAGGGCAAGGATCAGTCCCCCAGGGTGGGCTCCACAAAGCAAAGAATCCACTGCTGGTATCTGACGTCAGGACTTACCTGACTTCCCTTGGGACCGTTGTGGCCATCCATCCCTGTTATTCCCTGGAAAGCAAGTAACAGGCAGGTTAGTTAACAAAATACCTCAGGCGTCCGATCAAAGCCCCGGAAATCTTGGCACCTACACCAGTTTGCTGAGGACACAGAGGGAGCTGCCTGCATTCTGCCGGACCCATGAGGAATGATGCCGGGGATATGGAAGACTGCGGGAATGTTTGTGTTAACATATGATGAGCGTTTGACGGCACTGGGCCTGTACTCGTTGGAGTTTAGACGGATTGGGGGGGGGGGGGGGGACCTCATTGAAACTTACCAAACTGTGAAAGGCCTGGACAGAGTGGATGTGGAGAGGATGTTTCCACTAGTGGGAGAGTCTAGGACCAGAGGCCACAGCCTCAGAATATAAGGACGTACCTTTAGAAAGGAGATGAGGAGGGATTCCTTCAGTCAGAGGGAGGTGAATCTGTGGAATTCATCGCCACTGAAGGCTGTGGAGGCCAAGTTAATGAATATTTGATTCATCTTTGATCAGTACGGGTGTCAGGGGTTATGGGGAGAAGGCAGGAGAATGGGGTTGAGAGGGAAAGATAGATCAGCCATGATTGAATGGCGGAGTAGACTTGATGGGCCGAATGGCCTAATTCTGCTCCTATAACTTAGAAACTTATGAAGCAGAAACCAGTCACCGACCAAAACAGAAAGTGCAACCTGCAGAATCCCAGGCAGGCACCTTGATGAGCAAGCTTGTGGGATCAGCCCTCTCACCAAGCTAACTGCCTGGTCACCTGAATGAAAATCACCAGCCTTTTGTGCAAGTCTGAGCTGATCATGGTGTCGAGAGCGTGGATATGTTAAAGACACAATGTGCCTGAACAAGAAATTAAACAGCACGTGGTGGAAATCTGAAATAAAAACAGAACTCCTGGAAGAACTCAGCCGGTAGAGCAGCATCTGCAGAGGGCGAAACATGCCAGTTCGAGAACCCTTCATCAGAACTAAGAGCTGAACAAGTTCTCCCCTCAGTGAGGACAGCGAATCATTGCTGGAATGAGGCAAGGACAGAGTAGGAATGGGATAGGGATAGTTAAAATAAAGAAAGGGTTTACAGGGATAGAGGCCAAACATTGGAGCTAGCTGGGATGGGGCATCTTGATCTGCACGGGCAAGTTGGGCCGAAGGGCCTGTTTCCATGCTGTAGGATTCTAAGTTGAGTGAGTTTATGAGTGGATGACAGTGGGTAAATGGAGCTTACAACGGATGCTTATTAAAAAATAATCGGATGTTTGGCCAATCTGAAGCCCAGCGGAATGGAAGAAGAGTGTAGTTCAAAGCAGGGAAGTGGGTGGTGACCCATTGTGCTAGGAGAAGTGTGGACAGACTAAGCAAGCTAAATTGGTCCAAGTTAACAAAGACGTGGACAGTGAGGCATGGCCGAGGGGTTTGTAAACACACGTTGGAACGCTAGGTGCAGGGAAAATGTTCCCAATGTTGGGCGAGTCCAGAACCAGGGGCCACACAGTCTTAGAATAAAGGGGGGAGGCCATTTAAGACTGAGGTGAGAAAAAAAAATTTCACCCAGAGAGTTGTGTATTTGTGGAATTCCCTGCCACAGAGGGCAGTGGAGGCCAAGTCACTGGATGGATTTAAGAGAGAGTTAGATAGAGCTCTAGGGGCCAGTGGAGTCAAGGGATATGGGGAGAAGGCAGGCACGGGTTATTGATTGGGGACGATCAGCCATGATCACAATGAATGGCGGTGCTGGCTCAAAGGGCCGAGTGGCCTCCTCCTGTACCTATTTTCTATGTTTCTATGGAAGGACGCAGAGCACAGTAATGGAACCGCTAGCGAAGGAAATGCAACCGAGGACTTCATTAACAGAAGCAAAAGTAGACAAAGCTTTTAAAAACACTCATTGGTCTCAGGTAGTTTGTAGAAAGAAGGAACTGCTGATGCTGGGTTACAAAAACAGACACCAAATGCTGGAGAAACTCAACAGATATAGACACAAGTGCTGGAGTAATTCAGCGGGTCAGTGCTGGAGAGAAGGAATGGGTGACACTTTGGGTCGGGACCCTACTTCAGACTGGAAGACCTCAGCAGGGTCTCGACCCGAAACGTCACCCATCCTTTTTCTCCAGAGATGCTGCCTGATCCGCTGAGTTACTCCAAAACTTTGTGTCTATCTTCGGTATATACCAGCATCTGCAGTTTCTATGGACACAACAACTCAGCGGGACAGGCAGCATGTCTGGGGGACATGGATAGGTGACGTTTCGGGCCAAGACTTGCACTTTGGGTCAGCATTTTGTGTTTTTTATCAGCTGGATTGCGTTTAATTCCGGGCAGCCCAGGTCAGGAAGGATGCGAAGATTTTGCAGGAAGAACTGAAGAACTAGTTCCAGACTCGAGTGATTACATCCATGTGGACAGATCGGAGCCCCTGGGATTATTTGGATTGTTTTTATTGGAGCGGAGAAGGACGAGCTGTGAGAGGTTGCGTAAAAAATCATAACGGATTTAACGATGTCAGTGCAGACGTTGAGAATTGGGGCTGGTCTGTGCAGAACGGCAAAAAGTACCATGGAAAACACGAGGAGCTACTGTGTTGCGTAACGATCGAAACGGAAAGCACTGGAGGAGACTCAGCTGGCAGCATCTGACCTGCTGAGTTACTCCAGCCCTCTCCGTTTTGCTCAGGATTCCGGCATCTGCAGTTGCATGTGTTTCCGTTCATGTAATGCGTGACTCGTCTCTGGGGAGCTTGGCCTGAGAGCGGAGATTGGATGGGCGCTTGAGGCAAAGATAATGAGCAGGGAAACAAGGGGAGGCGAAGAGCCTAATATAGACACAAAATGCTGGAGTAACTCAGCGGGGCAAGGAACAGGTGATGTTTGGGGGTCGAGACCCTTCTTTAGTTCTGAAGGAGGGTCTCAGCCCGAAACGCCACCTCTTCCTTTTCGACAGAGATGCTGTCTGACCCGCTGAGTTACTCCCGCTTTTTGTGTCTGTCTTTGGTTTAAAGCAGCATCTGTAGTTGCTTCCTACACAGAGGAGCAGAGCCTGCTGCATGCGTGGGATGACTCCTGCACAGATCAAGTAACTTCCCTCTCTTCAGGGAATATTCTCTGTTTCATGTTCAAGTAAACAGCAGGAATTAAGTGGTTCGCTCAGATTGTTGTGTAAGGTTAAATGGGCAATAAGATGACATCATATACCAGCTGTTGTATTAATAGCTACACAAGGGGTGAGGATGACCTCTGACCCCTGAACCTCATGACAACCAACCTCCCTCAGAGGGCGGTAAACAACATGGCAGCAACGATTAGCAAACGCCCGCGGGAGGTGTCTGAGATACTCACGTGAGGTCCGGCAGGTCCCGCTGGTCCCTTCGGTCCGAGTAAACCACGGGGGCCCTGCAAAGAACAAACGTAATGAGAGACGGCACACAACACGTCAGATAATATCACCAGGAATTGCACTAAAATGACCAGAGTCAAACAAACCAATTCAATATTGCATCAGAAATCTGTTTTGCCCAGAGTCAAAGCATCCCGATAAAAGTCAAATCATCCCACCAGACGATAAACCATCCCCTTCAACATGAAAACATCCACCCGACATCGTACCATTCCGCCCCCACATCAAACCATCCAGTCCCCACATCAAACCATCCTGTCCCCATATCAAACCATCCAGTCTCCACGTCAAACCATCCTGCCCCCACGTCAAACCATCCCGTCCCATGTAAAACCATCCTGCCCCATGTAAAAACCATCCCGCCCCATGTAAAACCATCCCGCCCCATGTAAAACCATCCCGCCCCATGTAAAACCATCCCGCCCCATGTAAAATCCTGCCCCATGTAAAACCATCCTGCCCCATGTAAAACCATCCCGCCCCATGTAAAACCATCCCGCCCCATGTAAAACCATCCTGCCCCATGTAAAACCATCCCGTCCCATGTAAAACCATCCCGTCCCATGTAAAACCATCCTGCCCCATGTAAAACCATCCCGCCCCATGTAAAACCATCCCGCCCCATGTAACACCATCCCGCCCCATGTAAAACCATCCCGTCCCATGTAAAACCATCCCGCCCCATGTGAAACCATCCCGCCCCATGTGAAAACATCCCGCCCCATGTAAAACCATCCCGCCCCATGTAAAACCATCCTGCCCCATGTAAAACCATCCCGTCCCATGTAAAACCATCCCGTCCCATGTAAAACCATCCCGCCCCATGTGAAACCATCCCGCCCCATGTGAACCATCCCGCCCCATGTAAAACCATCCTGCCCCATGTAAAACCATCCCGCCCCATGTAAAACCATCAGTCCCCATGTGAAACCATCCCGCCCCATGTAAAACCATCCCGTCCCATGTAAAACCATCCCGCCCCATGTAAAACCATCCCATCCCATGTAAAACCATCCCGCCCCATGTAAAACCATCCCGCCCCATGTAAAACCATCCCGCCCCATGATGTTAAACCATCATACCTCCATGTCAAACCATCCAATCCCCAACCATTTAACAATCCCAACCAGCAACAAACGATCCCGATTGCCTTCAAACAAATCCGTCTGGAGTCACACAACTCTAAGTGGCATCAAATTTGCCAGCCAGCGAGGAACATTCCTGCCGGATGTCTAAAAATCCAGCCTGGCATCAAACAATCATGCTTGTCATCAAAAACATCCTCCTGGTGTTATAAATCCCAGTCAGCATCCAACATTCCCCGACACTGGATCTGCCACTGAATCCTCGACTTTCTGACCCACAGACGTCAATCAGTGAGGATGGGTAAGGCCACCTTCGCCACAATAACTCGCAACACCAGAGCCTCCCCAAGGTTGTGTTCCCAGTCCCCTACTATAGTCCTTATACACTCGTACGGCCAAACTGGACGCTAATTCCATCCACAAGTTTGCGGCTGACACCATTGTGGTGGGCCGGATCACTAACAATGATGAGACGGAGTACAGGAAGGAGATGGAGAATTTAGTGCCGTGGTATCCGGACTCTATCTTCTCCCTCAATGTCAGCAAGATGAACAAGCTAGTTACTGGATTCAGGAAGCATGGTGGGGTACATGCCCCAATCAACATGAATGGTGCCCATGTGGAAATGGTTGAGGGCTTCAACTTCCTTGGCGTTAAATATCACTAACGATCTGTGGTGGACCGACCACACCGATGCGACAGCCAAGATAACTCACCATCGCCTCTACTTCTGGTGGAAACGGAGAAGATTCAGTATGTGTCCCGTGACACGTACAGAAGCACATAGAAGGTGTACTGTACGGTTGTGTCACAGCTCGGTTTGGGTACGGCTCTTGTCCAAGATTACAAGAAATCGCAGAGAGTTATAGATGTCGCCCAGTCCATCCCACAGTCTTGACTTCCCACCATTGACTCCAATTACACTACACGCTGCCTCGGAAAAGCCCCAGTCCAGTCATTCCCTTCATCTCCTTGCCCCCGTCCGGCAGAAGGCACAATGGCTTGGAAGTGTCCACCACCAGACTCAGGAAGAGCTTCTTCACCCCCGTTATCAGGCTTCCGAATGGTCTTCCATAAACTAGGATACTGTCAGATGCACCTTTACGACATTGAGGACATTGGACTTGGAACTGATGCGCTACAACTCTGAGAATTATTTTCTGCACTGTGTAGCTGCCCCTTTGCTCTAATTATTGTACGTAGGTTTAAACGGATTCAAGTTCAAGTTCACGTTTGGCGCTTATCGTCACTTAACCGACTAAGGTACAGTGAAATTTGAGTTACCGTACAGCCATACTAAGTGAAGAGAAAATATATACGTAAAATAAATTTTACATAAACTTCCACCACAGTGGAATCAACATTCCTCACTGTGATGGAAGGCAATAAAGTTCAGTCATCTTCCTCCCTTGTTGATCTCCTTTGTTGATTGTATCTATGTATGATATATCTGATCTGTTTGGCTGGCATGCAGAATAAAGCTCATCACTGTACCTCACTACATGCGACAATAAAGAAACCTAAAAGCCCTGTCCCACTGTACGCATTCATTCAAGAGCTCTACCGAGTTATTAAAAAAAAAATCAAACTCGTGGTAGTACGTAAAATGTACGTAGCGGGTACGTCGGAGCTCGGGACGTCTCTTAGCGGCTCGCAACGCAACGGCAGGTACTCGGGAAACGCGGTATAATATAACCATATAACAATTACAGCACGGAAACAGGCCATCTCGACCCTTCTAGTCCGTGCCAAACACGTATTCTCCCCTAGTCCCATATACCTGCGCTCAGACCATAACCCTCCATTCCTTTCTCGTCCATATAACTATCCAATTTATTTTTAAATGATAAAAACAAACCTGCCTCCACCACCTTCACTGGAACCTCATTCCACACAGCTACCACTCTCTGAGTAAAGAAGTTCCCCCTCATGTTACCCCTAAACTTCTGTCCCTTAATTCTCAAGTCATGTCCCCTTGTTTGCATCTTCCCTCCTCTCAGTGGGAAAAGCTTATCCACGTCAACTCTGTCTATCCCTCTCATCATTTTAAAGACCTCTATCAAGTCCCCCCTTAACCTTCTGCGCTCCAAAGAATAAAGCCCTAACTTGTTCAACCTTTCTCTGTAACCTAGTTGCTGAAACCCAGGCAACATTCTAGTAAATCTCCTCTGTACTCTCTCTATTTTGTTAAGCTCGGGAAGACTCGTGAAGATTTTTCAACATGTTGAAAAATGTCCACGAGAGCCCCGAGTACCGACGAGCGGCCATTACCGTAAATCTCTGAGTTCGAATCAGGGCAAACTCGGGGAGAACTCTTGAATGAACTTGTACAGTGGGACAGGGCTTTTAATCTAAACCAATGGCAATAATCTCAATCAGCATCCAGCAATCCAGGTTGGCATCATACAACCCCATGCTGTTTCAAACACTCCAGTCCAATCGATCGCCTTGGCATCAAAACATCCCACCAATGTAAACACTCTTCCATCAACAAATGAGCCAACCCTCCCCATTGTCATCAACCGATCCAAATGGCATCCATCGAGTCCATCGTCAAATGATCACGACTAGAGTCAAAGAATTCCAAATAGAATGAAACATTCCCTTGGATAGCAAACAATTCCAGAAAACTAGACTCTATTCAGCCCGGCATCAATCATTTCACCCAGCATCAAATATTCTAGCCTGCTGCAGAACTATGCCACCTGGCTTCAAACGCCTGGCATGGCAGAGTACAAAATCATCCATCAATAAGTACTTCAAGCCTACAATCAAACAGCTATTAGCAACAGAAATGATTTCTGCATGGTGTCAAATGCACGGTTTCAGTCTTGCCCAACAACAAACATTGCAGCCTGGCATCAAACCATCACCGATGCTTCAAATAGTTGTAACTGGTGCCAATGATTCAGGACTGGCACCCTATCCCACGGTCAATCATGGCCAGCACGGCAGTAGAGTTCCCAGAGACCCACGTTCGATCCTGACTACGGGTGCTGTCTGTACGGAGTTTGCACGTTCTCCCCGTGACCGAGTGAGTTTTCTCCGGGTGCTCCGGTTCTGTCCCACACTCCACAAACAAGCAGATTTGTAGGGTGATTAGCTTCTGTAAATTGTCGCTAGTGTCTAGGATACAACGAGTGTGTGGGTGATAGTTGAGTGGTGCAAGCTCAGTAGGTCACAGGGCCTGTTTCCACACTGGAATAATAAGTTAAACAAGGCTAAACCAAAGCACCAAGTGATCAGCCACCATTGGTCACGGGGAGAACCTCTGTACAGACAGCTCCCGTAGTCAGGATTGAATCTGTGGTCTCTGGCGCTGTGAGGCAGCAACTTTACCGCTGTGCCACCGTGCCGCCCTTAACAAAACGTAACCACCATCTAAACTGCCATCGACCAATCCTAGCCGTGGTCAAACAATCCAAAACTAAAATTAAACGACCCGACACAGAACAAAATGTTCCCAACAACATCTCATGCTCCCAATGGATTTATACAATTCCAGCCAACAGCAGCAGGCACAGCATCAAACAATCCCTTCCGGCACTGGACTATCCCAACCAACAGACGTGGTCTCGCCTGGTGTATAACACACATGGCCTTAAACAGTCCTGCCTCACATCAAACAATAGTTTAGTTTAGAGATACAGCGCAGAAAAAGGCCCTTCGCCCACCGAGTGCATGCGGACCAACAATCCCCGCGCACTAACACTACCCTACACACACTAGGGACAATTTACATTTATACCAAGCCAAACAAACCTGTACGTCTGTGGAGTGTGGGAGGAAATCGAAGATCTCGGACAAAAACCCATGCAGGTCACGGGGAGAACGTACAAACAGCCGGGTCTCTGGCGCTGTAAGGCAGCAACTCTACCGCTGCGCCACTGTGCCACCCGATGACCATCTAACAATTAAAACTGGTATCAGACAATGGCAGCCGGCAACAAGGAACAGCGCTGGCATCAAACCATGGGCCAGCAAAGCATTAGGCAATTACATCAGACAGGGATCAAACTAGGTTGGCATCTAATAGACAATGCTGGCATCAATTCACCCAGTCTATCAATTGCGAAACACGCCTGCAATCCCACCGGATGTCATCAAATCCCAAATTGAATCACACAGTCCAATCCAAGATGAAACATTCCCAAACCAGCATTGCTTGCTCCCACACGGATTGCAGCCAACAGCAATCAGGCCTAACATCAACTAGCTCTGGCTGGTGTTAAATGATGCTGCCTGGCCACATCTCAACTGGGACCAACCCCAAGCTGTGTATAAACAATGCAACCCCCAACAAAACATTCCGATCGGCATTCCACCCTCCCTCGCGGATTTGTACAATCCCAGCCAACATCATTCAGGCACAGCATCCGACATTCCCGCCTGGCGTTCCGGTACAACATGAAGCAATCCCATCCGGCAGCAAGCCCACTCCAACCAACATCCACACCCAACCTCAAACAGATGCAGCAAGAATCAAACAGAGAACCGCAGATGCTGGTTTATACCAAAGTTGGGTACAAAGGGCTGGAGTAACAGCAGGTCAGGCAGCGTCTCTGGAGAATAAGGATGGGTCGGGACCCTTCTTCGGACTGAAAGTTGGGGGTTGGGGATGGGTGGGCGGTGGGGGAGGGGGGGAGATGAAGAGCCGCCACAAATGACCTCAGGCAGGGTGTTGCCTGTTAAACCCATTGTTGGCTGAGGAAGGTGTGATCTCAAGAGGGAAACAATGCAGAGAACTGTGGGGCTGGTGTTAATGACTAGGGTGGTGGAAGGGGGCAAGGGAGTACGAGATGAACTTATGGGTTGTAAGCTATCCAAGCGAGATATGAGGTGCTGTTCAAATAATCGAGCACTGTGCATCAAACAACCCAAGCAGCCTTCTAAATGGGGAGTGATCCCGTCCACAAATCAAACAGCCATCCAGTCACACAACAGGTTGGTACCTCCACACAGGGCAAGAGTCTTCACTCAAAGAGCCAACACCAACCAGCCCCTCTCTCTCTGACATTGCCCCTCACATATACAGGCACTTGACCAACTCACAAGGGGAACCCAACCAGGTAGCCGAGGCAAATACATTTGGACAGGTACATGGATAGGGGAGGTTACAAGGTCATAAGTGATAGGAGTAAAATAAGTGATAGGCCATTCGGCCCATCACGTCTACTCCGCCATTCAGGCATGGCTGATCCAACTCTCCCTCCTAACCCCATTCTCCTGCCTTCTCCCCGTATTAATCAAAAATTCTATCTATCTCGGCCTTAAAAATATCTACCGACTTGGCAAAGAATTCCACAGATTCACCACCCTCCGACTAAAGAAATTCCTCCTCATCTCCTTCCTAAAATAACGCCCTTTAATTCAAAGGCTGTGACCTCTAGTCCTAGACTCTCCCACTAGTGGAAACATCCTCTCCCGCATCCAGGCCTTTCACTATTCTGTACGTTTCAATGAGGTCCCGCCTCATTCTTCTAAACTCCAGCGAGTACAGGCCCAGTGCCGACAAATGCTCATCATGGGTTAGCCTACTCATTCCTGGGTTCAAAAGGGTATGGGCCAAATGCAGGCAGTTGGGGCCCGTGTAGATGGGCCATGTTGGTCAGTATGGACAATTTGAGCAGAAGGGCTTCTTTCCACACTGACTGAGAGAATGGAGCAAGTGGGAGGCGAGGAGAGTATTCAAGAGAGGGCGTGGGTAACAGGGTGAGAATGAGGTACCGGTGACATGAGCGTTACCGGTACTTTGACCTGAAACGTCACCTATTCCTTCGCTCCATAGACGCTGCCTCACCCGCTGAGATTCTCCAGCATTTTTGTCCACCTTCGATTTTTCCAACAACTGCAGTTCTTTCTTAAACAGCATGGCTGGAGATAAAACATGCTTCAGTAAGGAGATGAGGAGACATTTCTTTGATCAGAGGGTGGCGAATCTGTGGAATGCTTTGCCACAGAAGGCCGTGGAGGCCAAGTCAGTGGATATTTTTAAGGCAGAGATTGATAGATTCTTGATTAGTTCGGGTGTCAGAGGTTATGGGGAGATGGCAGGAGCATGTGGTTAGGAAGGAGAGAGAGATCGGCCATTGTTGAATGGCGATGTAGACTTGATGGGCCGAATGGCCTAAGTCGACTCCATCTTTTATGACCTTATGCTTCATCCCCAACAAGGGCCAATTCTGATGAAACGCCAATATCGTTTCTCCACCAATGCTGCTCGTATCTTCACTCTTACTTCTGATGGTTTGAGAAGATGCACAGTCCACACTCAACATGTTGTCTATGTCAGAATCCACCCCGTTGCATTCCAGTTGCAAGGGACTGACTTCCGATTCAGATTCAGATTCAGATTCAACAGTACAGAGACAACGAAATGCAGTTAGCATTCTTATCTTGGAGGTTTCTGTGGATCCAGCCCAGTATTAATATGTTTGGTTATGTTGTACTTGATCCAAATTTGGGATTAGAAATTAAATTCCATGCCATGCAATCCTGACTCCATTCCAGGCTTTGCGAAATTCCCATTCCAGGTTCTGTATCAATTTCGCATTCCGGTCTTTGAATAGAATTCCCATGCCAGAGTTTGTAGTCGCCAATTCCAGGCATTGTATTATAAAAACTCTCCAGTTTTTTTTTCCCTATAAATCCATTCCCAGCCCTTGTAATATCCCTGAAAAATTGGATTCCAGTCGAACGTGGTTCTGTGATCACAGCTGATCTTTAATGGTGGTCCTGTTTTGCTGTTGGTTTCTGAACCCAGTCCACAAATAAAGGCCATCCAGCTCCAATTCTGCAACTTGAGTCCAGCTGCCGATGTTGACCATCATCATCTCCCCGCTCACTGGATCCACACGCAGCCTGCAGATGCCGAAACCCCGCAGCGCATTCGGACCACCAGCCAGCAGTCCGGTGTACATGCCAGCACTCCCCAAACCAGGCAGTAACTCCCCAATTAGCATACAGCCTGAGTCTAACACTGATATATCCCACACCCCTCACTGTAGCAGATACACCCCCACACCCCTCACTGTAGCACTGACACCCCCCCCACCCCAACACTGACACCCCCCCCCCCCAACACTGACACCCCCCCCCACTCCAACACTGACACACCCCCCCACCCCAACACTGATACCCCCCCCGCCCCCAACACAATACACCCCCTCACCCTACCACTGACACCCCCCACCACTCGGTATAACACAGACGTGCCCATGCTGTAACATAGAAACATAGAAAATAGGTGCAGGAGTAGGCCATTCGGCCCTTCGAGCCTGTACCGCCATTCAATATGATCATGGCTGATCATCCAACTCAGTATCCTGTACCTGCCTTCTCTCCATACCCTCTGATCCCATTTAGCCACAAGGGCCACATCTAACTCCCTCTTAAATATAGCCAATGAACTGTGGCCTCAACTACTTTCTGTGGCAGAGAATTCCACAGATTCACCACTCTCTGTGTGAAAGAAAAAATTCTCATCTCGGTCCTAAAAGACTTCCCCCTTATCCCTAAACACAATGTCACCCCCTCGTGCTGCTATACTCACTGAGTCACCGGGTAACCCTCGTGGCCCGACCTCTCCGTCATCGCCCTGTGAATAGAATGAGAGAGAGTGAGTGGGTGCTCTGTCTCAGCCGACTGCTGAGGACAGCCCCGACGGTGGAGTCTGCAGGAGCAGTAGCGGCCCAGAATCGCACGGTGGTGGAGTCTGCAGGAGCAGCCCACGTCAGCGCACCGGAGTCGGCGCTAACGGTAACGGCACACACCAGCATTACTCACCCGGTCTCCGACCTCTCCCGTCGGACCCGGCTGTCCTTGAGAACCTGCATCGCCCTGGGAAGAGACAAGGTTCAGATCCCTGTGAATATGTGGTCACAGCTGATGGGCAAGTGTTAGTAAATAGTCATCAGTCTGACAACCCTCCTAGTGCAGTGTCCTGTACTGCAACACTGTGTATCACACTCTCCCATGGTTTCTCTCTGACCATCCTGTCACGAGGCAGGTTACATTTTTCACACCTCACAGCTTCCGACCCAAAACGTCACCCACCCTTTTTCTCCAGAGATGCTGCCTGACCCGCTGAGTTACTCCAGCACCTTCAGTATAAACCAGGATCTGCAGTTCCTTTTCACACCTTACATTTCACTTAGCTCTAAAGTTTAAAGGAGGACTTGTTCTTTACACAGAGGCAGTCGGGTGCCTGGAACGTGCTGCTGGGGGTGGTGGAGGCAGTACAACAGGGGCGTTTAAGTGGAGTTTAGACAGCCACATGGATATGCAGGGACTGAAGGGGGGTGGACCATGCACAGGCAGAGATTAGTTTCTCTTGGCATCAAGGTCAGCACAGACATTGTGGGCCGAATGGCCTGTTCCTGTGCTGTACTTCTCTATGCAATATCCCTGGGATTCTTCCACTGGCTCCTGGTCCGGCCAGTTTAGTGTAATTTAGTTTAGTTCACTGTCACGTGTGCCGAGGTACAGTGAAAAGCCTTCACTCATGTGGGAAGCAGTCAGTGAAAAGCAGTCAGACTCGCTCTTAAACTAAAACACAAAGTGCTGGAGGAACTTGGCAGGTCCGGCAGCGTCTGTGGCGGGAATTGGACGTGCGTCGCCAGACCTGAAATGTAGCCTGATCACTCCCCCGCTGATGCTGCCTGGCCCCCTGAGTTCCCCCTGCACTCTGTGTTTTTGCTCAAGATCGCAGTATCTGCAGCCTCGTGTGTCTAGGTTTTAAACCTCTCATAATTCCGTTTTCCAGCGTCCACTCCATCTGATGAATAATTCCTCCAGCTTAATCCTCATCCAAGAGCTCCACACTTCAATCCTGGCCTCTCATTTCAATTTTCCCGCTGAAAGAGTCTCAAACAAGGGAAGGTAGTGTCAAAATTACGGGCCGGCCATTGGAAACTGAGGTGCATAGAAATTCCTTCTCTCAGAGTCTCCTAGAATCGCTGGAATTCCCCGTCCTAGTAGGTGGTGGAGGCTGCATCACGAGATACTGAAAGACCGAGGTACTGGCACAGGGTGGCGCAGTGGTAGAGTTGTGCCTTACAGCCCCAGAGACCCGGGTTCGATCCTGACTCCGGGTGATGACTGTACAGAGTTAGCAAGTTCTCCCCGTGACCTGCGTGGGTTTCTGCGGGCGTTCCGGTTTCCTCCCATAACTCCAAAGACACGCAAGTTTGCAGGTTAATTGGCTTCGGCAAAGATTGTAAACAGTCCCTAGTGTGTGTCGAGTAGTGCTAGTGTGCGGGGATCGCTGGTCGGGCACGGACAGGGTAGCCTGAATGTCCTGTTTCTGCGCTGTATCTCTAAACTAAACCAAAAGTCGTTGAGACCAGCATAGATCATTTTAAATTACAGAAGATAGACGCAAAATGCTGGAATAAAAACTCAGTAATTCAGTCTGAAGAACGGTCTTGACCTGAAACGTTACCCATTCCTTCTCTCCAAAGATGCTGCCTATCCCGCTGAATTACTCCAGCACTTTGTGCATCTCTTCGGTTAAACCAGCATCTGCAATTCCTTGCTACACTTACTAAACGACGGGCCAGGTTTGAGAGGACGAGTAACCGACTCATGTTCCTCTTTTATACTGTACTTGACCTGAATGGCTGGAATGTGTTGTTAGCTGCTCTAGATGTGAGAGTGCCCTGTCTAAATATCTTGGCATCTTTAATAGTTCTCTCATAGTGAGACCTATCTCTTTGATTAATGTATGTGTCACAACAAGTCTTTATATTGCTCACATTTTCTTTATTTCCTACTCTAGCAAGGATCGGGTGCCGCTGCAGAAGACCATGTGTGTGGACTGGACTGGACTGGACTAAAAAAATGGCATCAAAACTAGGTGACTGAATCATTCTATTAATAGTTAGAGAGCGGTCCTGAGCTACCATCTACATCATTGGAGACACTCGGACTTAATTTAATCTGACTTTATTGGACTTTATCTTGCACTAAACATTATTCCCTTCATCGTGTATCTGTGCACTGTGGATGGCTCGATTGTAATCATGTACAGACCTCTCCGCTGATGCAACAAAGGCTTTTCACTGTACCTCGGTACACGTGACAATAAACTAAACTAACACCTACTGTCTCAGTGGACGATTTCAATGCTCTTTGTACTATCAGGGATTGTGCTAAGGAACGGCAATACTTTACTCAACTGCCTGCAAAGAAAGTATTTCACTGCGTTATAACAAATGACTAATTGCTGCTTCTGAGACCCATGAATACAAGTCTCGCACTACTGGGGGGACCCCACCAGATGGTGCTATTGCCTGTGAATGTTCCCACCTCTCGATTCGAGTTGCCACTCTGAGGTTTCACAGTAAAAGTGTAATTAAAGCAGAAAGAATGTGTGTAGCCTTGAGGGAAGATTCGCAGAAACCACACGGAAATTGTTTAATTTTGTCGATTTTTTTTTGCGGATATAAAACTCCGGAAACAATTGTCAGTCAGACAGCGAGGTGGGGTTGTGTTGGGGGTGGGGGGCAATTATTCGGGAGGGGTGGGGCGCCACTCGGCTGGGGCGAGGGGGAGAAACATAGAAAGTAGGTGCAGGAGGAGGCCATTCGGCCCTGCCAGCCAGCACCGCCATTCAATATGATCATGGCTGATCATTCAAAATCAGTACCCCGTTCCTGCTTTCTCCCCATATCTCTTGATTCCGTTAGCCCTCAGAGCTCTATCTAACTCTCTCTTGAATCAATCAATCAATCAACCTTTATTGTCATCTTGCAGGCAACAGCTGTACAGTGCAAAATGAAAAGACGTTTCCCAGGGAATATCGGAGCATCGCACATGAAACTTAAAACGTTTCACACATAATAACACTAAAAACAATCCAGTCCCTGATGGAACAGTATAAATAAATTGTTAAAAGCAGATAAAACACAACGTTAAAATACAGTAAAACCAATCATAAAAATGTCCGGGGCAGCTGATTTGAGTGGCCAGTGCCAGTTATTAAAGTGTCCGTGCCAGCCGCAGAATCAGGTGACTGTCAGTACACAGTGACTGTTTAGCAGCCTCACAGCCTGTGGCAGGAAGCTGTTTAGCAGTCTTGTAGTCCGGGCTTTGATGCTTCGATATCTCTTGCCTGATGGCAGGAGATCCAGGTGTATGTGGAGGGGGTGCAGTTTGTCCTTAGCAATTCTCTGAGCTTTTTTCAGACAGCGGCTCTGGAACAGTTCTTGTACTGAGGGTAGGGAGACGCCAATGATCCTCTCTGCTCCCCTCACTACCCTTGAATGGGGGGAGGAGCCGGATAAAAATCATCCCAAAGACCTGAGAGTTTGTAGGTTAATTGCCCCCTGTAAATTGCCCCTATTGTGTAGGGAGGGGATGGGAAAGTGGGATAACTGGACCTAGTGTGAACGGGTGATCGATGGTCGGCTTGGACTCGGTGGCAGAAGTGCCTGTTTCCATGCTGTATCTCCAAACACAACTACAGCAGGGGTAGAGTTGCAGCCTTATAGCGTCTGAGACCCGGGTTCGATCCCGACTACAGGTGCTTGTCTGTACGGAGTTTGTACGGTCCCCTTGTGACCGCGTGGGTTTTCTCCGGGTGCTCTGGTTTCCTCCCACACTCCAGGTTTGTGGTTGTAAATTGTTGTAAATTGTCCCTAGTGTGTGTTGGATCGTGCTAGTGTGCGGGGATCGCTGGCCAGCACAGACTCGGCGGGCCGAAGGGCCTGTTTCTCCGCTGTATCTCTAAAGTCTAAAAATCTAAACTAAAAAGAATGTTCCACATAAATCATTAAAATATCTGGATCACGGTAAATAAGAGGAATAATGGAATGAGTACATTTCATCTACACTGAGCTGCATTACCTGTGTGTGGTGAAAGGGGCCAACTAGAACTATTGATATGTACCCCAGTTTTGGGCCCAGGAAACACTACCCAGATTGTGGAGGGACTGTAAAGCAAATATACCAGGGGCGGCACGATGGTGCAGCGGTAGAGTTGCTGCATTACAACGCTTACAACGCCAGAGACCCAGGTTCGATCCCAACTACGGGAGTGCTGTCTGTACAGAGTTTGTACGTTCTCCCCGTGACCTGCGTGGGTTTTCTCCGCGATCTACGGTTTTCTCCCACACTCCAAAGACGCGCAGGTTTGTAGGTTAATTGGCTTCGGTATAAAATGTGAAAGTTGTGTGGAGGGTAATGTTAATATGCGGGGATCGCTGGTGGGGGCGGACTCGGGTGGGCAGAAGGGATGTTTCCGCGCTGTATCTCTAAACTAAACTCAAACCAGAATTGTACCTGTTAGATTTCGGGAGTTAATTGGTTGATGTATCCAAGAAATGGTGATGAAACCTCTTCATGAAAACTATGACTGGGGTGATGGGTGGAGGCTTGGAGAGAGGATGCAGGGTTCCGGAGGGGGAGGGGGCGATTCAGGGAGGATTAGCACCAACATGTCAACGATGAGAAAGGTTTCAGCCCCGAGGCAAAGCGTGCGGTCGGAACAATCTGTGTTCAGTCGGAGTTTGACGGAAATCGGATCAGACATGGAGCCTCTGGAGCACAGGTGTGTTGACCGCAGGACGTGGCTGATGCACACGCGATCGCAGAGGGTTTCACAAGATGGGCTCAGCCGGTGAGCTGACTAAACCGGGGGCCCAACAGGGAAGAAGCTATCAGGGATGGAATCAGGGCGGCACGGTGGTGCAGCGGTAGAGTTGCTGCCTCACGGCGCCAGTGACCCGGGTTCGATCCTGACTGCGGGTTCCGTTGCACGGGGTTTGTACTCGTTCCCCGTGACAGCGTGGGTTTCCTCCGGGTGCTCTGGTTTCCTCCCACGCTCCAAAGACGTGCAGGTTTGCAGGTCAATTGCCTTCGGTAAAGATGGTAAATTGTCCCCAGTGTGTGTCGGACAGCGTGAGTGTGCGGGGATCGCTGGTCGGCGCGGAGCCGGTGGGCCGAAGGGCCTGTTTCCGCTCTGTGTGTGTCTCTAAACTAAAACTAAATACAGCAGCGTGGGTAGAGACAGAGTGTTGTTGTCCCAGCAGACACACACACCCACTCCGGACACATCGAGGTTACAGGTGCCAGCTGGCTTTTATCCCCCTTCCCCCGCAGCCCTACCCTCACCCCCCCCCCCCCCCAACTCCGCACCAACCATGAACAATACTCACTCGGTTCCCCTTCTCTCCCGGCAGTCCAGGAAGCCCATCGAAGCCACGGTCTCCCTGTGAACCAACAACAAGTTTCAGTTTCATAGACAAGTACATCCAGTGGGAAACTTCTTCCACACAGAGGGTGGTGGGTGTATGGAACGAGCTGCCGGAGGAGGTAGTTGACACAGGGACTATAACAGCATCTATAAGGCATTTGGCCAGGCACATGGGTCGGAAAGGTGTAGAGGGACATCGGCCAATTGCTGGTCAATGAGCTTAGACACATGCATGATCATAGGGGCAGAATTGGGCCATTCGGCCCATCAAGTCTATTCTGCCCATCTGGTAGCTGGTAAGTGGGAATCACTAGCTTGTTTTACAGCCTGCTCAGACTCTTATTCATGTTCATAAATTACAGGAGCAGAGTTAGGCCATTCAGCCCACTCCGCCATTCAATCACGGCTGATCTATCTGTCCCTCCTAACCCCATTCCCCTGCCTTCTCCCCATAACCCTTGAGACCCAAACTAATGAAGAATCTGTCAATTTCCGCTTTAAAAATACGCAATGGCTTGGCCTCTACAGCCAACTGTGGCCATGAATGCCAAGATGTGGCATTTGGTCAGTGTGGATGCGATGGGCCGGGCTGTATGGCTCGGGGCAATGTGGGGCTCAGTCCCTGCCACTGGGCACTAACACCACACGTCAGCACACGCAGACCACGACACTCTCCGGTTACCTTTCGCCCAGACGGTCCAGGAATTCCTCTGGCTCCATCAGATCCCGGCCGACCCTGAAACAAAGCCACAGTCAGTCACGCAGAACCTTCCCAACGTCGTGTCCGATGCCCCCCCAAGCTTCAGGTCCCCCCCCCCTTCCTGAGGCAGCCATCCTGACGAGGCTACAAGCTACAGGACATTCTGCCAGTCAGGAGCGCTGGCTGAATCCGTTCCCATTCCACACACGATGATCCAGAACCTTGGAGGCAGACGGGCGGCATGACTCCCTCAGTATCCCAAACACACTTCACCAGCCTGGATACTGTTCCATTCACCTCTATCCCATTGAGGACATTGGTCTTTGTCTCTGATTTGGAACTGATATGCTACAATGCTGAAGTCTATTATGCCAGCAGCATAATCAAGGACCAGTCGCTCCCTGGCCACTCCCTCTTCTCCCCTCTTCCTTCAGGCAAGAGGTACAGAAGTGTGAAAACGCTCACCTCCAGATTCAGGGACAGTTTCTTCCCAGCTGTAATCAGGCAACTGAACCATCCCACCACAACCAGAGAGCGGTCCTGAACTACTATCTACCTCCATGATGACCCTCGGACTATCCTTGATCGGACTTTGCTGGCTTTACCTTGCACTAAACGTTATTCCCTTATCATGTATCTATACACTGTAAATGGCTCGATTGTAATCATGTGTTGTCTTTCCGCTGACTGGTTAGCATGCAACAAAAGCTTTTCACTGTACCTCGGTACACGTGACAATAAACTAGAACTGAACTGAACTTCGCTGAAATCTATACTCTGCACTTAGTGTTCCCTTCACTCCCCCCTGCTCATTGCACTGGAGTTGCCTTGATTGTATTTGTGTAGAGTTTTATCTGATCTGCCGGGGTTGCTTGCAACTCAGTACTGCCCCTCTGTGCCCTACCTCAGTACTGCCCCTCTGTGGCACTACCTCTGTACAAGTGACAATCATAAACTATCTATTGCATCTATCTTAGCAGTGTCGAGTTATGCTTGTAATAAGGCTCGTACCACGACGTAAACAGAGTATATCTTTAATCTGTACAATAGCAGCAACAGCAACAGCCTCGTGTGCAAGCCCAGGCAACTCCGCCTTACACTATTATTGCATAATACCACAAGCAGTAACAAATCTAAACCTCAATCTGCTCTTGTGAACATCTTCCCCCCCCCCACTCCACTGCCCCCGAAACTGTCTGTCCACGAGCCCTCCCCACCTCTCCCTGCCCCAGCATGTCTATGGTGGGACCCCCACCCTTTCCAGAGCCTTGACACTGAGGAAGCTCCCACCCCCCCCCCCCCCCCCACAGCTGAGGACAGACTCACCCTGCGGCCCGACTTGCCCATGGGCCCGGGTGGACCCTGGGAACCTCGTGGACCCTGTGTTGGAGAGAAGACCGCAGGTTAGTAGAGCCCTTCAAAGATGGCGAGCAAAGCTCTCTCCCCCCCACCGCGCCTGCCTTTAGTTTAGTTTAGTTTAGAGACACAGCGCGGAAACAGAGCACTAAGCGAGGTATCTGCGCACTCCTGGCCTTGATCGCTACTTGAATCAATAGTTAAGGCTCTTCCTGACTTAGACTTCAGCTAGAAGGTACAGGAGCCTGAAGACTGCAACGTCCAGGTTCAGAAATAGCTACTTCCCCACAGCCATCAGGCTATTAAACTCAACTGAAACAAATCTCTGAACACTAATAGACTATTGTGTTTAAGAAAGAACTGCAGATGCTGGAAAATCGAAGGTAGACAAAAATGCTGGAGAAACTCAGCGGGTGAGGCAGCATCTATGGAGCGAAGGAAATGGGCAACGTTTCGGGCCGAAACCCTTCTTTAGTTTAGTTTAGTTTAGAAATACAGCGCGGAAAGAGGCCCTTCTGCCCACCGAGTCCACACCGACTAGCGATCCCCACACACTGACACTACCCGACACACACTAGGGCCCATTTTACATTTATTCCAAGCCAATTAGCCTACAAACCTGCTGATTTATTAACCATTAACTGATTGTACCACGGTGAACGTGACAATAAACAAAACTGAACTGAGCTTCAGGGATGCTGGCACAAGATGGAGAGCTCCCAGCTCATCGACTGGATGGTATTGTGATTCTTTATGCCCACGGGGAACGTAGATGAGGGAGTGACTGAGGGTCCCCACAACACATTGGCTTTTCCAACAGTGTGGCCACTCGCTCAGTACTGCCCCTCTGTGGCCCCCCTCAGTACTGCCCCTCTGTGGCACTGTCTCAGTACTGCCCCTCTGTGGCTGCCTCAGTACTGCCCCTCTGTGGCCCCCCTCAGTACTGCCCCTCTGTGGCCTCAGTACTGCCCCTCTGTGGCACTGTCTCAGTACTGCCCCTCTGTGGCAACCCCTCAGTACCGCCCCTCTGTGGTCCCCCTCAGTACTGCCCCTCTGTGGCCCTCCCTCAATACTACCAGAACTCCCTCGCAGAACTGCCTTGGAGAGGAGTTTGTGATTCAGTGAGGGGGGGTGTGGGGGGGAGGAATGAGCAGAGGGGGTGAGGGGAGGAGGGGGAGGGTGTAGCTGGTGTTGAGCAGCTGTGCTGCTTTATGTCAGGTAACTGGATGGAGAAACTCAGTGGATAGGAGTTCACTTTGTCTGGTTGCCAGCTTGCTTTGCTGAGGATTCCTGCCCAGAGCTCCAGCACCAAGCCAGGTATCTCCACACTCCCGGACTTGAATCAATAGTTAAGACTATTTGTGGCTTCAATTTAGTTTAGTTTAGAGATACAGTGTGGAAACAGGCCCTTTGGCCCATCGTGTCGGCGCTGACCAACGATCACCTGTACACTAGTTGTATCCTGCAGACTGGGGACAATTTACAGAAGCCAATTAACCTCCAAACGAAGATGGCACGTCTTTGGAGTTTAGTTTAGTTTAGAGACACAGCGCAGAAACAGGCCCTTCGGCCCACAGAATCCTCGCCGACCAGCGATCCCCCGCACGCTGACACTATCCTACATAATTTACAATTCACAGGGAGAACGTACAAACTCTGTACAGACAGCACCCATGGTCAGGATTGAACCCAGGTCTGTGCCGCTGTGAGGCAGCAACTCTACCGCAGCGCCACCGTGCCGTCCCTTCACTCACCTGAGGACCCAGGTCTCCCATTTCGCCCTTTATTCCCATGTAGCCTGGTGGTCCCTGAGGAAGGAAAGTGGGTCAGTCACAAATTAGGTTCCAGAATAGTCGAGACCCTCCGACACATGCACGCTGCCCCTCCCGACACAAACCTTGGAGTGGCCACATAGCTCGCACCCATCCACACACACCCAGTACACACACACACACACAACCACCCTCTACACAGTCCCAGTACACACACACATGCGTACTGAGCCCCCTGCTCTACACCATCTACACACATGACTGCACCCCCGCCCACCACAGCAACACCATTGTCAAATTTGCGGATGACACTACGGTGGTGGGACTCATCTCCGGGGGGGACGAGTACGCCTACCGGGATGAGGTGGAGCAGCTGACAGTGTGGTGTGGAGAAAATAACCTGCTCCTCAACACCTTAAAGACAAAGGAAGTAATAATAGACTTCAGGAAGAATAAAACGGACATGGTACCATTGATTATCAGAGGGGACTGTGTGGAGAGGGTGGCGGATTTCCGCTTCCTGGGAATCCATATTGAGGGGGACCTGACGTGGAGCGTGAACACCTCTGCGCTGCTGAAAAAGGTCCAGCAGAGACTGCACTTCCTGAGGGTGCTCAGGAAGAATAACATCACTCAGAGACTGCTGCTGTCCTTTTATCAGTGCTCCATTGAGAGCATACTAACATACTGTGTATGCGTGTGGTACACCAGCTGCACAGTGGCTCAGAGGAAAGCGCTCCAGAGGGCCATTGACAACGCCCAGAGGATTGTCGGTTGCCCTCTCCTTACCTTGGAGGACTTACACAGTTCCCGCTGCACCAAAAAATCCCAGAGTATCATAAAGGACATTTCCCACCCCGGACACTCCCTGTTTGAACTGTTGCCGTCAGGCAGACGGTACAGATCTACAAGGACAAGGACGAACAGACTTAAAAACAGTTTTTACCCCACTGCTATAAAAGCACTAAATGTAGCCGCCAAGGAACGCAGGGGCGAGACATACTAAGGGACTGTGGTACACTGTGAAATCGACAGAAGGATGGAGGGTTGGGTGTTTATGCGTGGATCTATTTTCATGATATTTATTTTAATTGTTTACCTTTTTTTAAAATATTTTATCTTGTATGTATCGTTAGCTTTTAGAAATGTTTGAATGGTGCACTGACTGGCTGACATTTTTTAATTTTGTTGCACATGGTTCATGTTACAATGACAATAAAGAAACTATTCTCTCTATTCTATATTCTATGTAGTCCCAGCACATACACACAACTCTCCACACTGTCCCAGTGCACACAAACACACACACACATTATCTACATAATTCCAGTTCACAGCCTCAATCCTACAAGTGTTTTGACCACCCTAAGTCACTCCCCCCCCCACCCCCCCTCACCCCTTCCATTCCCTCCCCCTCCCCATCCTCAGTGTAATCCAGTTCTGTCCAGGTCTCTCCAAATGGAATCCCGGATGATCCGGCTGCCTGTAGCCGGTTGATCCGGGCTGCGTTGACCCACCAGCCGGCCCACTGATGCAGGGACAGAGGTACTATGGGCAGGGAGAGCCAGTTCCCCCCTGTACCAGCAGCCAGTCACCGCGCTGCCTCCCCAGGGCCCATACTCACTATGGGACCAGGCCGGCCCGTCAAACCCATTGGCCCCGATGGCCCTCGTAACGCCAGCTGCAAAACAAAGAGAAAACATCCAGGTCAGCAAACACAAAACCACACGTCAAATCAGACGCGGCCGGCTGTGAGAGTGGACAGAGCAAGAGAGCTCTCGTTTCCCAGGCTGATGACGAACACCCAACATACAGATTATGAGAGGTGTAGATAGGGTAGACACTCACAACCTTCCCCCCCCCCCAGGGTGGAAATGCCAAAGACCAGAGGGCATCGCTGGAAGCCGAGAGGGGGCAACGCTTAAAGGTGATGTTGGTGTTCGAAGTAACGGGCGATTTATTAAAACTGGTGCGTGCCGGGAGATCGGCCAAAGCTGAGCTCCTGGGCTCGACTTTGTTGCAGTGTTTATATTCTCCCATGACAAGATGACACAGAAAGTTGATCAGCAGTCTTGATTACAGAATGGAGGTCACAGATAGACTCACAAAGAGAATAGAATGATTATCCACAAGTCTAACTTGGTTGACAGAAGATCCATTTTTCTGCTATAACATCATGAATGACGTTCCTGAAACTTGGATGTCGGCCCTGCAGTATTCCATGTCCCTACGTTTAGACTTTGTCTGCGGTTCCCTCTCAACACATTAGCACAATCCACATCCCCGTCTACTAGTTGTTAGCCCTCACTTTCCCCTACAACAGAGATGCTCAGGGCAAGTGGTGGTTGTATGTTTGTGTGTGTGTGTGTGTGTTGTGTGTGTGTGTGTGTGTTTGTGTTTGTGTGTTTGTGTTTGTGTGTGTGTGTGTTTGTGTGTGTGTGTGTGTGTGTGTGTGTGTGTGTGTGTGTGTGTGTATGCGTGTGTGTGTGTGTGTGTGTGTGTGTGTGTGTGTGTGTGTGTGTGTGTGTGTGTGTGTGGTGTGTGTGTGTGTGTGTGTTTGTGTGTTTGTGTGTGTGTGTGTGTGTGTGTGTGTGTGTGTGTGTGTGTGTGTGTGTGTGTGTGTGTGTTTGTGTGTGTGTGTGTGTGTGTGTGTGTGTGTGTGTGTGTGTGTGTGTGTGTGTGTTTGTGTGTGTGTGTGTGTGTGTGTGTGTGTGTGTGTGTGTGTGTGTGTGTGTGTGTGTGTGTGTATGTGTGTGTGTGTGTGTGTTTGTGTGTGTGTGTGTGTGTGTGTGTGTGTGTGTGTGTGTGTGTGTGTGTGTGTGTGTGTGTGTGTGGTGTGTGTTTTGTGTGTGTGTGTGTGTGTGTGTGTGTGTGTGTGTGTGTGTGTGTGTGTGTGTGTGTGTGTGTGTGTGTGTGTGTGTGTGTGTGTGTGTGTGTGTGTGTGTGTGTGTGTGTGTGTGTGTGTGTGTGTGTGTGTGTGTGTGTGTGTGTGTGTGTGTGTGTGTGTGTGTGTGTGTATGTGTGTGTGTGTGTGTGAAAATGTGGGTGTGTTTTGTGGTGTGTGTGTGTGTGTGTTTTTTTGTGTGTGTTGTGTGTGTGTGTGTGTGTGTTGTGTGTGTGTGTGTGTGTGTGTGTGTGTGTGTGTGTGTTTGTGTTTGTGTGTGTGTGTGTGTGTTTTTGTTTGTTTGTTTGTGTGTATGTTTTTATGTTTATGTTTGTGTGTTTGTGTGTATATATTTGTTTGTGTGTTTGTATATATATGAGTGTGTGTGTGTATATATATATATGTGTGTGTGTGTGTGTGTGAAAATGTGTGTATCTATGTACACACACTGAACTTTCTCTCTCTCTCGTTGATTATATTGTACACAGTGCACTGTGTCCACATATTCTGTTGTACTGCTGCAAGGAAGAATGTCATTGTTCTATTTAAGAAAGAACTGCAGATGCTGGTAAAATCGAAGGTGGACACAAAATACTGGAGAAACTCAGCGGGTGAGGCAGCATCTATGGAGAGGATGAATTGGTGACGTTTCGAGTCGAGACCCGAAGGGGAGAAGAAAGGATCATCTAGAAGAAGAAGCATCTATGGAGAGAAGGAATTGGCGACGTTTCGAGTCGAGACCCAAAGGGTCTCGACTCGAAACGTCACCAATTCCTTCCCTCCATAGATGCTGCCTCACCCGCTGAGTTTCTCCAGCATTCCATGTCAACATTCTATCTGGGCCACATGACAATAAAAGACTCTTGACGTGACTGCGTCTCGGAGCCCGTGCTCCTGCGCTGGGATCTTACCCGTGCTTGCTGCAGTATCGCCTGCGCTTGAGCTTCTTGCGCCGACACCATGGGTCCCTTCTCTCCAGCGCCGCCGCCTCCGGTGAACCGAAACTGAGGCGGGAAAACAAAAAGAGCTGAGTGTGAGTGCGCGGGGATCAGCGGCGGTGGGGATATAACAAGAGGAATCAAATATAGGTCCTTCTACAGTTGTACAGAGCCCTAGTGAGACCACACCTGGAGTATTGTGTGCAGTTTTGGTCCCCTAATTTGAGGAAGGACATTCTTGCTATTGAGTGGAGAGCAGCGTAGGTTTACAAGGTTAATTCCTGGGATGGCGGGACTGTCGTATGCTGAGAGAATGGAGCAGAATGGGCTTGTACACTCTGGAGTTTAGAAGGATGAGAGGTTATCTCATTGAAACATATAAGATTGTTAAGGGCTTGGACACGCTAGAGGCAGGAAACATGTTCCCGATGTTGGGGGAGTCCAGAACCAGGGGCCACACAGTTTAAGAATAAGGAGTAAGCCATTTAGAACGGAGGCGAGGAAACACTTTTTCTCACAGAGAGTAGTGAGTCTGTGGAATTCTCTGCCTCAGAGGGCAGTGGAGGCCGGTTCTCTGGATGCTTTCAAGAGAGAGCTAGATAGGGCTCTTAAAAATAGTGGAGTCAGGGGAGAAGGCAGGAACGGGGTACTGATTGGGGATGATCAGCCATGATCACATTGAATGGCAGTGCTGGCTCGAAGAGCCGAATGGCCTACTCCTGCACCTATTGTCTATTGTCTATTGAGCGGGATGTCCGGCGAGCCGTCTCCACCCGTGCTCAGCGCTGGCACCACACCGCATGAGCCGGGACGGTGAACGAGGAGCTCTGCCGCTCGATACAACACGAGCTCCTCCAGTGTCACGTACGGTGGACTACGATACATCTTCCACAAGGTGGTGACCGCTTTCGCTGCGTGCTATCCAGTCAGCGGAAAGACGATACATGATTACAATCGAGCTGTCCACAGTGTACAGATACTGGATAAAGGGAATAACGTTTAGTGCAAGATATAGGCCAGTAAAGTCCGATTAAAGATAGTCTCCAACGCTGTAGATGGAAGGACAGGACCACTCTCTAGTTGTTGAGAAGATGGTTCAGTTGCCTGTTAGGAGCTGGGAAGGAACTGTCCCTGTGTATTTGTGCGTCCATGTAATGTCGATGTCCGAGCTGCCCTGATCAGACCACGGTGCGGAGTTACGAGCGGCCCCCCCTGCTGGGCGTGTTTGATGGGACGAGGCAGCTTCACCCGGCAGGGTCCCCAGTGCCCAGCGGTAACCCTGCAGGGACACCGGGACCAGTGGCCAGGTGAGGCCGGGTGGCCAATGTCCTTACACACCGACCGCCCAGAGCAGGAGGTTGCGGGGAGCGAGCGTAAACCCAGCGGCTTGTACTCACCGGCAGCATCAGCATGGTCCCTGGTGGTCCCGGTAGCCCATCGGCTCCTGGAAGTCCCGACCGACCCAGCAGGCCCTGGCAGTGGGGAACAGAGATTAGAATGGGAGCGGCTGCACTGTGGCTGGGAGACCAGAGGTCACCAGCGCTGGATCTCACCGCGGTGGAGGGGACTGGGGGTGAGGGGGTCCAGACAGTGAGGGGGGTCAGGGTGAGGGGGTCCAGAGGGGGGGGTGAGGGGGGTTCAGGGTGAGGGGGTCCAGGGTGAGGGGGTTCAGGGTGAGGGGGTTCGAGGGTGAGGGGGGTTCAGGGTGAGGGGGGTCAGGGTGAGGGGGTGTGAGGGGGGTCAGGGTGAGGGGGGGGTCAGGGGGGGGTTCGAGGGTGAGGGGGGGGGGTCAGGGTCAGGGGATGGTGAGGGGGGGTCAGGGTGAGGGTTCAAGGGTGAGGGGGTTCGAGGGTGAGGGGGTTCAGGGTGAGGGTGAGGGGGTTCAAGGGTGAGGGTGGGGGGTCAGGGTGAGGGGTCAGGGTGAGGGGGGGTCAGGGTCAGGGTGAGGGGGGGTTCAAGATGGTGGGGGGTAAGGGTGAGGGGGTTCGAGGGTGAGGGGTTCAGGGTGAGGGGGTTCAAGGGTGAGGGGGTTCAAGGGTTCAAGGGTGAGGGGGTTCAAGGGTGAGGGGGTTGAGGGGGGTCAGGGTGAGGGGTTCAATGGTGAGGGGGTTCAAGGGTGAGGGGGTTCAGGGTTCGAGGGGTGAGGTGGGTCAGGGTGAGGGGGGTCAGGGTGAGGGGGGTCAGGGTGAGGGGGTCAAGCGGGCATCAGCGCGGTGGAGTGGAGAGCTGCGTAAGAGGCGGAGGGTTTAATTGGGGATTGGCGAAGTCGGGAGGAAGAAGGGACAATTGATTGATGGGAAGATCCAGCAGGGACACAGGCCCTTCGGCCCACTGAGTCCACGCCGACCCCTTCACACTTGTTCTGTGCTATCCCATTTTCCTTACACACACCCTACACACTAGAGACAAATTTTACAGCGGGCCGATTAACCTACAAACCCGCGCATCTCTGGGATGTGGGAGGAAACCGGAGCACCCAGAGGAAACCCACGCGGTCACGAGGGGAACGTGCAAACTCCACACAGACAATACCCAAGGTCGGGATGGCCACTGCACCAGCCGACAAGGGAGGGTGAGGAGTTACAATAAGAGGGATTGAGGGGAAAAAAGTGAGGTGGGGGGGGCTCAGACTGAGGGTGAGGATACGGGGCAAGAGAGGGTCTCGGGAAGAGAGGTTTTAGGTTTGAGGAGAAGGGGTGGGGAGGGTGGAGGGCGGGGGGAGATAAGGTCTGGGGGAGTGGGTGTGGTCTGGTTGGGTGGGTGGGGAAGGTCGGGGGTCCAGTGGGTTCGAGGGTCTGGGGGTGGAAGGAAGGGTCTGTAGGAGAAGGTTCTTGGAGGGGGGGGGGGGGGGGGGGGGGGGGGGGAGTAAAGTGTGGTGGTCTGTGGGTCGGCAGGAACAGTCTGTCGGGTGAAGGTCCAGGGTGGTGGGGGAAGGGGGTAGAACTGGTGTGAGGGGGGTGAGGAGGGATCTGATGGGCAGAAGGGCCTGGAGGGGGGAAAGCAGGGTCTCTGGAGGATAGGGGGTGGGGTTAAGGACTGGTGGGGTGGGGAGTATCTGAGAGGGTTTAGCCCACACAGTGGATGCTGCCTGCTGTGACAGGCGGTGTCCAGGAGGTGGCGGTGCGGGACTGTGAATGACTGAAGCTACTGCAGGAACACAATGGCACTGCCCTGGGTCACAACTCAGGCTAGAAGTTAGCAAACTCTTTATTGCCCTGCGTTACTTTATTTTGAGGTCCCGGAAAATATGTCTGTCGCAGAGAGCTGATCTCTCGTGTGTCGGGGTAGCGGCGGGTTTCGAGCGGATGAGGGGGCACTAGTATTAGGGAGGTTGTGGCCACTTTGTATCCTCCGCCCAAAAGTGATGAGACACCCCCCCTCCCTGCCTTGCGTGATGTGGCGGGACACTGTTCTGGAATCCGGCTGTCCGAGGGAGACAACGAACCCTCTCCCCAGGAAGAGCAGGGGTTTAGAGGATTAAGGGCCAGGGCTCTGGAGCAGGAGAGGTGGGGCAGCCCAGGCTGAGGTGGACTCGAGATGGGAATAAATGGGAGCAGGAGGGAGGCAGAGGGAATCTCCTGCCCTCTGAGCATCTACAAAGGGGCAGTGAACGAACGGCACTGGACACATCTCCGGCCACCTGGTGCCAATTCACGCCCTCCTACACTATGCTCCATCCCAGGACTGCCCGGAGTCTCAACGCAGGGAAGAGACGAGACTGAGCATTAGAAGCTGTATCAGATGGTCAGCCCACTCCGCCCCCCCCCCCATATCTCCTCCATCTATTCCTTCTCCTTCCTTTATCCCCAGGGTGGAGACGTCAAAGACTAGAGGGCATCGCTGTAAAGTGTGTGTGGGTGGGGGGGGAGGGGGGCATGCATTATAGTGGGGTGTTGTTTACACAGAGGGTGGTGGGCGCCTGGAACCTACTGCCAGGGGTGGTGGTGGAGGCAGATATGATAGTGGTGTTTGGATAGGCCCATGGAAATGGAGAATGTTGGGGGATATGGACCAGGTGCGGGGAGAGGAGATGGCATCGGGTCGCGGTGGGCCAACAAGAGCCTGTTCCTGCACCGGGGCCGTCTTCTCCACAAATCGCAAGCTCTCTTCCACTTCTTACCCCACCTCTCCCCGCTCTCTATTCACCCACCCTCTCTCTGTTTTCCCTCTCTCTGTTTATCATATTGTTTACAGTGTACAATGTTGACTTATTCCGTTGTGCTGCTGCAAGTAAGAATATCATTGTTCTATCTGGGACGTGCAACAATAAAACACTCTTGACCCTTGACCCTCCCACTGCCCCTAACCTAAACCCATCCTTGCCTCACCCACCCCCCCCCCCCCCCCCCCCCCCCCCCCCCCCACCCAATCCAATCTATTCCCCTCCAAGAAGAAGATGGGGAATAAAATATCAAATAATGGTATCCAGTTGTCTGAAGGGCTCGAGATTTCAACTGCAATCTCTGGGCTGCTCTAGGATTCTGGCAGTTTTACCCCCCCCCCCACAAAGTTGTGTTTATTTAAACCCTCGCTCCAAATGAGAACAGGCTGGAACTCGCAATCAGTTTAATTGCCTTGGGAGTTTTGGACGCAATCCCACGGATTAATCGCTGTGCTCCATGCGGCACGTTAGCGGAGCATCAAACCAGTCGCACTCACCCTGGCGCCTGGATCGCCGACTGGCCCCGGTGGTCCAGAAGGGCCGGGATACCCTGATACGCCCTGTATAGACACAGAGAGAGAGAGGGCAGGCATCAGGCAGCGGCCAACAGAGGGAGCGCACACACACACACACACACACAATGGGGCCCCGCACATTATTAACAAGAGAGTCGGAGCCTTGCCACATTCCTGCCGCAGAGCAACCCCAAAACGCCACACGTGTTATTGATTTGACAAGTATGCAGTTGGAAATATGGTGAGAACAATACAACAGAGACGGCAAAAACACGAATAAATAAATAAATAATGTCCCCAGCACATTGTGCGTGCTTGGGGCTTTGGAACATGTGACTCACAGGTGGGCCTTCGGAACCCGGAGGTCCTTCGATCAACATGCCCTGCAAGGCAGAAAGGTCAGCGTTAATAAAATGTACAGGCAACTGCACGACTGCACGACTGCACGACTGCACGCTCGGTGACAGGGTTGGAGGCTCAAGTCAAGTCAAGTCACTTTTATTTCTATAGCACATTTAAAAAACAACTCTCGTTGACCAAAGTGCTTTACATTGGTGGAGGGACTAACGTTACACAACAGTGGTTCATAGATTAAGTACATATACATAAATACATACATATAGCCCTCACTCAGAGGACGTCAAGAAAGGCTTGAGAGTAAAGGCCTTGCAGAGGGGATTAATGGGGCTGGGGGGGGGGGGATATGGGGTGGGGGGGGGGGGGGTGGGGGTGGGGATTGGGGGTTAATTGAGGGGGGGGGAGATGGGGGGTGGGGGTGGGATGGGGGGCATGGGGTGATGGGGGGGGCAGCAGGGGAGGAGGGACTGGGGCAAACATGGGAACAGAGGTACCTGGGGAGAGAGAGAGACACACACGGGCATGTAGGAATGAACTGCAGACAGACACAAAAACTCAGCGGGACAGGCAGCATCTCTGGAGAGAAGGAATGGGTGACGTTTTGAGTCGAGACCCGAAAGATGCTGCCTGTCCCGCTGAGTTACTCCAGCATTTTGTCTTTTTCTTCAGAGAGATACGTGGGACACATAACACCCGAGGGGGTGAGAAATACACGGGGGGGGGGGGGGGGAAATAACACAGGGCAGGGGGGGGGGGGGGGGGGGGGAGATTGAATGCCCAAGTGACATGCACATCTTATCCATATTGTCCAGAGCTGCTGCCTGACCCACTGAATTACTCCAGCACTTTGTCCTTTGCTCAAGCCGCAGCACCTGCAGTTCGTGGTGTCCCCATTACTTGGTCCCCCTTGCCGCAGAGGCGGCCCGACTGGCTGAGTTCTTCCAGCATTTTTCTGCTTTCCCCCTGTTCTTATGTGTGCCTCTACCCTGCTGTGCCCCAGTCCATGCGCTCCCCCACCCCCCTGCCTTGGCCTCTTGTTCCACATCCCGATGTTTAATCCCAGTGAAGGTGCAGCACAGTCAGAGCAGGAGCACAGGGAACGTTGCAGGATAAGGAACGTCAGGAATATAATCACAGCAACATGTCTATTCCGAGCAATTGTTTGATTTGGGGAATGTAGCCTGAGGCATCGTTGAGTATAGACTTTACTTTTAGTCTTTAGAGATATAATAACACGGAAACAGGCCCTTCGGCCCATTGAGTCCGTACCGACCAATGATCGCCCATATGCTAGCACTATCCAATATACACTGGGGACAATTTACAGAAGCCAAATTAACCTACAAACCCACACCTCTCTGGAGTGTGGGAGGAAGCCAGAGCACCCACGTGGTCACGGGGAGAACGTGCAAACTCCGTGCAGACAGCACCAGGAGTCAGGATCGAACCTGGGTCTCTGGCGTGTGTGAGGCAGCTGCTCTACTGGAGCTGTGGAGGCGTTGGAACAGTAATGGGGGCAAGGCAGGTGACTTTAAATGCTCTTCCCGAGTAAGAATGAAGTCTTTGTTTCAGTCCCAGGGATGGGTTAAAGGCCACAGCTCCATAGTTGCCGAGTTGGGAATTCAGGAGCTGGGATTTCATTTCTCTCCACCAGGCAGCTGGAATGATCGGCAAACCCGACTCGGGAATGCCGGCCATGAATTTTGTGCTTCCCGCAGGAGCAGTCAGGAAGCGGAGCGCTGAACCATAGACTATCCCACACACAGAGACACACAAAGCTTCTCACCAGATGGCCACTACTGACAAACCAAGGTCTCGTTGTGCTAGTCACTCACACATTAACACGGCTCCCATATCCACGCAGATGTTACCCGGCAGGTGTTCCTACATGTGGCTGAGGGGAGAGTTGGTGCCGGGCAGATTTACGTGGACTAAACCTGTCGGAAGAAGGATCTCGACCTGAAACGTCACCTATTCCTTGTCTCCAGAGATGCTGCCCATCCCGCTGAGTTGCTCCAGCATTTGGTCTGTATGCGGACCACACCCGCCAAGATCTCCATGTCTCTGAAGAAGGGTCTTGACTCAAAACGTCGCCCATTCCTTTATCTCTAGCGATGCTGTCTCTTCCGCTGAGTTACTCCAGCATTTTATGTATGTCTAAGATCTCCAGGTTCCCCCCCCCCCGGCCATGTTACAGGGACTGCCAGTCTCAGAGGTCGGGGAGGGGATGCGAGGGACTTCCAATGTCCAGTGGATGTGGAGAGGATGTTGCCACTAGTGGGAGAGTCCAAGATCAGAGGCCATAACCTCAGAATTAAAGGACGTTCCTTTAGGAAGGAGATGAGGAGGAATTTCTTTAGTCAGAGGGTGGCGAATCTGTGGAATTCATTGCCACAGATGGCTGTGGAGGCCAAGTCAGTGGATATTTTTAAGGCTGCGATAGATAGATTCTTGATTAGTACGGGTGTCAGGGGTTACGGGGAGAAGGCAGGAGAATGGGGTTAGGAGGGAGATATAGATCAGCCATGATTGAATGGCGAAGTAGACTTGATGGGCCGAATGGCCTAATTCTGCTCCTGTAAACCTATGAGCTAAGTTACTATCTACCTCATTAGAAATCCTCAGCCTATCTTTAATTGGACTTTATTTTGCACTAAACATTATTCCCTTCATCAAGTATATGTACACTGTGGACGGCTCGATTGTAATCATGTATTGTCTTTCCGCTGACTGGTTGGCTCGAAACACAAAGCTTTTCACTGTACCTCGGTACATGTGACAATAAACTAAACTAGACTAAACTAAACTGAACTGAGTCCTCTGTGGCACGTCAGGGTAAAGGGGTAAATGGATGGGAAAGAAGAGGCACTTACTCAGCCCCTCTGACTAAACGAGGGCTGGCTTGTGTCTTGTCTCCATTTGCTACCTCATTCAAGAAACCTCTCCCAACATCAGCTTTAACCTGGGCCCAGACCTCCACATGTGCAGAGTTCCACATTCCCTTTGCCTTAGAAATGCACGTGGTCTATCCCTTTTGTTTTGGGGAATGCCAAAGAGTGGAACCAGGCCCTTCGGCCCAACTTGCCCACACCGGCAAACATGTCCCAGCTACACTAGTCCCACCTGCCTGCGCTTGGTCCATATCCCTCCAAACCTGTCCTATCCATGTACCTGTCTAACTGCTTCTTAAACGTTGGGATGGTCCCTGCCTCAACTACCTCCACTGGCAGCTCGTTCCACACACCCACCACCCTCTGTGTGATGGAAAGAAATGCAGATGCTGGTTTACATGGAAGATGGACACAAAATGCTGGAGTAACTCAGTGGGACGGGCAGCATCTCTGGAGAGAAGGAACGGGTGACGTTTTGGGTCAAGACCCTTCAGTCTGAAGAAAGGTCTCAATCCAAAACGTCACCCACCTCTCTGTGTGATGCCAGGGACATTATCGTGTCGGGGTGGCAATGGCCAGGTCAGTGGGTGAACATGTCAGCTCGAGCAGTAATGGACAAGGCGAGTGTCTTTACATGACCTCCCTGAGTGAGACTAGTTTGCGTTCCAGGACCAGGTTTTGGCTGCAGAGGCAGTAACTTCCTTCAAAGTGCCCAGAAAAACCTTTGATTGTCGTGAACACCTCAACTTGTGAACACTTAATCTTGTCTGTCTCAAGTTGAGCAGGTCTATCTACAACCATGACTCATCTCTAGACCTCATGCGAGTCTGTACTGCACCCTTCCGCTGTCAATATCTTCTTGGTCAAAGAGTCGTGGAGCCATGGAGCATGGAACCCTACAACTTGCCGATCAAGTTGCCCCATCCAAGCAAGTCCCACTCACCCTGTGCCTGCCCCAGATCCCTCCCAACTTTTCCAATCCACGTTCCTGTCCAAATGTCTTTTAGCTTAGTGTGGTTTAGAGGTACAGCGTCTAAACAGGCCCTTCGGCCCATCGACCAGCGATCACCTGGTACACTAGCACTATCCTACACACAGTAGGGACAATTTACTATCTTTACCGAGCCCAACCAACCTACAAACCTGTGCGTTTACGGAGTGTTGGAGGAAATCGGAGCACCCGGAGAAAACCCACGTGGTCCCAGGGAGAACGTACAAAATCCGTGCAGGCAGCACCCGCAGTCAGGATCGAACGCGGGTCTCTGGCGCTGAAAGGCAGCAACCCTGCCGCTGCTGTTGTTGTTGTCCCTGCCTCAACTACATCTTCTGCCAGCTCGTTCCTTTTCCCAAACCCCCTTTACCTACCGATGCCCAAAGCTGAACACAAGGCTGGCAATCGAGTGGACCAGGGTGGCCGGCCGAGTCTGCAGCCAAACAACCAGGAGGATATTGTGGCCCAGCATCCAAGATCCACCTAGCTAATGAAAACTGTTCTGCTTACTCACTCATTCTCTCACCTCCTGCTCCCCCGCGTGGAGCCCATAGCACAATATTGACTTACGGAATTTTACTGCATCGGAGGCAGCCAAACAACTAATAGTGCTCTGCTGGCTCTGTCAAACACTTCTCACCAGTTTTATAGACCCGCAGACATTTCTTGTCAAGTTTGAGTCTAGCCATTGAATCTGTTTCCACTGTTCTTTCTGTTACTGCCTGGAGTTCAGTGTTTGCGGCTCAACAAGGTCTTCATCGTTAGTTTAGTTTAGAATATTATTGTCATGTGTACCGAGGTACAGAGCTCAGCTTTTTTGTTGCATGTCAGCGAGTCAGCGAAAAGCCTCTACATGGTTACAATCGAGCCGTCCACAGTGGACAGATACTAGATAAAGGGTATAATGTTTAGTGCAAGATAAAGTCCCATTAAAGATAGGTTGAAGGTCTCCAGTGAGTAGATGAAAGGTCAGGACCCTACTGACGCTGATGAGCGGATGGTTCAGTTGTCTGATAACAGCTGGGAAGAAACTGTCCCTAAATCTGGAGGTATGAGCTTTCAAACATCCGTACCTCTTGAGGGTGAGGGGAGACGAGGGAGTGGGCTATGGTGAAATTGGTCCTTGATTATGCTGGTGGCCTTGCCCAGGCAGTGTGTGATGCGTAGATGGAGGCAGTGGAAGGGAGGTTGGTTTGTGTGATGGTCTAGGCTGCGTCCACAATTGTCACCATGGTTGGTGGTTTCCTTCCTCTGTTGGAAGACACCTTTGCTCCACCTCAGAACCCGACCTCCACAAACCCCTCCTCAGAACCTTCCCTGCACAAAATCCTACTGACTAAAAACTCTGACTCAAAACCCTTCCTCCCCAGATAGCTCCATCCATACTATGCCACACTAGTCCCACCAATATATATTCCTCTAGTAGATCTACTGAGGTCCCACCAGGCATATCTGGTTGGTTGGTGTAACTCCAACAACCACTCACTCAACCTCAACATATACAAAGAACTAAGGTACACAAAATTGCTGGAGAAACTCAGCGGGTGCAGCAGCATCTATGGAGCGAAGGAAATAGGCGACGTTTTGGGCCGAAACCCTTCTTCAGACTGATGGGGGGTGGGGGGGGAGAAGGAAGGAAAAGGGGAGGAGGAGGAGCCCGAGGGCAGGTGGATGGGAGGGTGGGAGGAGACAGCTAGAGGGTTAAGGAAGGGGAGGAGACAGCAAGGGCTAGCAAAATTGGGTGAATTCAATGTTAATGCCATCCGGACGCAAGGTCCCCAGGCGGAATATGAGGTGCTGTTCCTCCCCTTCCTTAACAAGGAACTAATGGTTGATGTCAGAAAGTCAGGAGGCCCTGTTCCAGTATTTAATTGGTGGGGGGGCAGTGGAGAGAGTTGGCAGCCACAAATTAATTGCCGTTCACATCTCAGATGGCCATCCCTCCACATGGATGTGATCATGACCAGGGCGTGCCAACACCTCTACCTTGTCGTTAAGAGGTTCAAGGACATTTGGCATGTCACAGAATATTGCAACAAACGTCTGCAGAAGGTATTGCGACGGTCTGCATGGTTGCCTGCTGGTTGTTGTAGCTGCGCCACTCAACCTGGTGCAACATGGTGCAACCTCGGTGGATCTGCGAGAGGAAACCTGCACAGGAACATGCACAGGAACGCAAGAGGCATCAGAAAGTGGAGGGCTCAGCCCTCTCCATCATCAACAGCATCTATCATCAATGATCTCCACCAATCCACAGAAGATTGAGGGGGGACCTTATAGAAACTTACAAAATTCTTAAGGGGTTGGACAGGCTAGATGCAGGAAGATTGTTCCCGATGTTGGGGAAGTCCAGGACAAGGGGTCACTGTTTAAGGATAAAGGGGAAGTCTTTCAGGACTGAGATGAGAATTTTTTTTTTTCACACAGAGAGTGGTGAATCTGTGGAATTCTCTGCCACAGAGAGTAGTTGAGGCCAGTTCATTGGCTATATTTAAGAGGGAGTTCGATGTGGCCCCTGTGGCTAAAGGGATCAGGGGGTATGGAGAGAAGGCAGGTACAGGATACTGAGTTGGATGATCAGCCTTGATCATATTGAATGGCGGTGCAGGCTCGAAGGGCCGAATGGCCTACTCCTGCACCTATTTTCTATGTTTCTATCTCCACCATGCAGGCCAGGCCTTCGTCTCACTGCTGCCATCGGGCAGGAGGCACGGAAGCGTTGGCGAGCCTAGAGTCTATTAACAGCGGGGAAGAAGCTGCTCTCGAATCTGACGGCACGAGCTTTTGTGTCTTCCACCCGATGGGAGACGGGAGGAGAGAGAATAACCGGGATGTGAGTGGTCCTTGAATATGTTGGCTGCTTTCCCCAAGGGAGCGAGCGTGGTGCGGGTGGAATCGATGAAGGGAGGGAGGGGAGAGGCAGGTTTGTGTGAGAAGCTGGTAATTTCCTGCAGACACCCAGCCTCACGTACAGACAAGATTGCTACAATAACCTTCAGTACAGTATAGGCAGTAAACTCCAGCAAGCTTCAGTACAGTCAATGCAACAAGCTACAACAAACCAGTACAGGGCTGTGTACTCACAGGCTCAATGATGGCTGGTTCACCCTTCTCTCCCTTCTCACCTCGCATACCATCGCCCTGGAAATTATAAGGGAAGTAAATAAGTTCATTTGAATTAATTTCATGCGACTAACTTAGAGAATTGACCGAGGTACAAGCAATAATATCGTCATGAGGTAATAGAGAGGAACAGCTCCCTGTCCAGTCCCATCCAGCTCTCCCTTGTAGAACTGGGTGCACAGGTAACATGTCCTTGAGGGACAGGTACAGCACACCTTCACAACTATGCTGAGCATGATTTCAATACCGTGGTGATTGTGATTTCAATATTATAGTGAGGATGATATTATAGTGAGTGTGATTTCAATACTGTAGTGAGCGTGATTTCAATACTAGTGAGCGTGTTTTCAATCTGTGGTGAGTGTGATTTCAATATCAGTGAGCGTGATTTCAATCTGTGGTGAGTGTGATTTCAATATCAGTGAGCATGATTTCAATCTGTGGTGAGTGTGATTTCAATATCAGTGAGCATGATTTCAATATCAGTGAGTGTGATTTCAATATCAGTGAGTGTGATTTCAATACTGTAGTGAGCATAATTTAAATATCAGTGAGAATAATTTCAATACTGTAGTGAGTGTGATTTCAATATCAGTTAGTGTGATTTCAATACAAGTGAGCATGATTTCAATAGTAGTGAGTGTGATTTCAATATCAGTGAGTGTGATTTCAATACTATAGTGAGTGTGATTTCAATATCAGTGAGGGTGATTTCAATATCAGTGAGCATGATTTCAATACTGTAGTGAGCATGATTTTAATCTGTGGTAAGCGTGATTTCAATACTGTAGTGAGCATGATTTCAATATCAGTGACCGTGATCTCAATCTGTGGTAAGCGTGATTTCAATACTGTAGTGAGCATGATTTCAATATCAGTGAGGGTGATTTCAATATCAGTGAGCATGATTTCAATACTGTAGTGAGCATGATTTCAATATCAGTGAGGGTGATTTCAATATCAGTGAGCATGATTTCAATACTGTAGTGAGCATGACTTCAACACTACGGCTCGTGATTCAGACATGTACAACAGGCATTAGTTCAGATGATATCTAACCTTAATATTAAAAGTTGGGGACATTGGGGAGTGCCCATGTATTGATCAATGTTGCAATGAATGTGTCTGAGCAGAGGGAAGATGCATGGAACACGATAGTGTTGGGGCAAAGGGTGGTTGAGGCTGGGAAAGGCTCGAATGGGCGACAGTGAAAGAGATTTGCCATGATGAGCAAGGTGTAGTGTGGTCAGTAACTCACCCTAACGTATTCAGTGTCGGTGAGGACTGGTGACCCGGGGCCAATGGTCACATCATCATAGTCGTAATAAACTTCATAGTCATCAAAGAAAGTGTTGGGATCTTCTTCCCCGATTGTTGTCACGTTGAACGTGTCTTCATTTCTTGACCCGTGGCCAGGTATTGCTTCCTCGACGATCTCAATTGTGTGCTCAGAGTTGTCTTCGAATTCAGTGGCGTTGTGGGTGAACTCCCTTCTCCCAAAGGTAATGCTCGTCTTTGAATGGAAGAGAGACGCATCCTTAGTGACGTGGTTAGCAACTTGGTGCAGACCTCCCCAGGTTTCATCTCCCCCCTCTTTCCTGCCTAGTGAGTTGCAGTGCTAAGGCTTAGTGATTTACAGAATTAGCTTTCCCCCCCCCAAAGAGGGTGAAAAGTAATCGGGACTTCCCCCCCCTGTAGATACAAAGGTCAAAGAATGGTCAAATTTGTGTAAAAACCCGAACCAAATATCGCATGCAGTCCGTAAACACTGCCTGACCTGCTGAATATCTCCATTCTAAAACCCATCACCTTCCTCCAGAAGGCAAGATCAAGATGTGGGTTTTCAGCTGGCAAACCCTGCATTGTCTATTGTCTAAGGTACACAAAAATGCTGGAGAAACTCAGCGTGTGCAGCAGCATCTATGGAGCGAAGGAAATAGGCGACGTTTCGGGCCAAAACCCTTCTTCAGACTGATGGGGGGGGATAGTCTATATTGTCCACTGCCCACCAGGAGGTCAGGCAAGTCTTCACCTCTGCTGCTGGCCTGCACGGTGGCACAGAGTTGTTCCCTTACAGCGCCAGAGACCCAGGTTCGATCCCTGACTACAGGTGCTGTCTGTACAGAGTTTGTACGTTCTCCCCGCGACCTGCGTGGATTTTCTCCGAGTGCTCCGGTTTCCTCCCACATTCCAAAGACGTACAGGTTTGGAGGTTAATTGGCTTGGTAACATTGTAAATTGCCCCTAGTGTGTGTAGGATCGTGTTAGCGTGCGGGGTTGGCACCGACTCGGTGGGCCGAAGGGCCTGTTTCCGCACTGTATCTCTAAACTAAACCTGATCAAGGTACTTCCACAGTCCATTGTGTCCACACACAACTGTGTGGTATGTTATAGGACTGTGCATGTTAGAGAACCTGGCTTCTGCCCGTGGTGTAAATACACCAGTTGAACCTCCCAACAATCACGCCACATCATGGTAACTTGATTCATGTTCATCGGTGATAGGAGCAGAATTAAGCCATTCGGCCCATCAAATCCACTCTGTCATTCAATCATAGCTGATCTATCTCTCCCTCGTATCCTCATTCTCCTGCCTTCTCCCATTGCCCGACACCCATACTAATCTAGAATCTATCTATCACCACTTTAAAAATACCCATTGACTTGGCCTCCACTGTGGCAATGAATTCCACAGATTCACCACCCTCTGACTAAAGAAATTCCTCCTCATCTCTTTCCTAAAGAAACGTCCTTTAATTCTGAGGCTGTAACCTCTGGTCCTAGACTCTCCCACTAGTGGAAACATCCTCTCACTCCAGTATCCACAAAGGCAGTGCTACACTCAATGTGGGATTGATTGAGTGAAAGATACAGCATAGAAGCAGGCCCTTCGGCCCGCACTCCATGCCGACTATCCCACCTCCTCATGCACTCCCTGTTATCTGCCCTGCCTGCTACAACTCTTTATTTTATGCACCTACATCACGTGGCCACCTCCTCATAAGCCACTGCCCCCAGGAAAACAAACGCAGCCTTCCCAGCTTCTCCTCATGATGTTCCATGGCAAGCAACGGAAATCTTTCACTCCTCTGGTGAATTCCACTACACTGAAGGTTTAGTGTACATTTACTTTAGTTCGGAGATACAGTGTAGAAACAGACCCCCTTTGGCCAGTTGCGTCCAAGCCAGTGGACAATCACCCATGTACTTTATCCGGCCCACACACTTCGCAGAAGCTACTTAGCCTACAAACCTGCACGTCTTTGGAGTGTGGGAGGAAATTGGAGAACCCGGAGAAAAATCCACGCAGCAGGTTCCGGGGGAGAACGTGCACACTCCGTACAGACAGCACCCGTGGTCAGGGTTCGAACCTGGGTCTCTGGCGCCGTGAGGTCACCGTGCCACCTCCGTCTGTTATGAGAGTAACACTGCCAGCCCAGAGACAGGTTGCGTAGAAACAAAGGCAGTGCTACATTGGGGCAGTGCTACATTGGGGCAGTGTTACATTGGGGCAGTGCTACATTGGGGCAGTGCTACATTGGGGCAGTGCTACATTGGGGCAGTGCTACATTGGGGCAGTGCTACATTGGGGCAGTGCTACATTGGGGCAGTGCTACATTGGGGCAGTGCTACATTGGGGCAGTGCTACATTGGGGCAGTGCTACATTGGGGCAGTGCTACATTGGGGCAGTGCTACATTGGGGCAGTGCTACATTGGGGCAGTGCTACATTGGGGCAGTGCTACATTGGGGCAGTGCTACATTGGGGCAGTGCTACATTGGGGCAGTGCTACATTGGGGCAGTGCTACATTGGGGCAGTGCTACATTGGGGCAGTGCTACATTGGGGCAGTGCTACATTGGGGCTACATTGGGGCAGTGCTACATTGGGCAGTGCTACATCGCTACATTGGGGCAGTGCTACATTGGGGGCAGTGCTACATTGGGGCAGTGTTAGATTGGGGCAGTGCTACATTGGGGCAGTGTTACGTTGGGGCAGGGCTTCTTTGGGGCCTTGCATTGGGGCAGTGTTACATTGGGGCAGTGCTACATTGGGGCAGTGCTACATTGGGGCAGTGCTACATTGGGGCAGTGCTACATTGGGGCAGTGCTACATTGGGGCAGTGCTACATTGGGGCAGTGCTACATTGGGGCTACATTGGGGCAGTGCTACATTGGGGCAGTGCTACATTGGGGCTGGCCATGTGCGTTACTGCACAGGATTAGTCTTGGCTGTAGCCGGGGTGGGGGTAGGGGGGGGGGGGGGGGGGTAGGGGGGAACATTAGCACAAGGCTGTGGAGTCCACACTCGGAGATGACCGATATCTTCTGGAGTTAGGGAGGGAGAAGCTGGTCCAAATACACGGCTTGATGTCCACTCCTGGTCTCACCTGGGTTGGATTAACCCTCCTTACCTCGTTTTCGAATTCTTGCCCTGAATTATCGGGGTAATCCTCTTTCTCCGGAGTTCCCTCCGTGACGGTCAAGTCTGGGAAATAATAGTCATCGTCGTAATTGTCGTAGTAGCCTGTCTCCACGGTGGGGTATTCTTCAACGACAGCTTCAGCCGTCGTCCCAGGAATGGTGACCGTGATCTCCTCTCCCGGCACTTCCGTCGGGACCGTCTCCTGTTAATTGGTAATCAATCAATAATTCACTATTGGAGCCCTGGTGCATTGTGTGGACGTCACGTGTCTGTTCCACCTCCCCCCCCACAATCTCTGCCCCCTAGCTCCCACCACTGTGATCGTGAATGGTGAAAGGCCTGGATTGAGTGGATGTGGAGAGGATGTTTCCACTATTGGGAGAGTCCAGCACCAGAGGTCACAGCCTCAGAATTAAAGGACGTTCCGTGAGGAAGGAGATGAGGAGGAACTTCTGTAGTCAGAGGGTGGTGAATCTGTGGAATTCATTGCCACCGAAGGCTGTGGAGCCAAAGTCAGTGGATATTTTTAAGGCGAAGATAGATCGATTATTGATTAGTGCGGGTGTCAGGGGTTATGGGGAGAAGGCAGGAGAATGGGGTTAAGAGGAAGAGATAGATCAGCCATGATTGAATGGAGGAGTGATGGGCCGAATGGCCTAATTCTGCTCCCATCACTTATGAACTTATGAGTCCCTTCCGACCCAATCCTCCTGAGCTCCAGTCTTCCAGTGATTAATCCAAACTCCCCAATTCCATTGCCCTTTCTACATTACTCTATTATCCTCCTGACCCAGTGCCCGTCCCCCAGTCCCTCACTAGTCCAGGTCCCCTCTGCCCAAATCCCAGGCCACTATCATGCCTGCTGCTCACATGCCCAAACCTCCCAATGCCCTATTGTCCCAACCCCTCCACTCATTCACCCTCGACAGCATTAAGGTCATAAGGTCCTGAGGGATAGGGATAGAATGAAGCCATTCAATCCTGGCTGATCTATCTTTCCCTCCTAACCCCATTCTCCCCATAACCTTTGACACCCGTACTAATCAAAAATCTATCTCTCTCTGCCTAAAAAATGTCCACTGACTTGGTCTCCACTGCCTTCTGTGGCAAAGAATTCCACAGATTTACCACCCTCTGACTACAGAAATTCCTCCGCATCTCCCTCCTAAAGGAACGTCCTTTAATTCTGGGGCTGTGACCTCTAGTTCTGGACCCTGCGAATAATGGAAACCTCCTCACCACATCACTCTATCCAAGCCTTTTACTGTTCTGTATGTTTCAATGAAGTCGCCCGTCATTCTGCTAAACTTCAGCGAGTGCAGGCCCAGTGCCGACAAATGCTCACCGCAGCCCCATGCCAACAATCCCCCGATGCATTAACCCAGTGCCACAAACCCTATTGCCCCTGTCGCCAATGGTCCTCTCATGCTCCAATCCATCTAAAAGCCAGGATAACTCATTGCCTCATTCTCCCGCCCCCTGTGTGTCCCAATGCTCCGTCATTCCATTGTCCCCGTGTCCAATAGTCCTATTATTCTTCTGCCCAATCGCCCAAAGTCCACAGTTACCTGTTGGTCTGGTACGGCAGTGACGGGGCCTGTGATCTGTGAACTGAAGTCTGTCTCCACTCCCTCCACACCGTATTCACCCTCTTTGTACTTGTCGTCGTTGATATCTTCGTAGTAAGGATATTCGTAATAGTAAGAGTCCGCGGTGGGCTGAAAACAAAGCAAGCACAGCACTGCTGAGCAAACCTGGTGGTTGTGGGGATGTGGGCTGACAGCTCTGTCTCTTTATTTCTTATCTATATATTACTAAAAGTCTGTTCTTGACCGGTTTTGGCGATCTGTGCTGCGATTTCCGAGAGAACGCTGCCACCTACGGCTGTCATTTTTGGCCACCTCGCTCAGAGCCCCCCCCCCCTCCGCCGCATATGTGCCGAGGATTTTTCCAGTCGATGAAAAATGACGGAGATATTAATGATTTTACAAAATTCCCCATTCTCTCTGCTGCCCCTGCTGGCGGCATGGGGGAGGGACTATAAAACCAGGAAGTGGTGGGCCTCATTCAGTCTCTTCAAGATGGAGGAAGGCAGAGGGTCATGTTTCACTGAGCTGTGAATAACACTGAACACATGTCCACATAACTGAGTAAGTACCCTTAATGTGGTTTGAAAATGAAAATATGGTTAAAGTAAAACAGCACTGCCTGCAAATGGTTGTTTGGGGGGTTTGGGTTGAAATAAAAAGGCACTCTCTCTCTCTCTCTCTCTCTCTCTCTCCCCCCCCCCCCCCCCCCCTCCCCCCTCTCCTCCCCCCCCCCCCCCCCTTCTCAGGGGGGAGGGGGAGAGGAGAGAGAGGGGGGGGGGGATAGTTAGTGTGTGTGTCGCTGCATGCCGCCTCCCCCCCCCCACAACCGCACGTTGGGGGAACAGACCCAACGGGTCTGCATTTGGTCTAGTTTTCTTATAAAAACGTACAAAATTCTTAAGGGGTTGGACAGGCTAGATGCAGGAAGATTGTGCCCGATGTTGGGGAAGTCCAGAACAAGGGGTCACAGTTTAAGGATAAGGGGGAAATCTTTTAGGACCGAGATGAGGAAAACATTTTTTTACACAGAGAGTGGTGAATCTGTGGAATTCTCTGCCACAGAATGTAGTTGAGGCCACAGTTCATTGGCTATATTTAAGAGGGAGTTAGATGTGGCCCTTGTGGATAAAGGGATCAGGGGGTATGGAGAGAAGGCAGGTACAGGATACTGAGTTAGATGATCAGCCATGATCATATTGAATGGCGGTGCAGGCTCGAAGGGCCGAATGGCCTACTCCTGCACCTATTTTCTATATTTCTATGGTTCTATGTCTCCACTGTACATACACTGGGGCTGACCAGCTTGGGAAAGAAGGAATGTGAGAGGGCAGAAGGGACCGTAGACTGGGGAGAAGGAACTGAAAGTGGAAGAGTGGAAGGCAAGGGCAGGCCATCAAAAGCCAAACAGACTGCCCTCCCTCCCTCCCTCCCTCCCGCACCAGCCCAGCTTGGGCTCATCACACATCCTCATCATGTCCTCACACTTTACCTTCAGAGTCGACCGTTTCTCTTCAGCTATTGTCAAACCAAAGCAATAACCACCCTAACCCAGACCTACACATACATATGTCCAAGCTCCACCACTGTGTACGTGGGTCATAAAGGTCATAAAGAATAGGAGTAGAATTAGGCCATTCGGCCCATCAAGTCTACTCCGCCATTCAGTCATGGCTGATCTATCTCTCCCTCCATACCCCATTCTCCTGCCTTCTCCCCATGACCTCTGACACCCGTACTAATCAAGAATCCATCCATCTCTGCCTTAAAAATATCCACTGACTTGGTGTCCACAGCCCTCTGTGGCAAAGAATTCCACAGATCTGACTAAAGAATACCCTCTGACTTGTCCTTTAATTCTGAGGCTGTGACCTCTAGTCCTAGACTCTCCCACTAGTGGAAACATCCTCTCCACATCCACTCAATGGTGACTATAGGTGATCAGCCAGATTCTTTCCCCAAAGATGCTGCCTGACCTGCTGGCGATCAGCCTGGATTTACAATAGACAATAGACAATAGGTGCAGGAGTAGGCCATTTGGCCCTTCGAGCCAGCACCGCCATTCAATGTGATCGTGGCTGATCATCCCCAATCAGTACCCAGTTCCTGTCTTCTCCCCATATCCCCATATCCCCTATCTAGCTCTCTTTTGAAAGCATCCAGAGAACCTGCCTCCACCGCCCTCTGAGGCAGAGAATTCCACAGACTCACCACTGTCTGTGAGAAAAAGTGTTTCCTCGTCTCCGTTCTAAATGGCTTACCCCTTATTCTTAAACTGTGTGACCCCTGGTTCTGGACTCCCCCAACATCGGGACCATGTTTCCTGCCTCCCGTTTACGATCCCCCATCTACAGTACCTTATCTATCGGGGAGGTACTCACGTCATAGTCAGGTGTGTCGGGATCTTGATTCTGTGGTGTTTCGGGGAGTGGGCTGTCACAGTCGGGGCTGTAGTGTTCGCAGTAGTCATAGGCTGCCCTGTGGTCCGCGATGATCAAGAATTGCTGGACATCCCCCTGTAAGAAGAAGGCAGATTATAATCAACGGCAGAACTTCCAAAAACACGGCCAACTTTGCATCAAAAGTCAGCAGTCAGTTTCCTGTTGAACAAGACGAGGCAATATCTAGCCCCAGATTCCTGTCCTGACATTCATCGAGATCACGGCTGCACTTTGGCCTAATTCCAGAAACCAAACACTCCTCCAGAATCCTTGACAGCTTTACTTACAAAATATGTCTCGGTCTCAGAGTTAAAATGGACCAATTGCTATTTATGTAAAGGGATTCTAAACGTGGTACAGCCTTTGCATGTTTTATAATCTGTTATAAAAGAGCAAGTCACGTTCACCAAAGATAGACACAAGATGCTGGAGTAAGTCTGAAGAAGGGCCTCGACCCGATACGTCACCTATCCCTTCTAGTCTGTGCCGAACACTTACTCTCCCCTAGTCCCATCTACCTGCACTCAGACCATAACCCTCCATTCCTTTCCCGTCCATATGCCTATCCAATTTATTTTTAAATGATAAAAACGAACCTGCCTTCACCACCTCCACTGGAAGCTCATTCCACACAACTACCACTCTCTGAGTAAAGAAGTTCCCCCTCATGTTGCCCCTAAACATTTGACCCTTAATTCTCAAATCATGTCCACTTGTCCTCCCCACAGATGGCTGTTTACACCATGTTCTTATTATTTGGGAATTTTTCCGATTTTAATTTGCACCTTCTGCAGTTTATCAAAAAGTTTCATTTTCTGAAAGTTTCTTTGTCGGAAAATGTGCCCGTGAAGCTCTCCATTAAGATGCTACTTAAATGCAAGATGTCGCTGTTGTGCATCAGAGCCCATCCAGTGACCTTGAAGAAGGCGGTTTCCGATAAATGAAGTCAAACATCAACATTGCAGTAAGATACGCAAGTGAAGGTAGTTTAAACCAACCCTAACCTCAAGATGAATGCTGAATAAACACGAGGTGCACAGGGACGCAGAGAGGAAAGTGGCCAAATCCTTCCCGTGTTTGAAGCCTTTCCAAAAAAAGCTTTTTCTCCAAACCCCTCCTCTCCCTATTCAACTCCTTCAGCTCTACTGAGCTGCCACCCTCCTCCCGCAGCTGAGACCTGCAGTGGCTTGCAGCTGCCGTTGCGCATTTGCCCCCCTGTGAGGCGCTAGAGAGCCACTTCTCCAATTCCACCTTTGATGGAGGTGGCTGCATCCCCACATGGCTCAGCTGGAATGGATCACCGCCCCCGGAGTGGGTTCCAGTCCGCTAAATAGAGTCTCCGTGCTGGATATCGTCGATGGAGAGGTGGTATCAAGGGAGCGTAACATTGCTGGAGGGAGAGCTGGATCATTGGGGAATGCAATATTGAGAGTTGTACTGTCAAATTACCGAGACCCTTCATTCCCAGAGGGGTAGTACTGAGGGTGTGCCACGCGGTCAAGGGGGCTGTCCCACTTTCACCACCTAATTCACAACCTTTTTTACTCGTGGACATTTTTCATCAGGCTAGAAAAACGCCCCGACCTACTTGATGCCACGAGTGCCTACGACCTGCCTACGACCTCGTGACCACCACGCTGCGAGTACGAGTCAAGGGCAAACTCGGCGGTGGTCGTGAACTAGGTTGTGAAAGTGGGACAGGCCCTTGAGAGGGAGTGATGCGCTTTAACTTGTGTTAGTCCCACGCTCCCCTCCCCCCCCCCCTCCCCCGTCACTCTGGACACACACACACCCCACGTTATGTCAGCGTTTCCCTCCCCCTCTCCCAGCACCCCGTGTGACACCAGGAATTTACGCTGCCGCACCCTCTTGAAACGGGAACTCCCCCCCCAGGTCGATGCTGACACGACCATGAGCTTCAAACACACACACACACACACACACACACACACACACACACACACACACACACACACACACACACACACACACACACACACACACACACACACACACACACACACACACACACACACACACACACACACACACACACACACACACACTAATGCCGTGCAGCTGTGGGTTATCAACGTCTCATTCAGGCGACCTGCACTGAGCTGTGAACACGGGCCCAGCAAGTCGAAGCAGGATCACGGCTGCAGCTGCAGCCAAAAACATGCCCCTGTATCCGACCCACATCTCTGCCTCCAGTCCCTGCTGCCTCCAGTGCAGTGGAGACAAGCTCTGGTCCACACTGCTCCCTCCCTCATTCTCCAGTGTGACCCCTCCCCCCACCACCGTGGGGGCCAAGAGCCTGATATTGATGTAAACTGTTGCCTTGCTGACGTGGCTCGCTGCTCCACCCGGGGGCGGAATCATCAAATGCTGGTTCTTTTCCAGAGTTCCCTTCATGCTAATCCATCCCCTGTTTCATCTGTGCCTCTGTGTCGAGACACACGAGGAACAAAGCAATCAGTCCCATGTGAAAGGCCACACAATCACCAGCATGGGAAAGATGATGGGGAGAAGGAGATGATGGGAACACACAACACTGAACAGTTCAGCACAGGAGCGGGCCATTCGGCCCACAATGTCCATGCCGACCATGACACCAGACTGGACACAAAATGCTGCAATAACTCAGCGGGACAGGCAGCACCTTTGGCAAAAAGAAATGGCTCCAGAGAATTGTTCAAGAAGGAACTGCAGATGCTGGAAGATCGAAGGTACACATAATTGCTGGAGAAACTCAGCGGGTGCAGCAGCATCTATGGAGCAAAGGAAATAGGCGACGTTTCGGCCCGAAACGTCGCCTATTTCCTTCGCTCCATAGATGCTGCTGCACCCGCTGAGTTTCTCCAGCAATTTTGTGTACCTTGGCTCCAGAGAATGGCTGCCTGTCCCGCTGAGTTATTCCAGCACTTTGTGTCTATCTTCGATTTAAACCAGCATCTGCAGTTCTTTCCTACACATGATGCCAAGGTTCACTAATAGAGAGCCAAGTACAGGGTGGCACGGTGGCGCAGTGGTAGAGTTGCCTCCCAGCCCCAGAGACCCGGGTTCGATCCTGACTACGGGTGCCGTCTGTATGGAGTTTGTACATTCGCCCTGTGACCGCGTGGGTTTTCTCCAGGGGCTCTGGTTTCCTCCCACATTCCAAATACAGGCAGGTTTGTAGGTTAATTGTCTGTGGTGTGTAGGATGGAACTAGTGTATGGGTGATGGCTGGTTGGGCGTGGACTCGGTGGGCTGAAGGGCCAGTTTCCACGCTGTATCTCTAAAAAACTAAAACTAATCTCCTACGCACATGACACAAATATCACAATTCCCTGCTGAGCCACGTGCCTATTTAAAAATCCTGTATGCCACTATCGTACCTGCCTCCACCACCATCCCTGGCAGTAAGCTCCAGGCATCCACCACCCTCTGTGTAAAACAAACTTGCCCCACACATCTCCTTTAAACTTTGACCCTTTAAACTTTGACATTTCTACCCTGGGATACAGGTTCTGAAGAGGTAGGTGGAGGGTGTGAAGGGGGTAGAAAGAATGGGCAGAAGGGGGAAAGAAGGAGAAGAGAGGGAAGAGAAGAGAGAGAGAGAGTGAGAGAGAAAGAGAGAGATAGAGAGAGAGAGATAGTAGAACACGGTAAAGGAGATAGTACTCAGCAAGAAGGAGCGGGTGAGGGGATAGTTTGGTGAGAGAGGGTCTGAGGACAAACGTCAGAGACAACAGTGGCACAAACAGTAGTGCCCAGAGACGGAGAAGGAGAAGCTGCAGGGCAGGAGAAGAAGAGAGAATTTAATGGGGATAGAGAATAGGGAAGAGGGTATGTCTGAAGAAGGGTCTCAACCCAGCACATATCACCAATTCTGGCCTCCCTCCACTGGCTCCCGGTGCACTTTCGAGTTCATTTTAAGATACTGTTATTTGTTTTAAAATCTCTGAATGGGCTTGTCCCGCCTTACCTCTCTGAGCTGCTCCACCCATACGCTCCTGCCCGGTCCCTCAGGTCAGCTGGTCAGCTGCTCCTGGAGGTACCGAGGTCTAATCGGAGGCTCAGAGGGGATAGAGCCTTCTCTGTTGCTGCTCCGGCACTCTGGAACACCCTGCCGTTGCACATCAGACAGGCCCCCTCACTGTCCATCTTCAAATCCAGTGTTAAAACGCATTTGTACTCCCTGGCTTTTGACCATGCCTGAGACTTTGCTTCTGTTTTTGGTGTTTTTGATGTTTCTTTATTTTACATGTCTTTTCCTACTATTTCTTTTGATTGTTATTTTTGGTGTGTATTAACTTTTTTGTCAATGATTAGTGATGTACAGCACTTTGTTGCAACTATGATTGTTTTAAAAGTGCTCTATAAATAAATTTATTATTATTATTATTATTATTATAAAACGTCACCTATTCCAATTATTTTCTCCAGAGATGCTGCCTGTCCCGCTGAGTCACTCCAGCTCTTTGCGTCTGTTTTCGGTGAAAACCAACATCTGCTGTTCCTCCCTATACGAGGAATGGGGGGGCAGGCAGGGCAGATGACAAGAGGGCTGGGAGAGGGGCGACAGGGAGCAAGAAATAGTCAAGGGCTGTCAGGGAGAACGGAAGCGATGGGCGATAGGAAGACGGATGATTGAACTGATTGAGAGCTCAGAATCTCACAGCGAACTGGCATTTTAAGTAACAAACGCGTTCCCCTGATGTGGAAACAGATGGAGAACAGCATTGTGAATGAACCATGGAGATTCAATTAAAAACATGTCAAATAAACCCGCATCCAAATCTGGTCAGACCCCTCCCTTAGAAACCGTGCATACTTGGAAAAGCCAAACTCCTTCTGGCACAAGTAGCAAGAAATCCAACATATTGTGCTTTAAACCATCCATATCCTTGACAATAATTGTCGCTGGTGAAGAGAGGTTAGGTAAGTTTGAGAAATGTCTGGATTTCTTTTTCTTTCTAAAGTGCGAGACAAGAATCTCATCAGCGGGAGGTGTGCCGGCCAAGAGTGGTGCATGAAGTATGAGTGCTGTATAAACGGGCTTGTGGCTCTCGTGGTTCGATGCCTGGCAGGTTGCATCATCAGGTGTGATAGTGTTGGAACATTGACAACTCACTAGAGATGCCAGAGCATGATGGAAGGGTGAGTTACGCCCGGCACATGCACCAGGCGAGGTTTCCCCCAGAGACTCGTCCTCGCTCCCGCACAGGATCCGTCCTCACCTCAGCCCGCCTGGCTAGACGGGGGCCAATGAAACCCGCCTGGCTAGACGGGGGCCAAGGACGCTGCAACAGGATCCCGCGCAGCTAAAGGTCATGTTCAAGCCTGCCAGCTCTAACCTGCATGCACTCTTCTACACTCTGTGTTACTACATCCATCACTTCTCCAAATGGTGAGATTGGCCAAACGCTAATAATATCCCAGGCAAACGAGAGTGTGCCAGTGTTCACAGTGGTCCCCGCGAGGGTTTAGTTCAGAGATACAGCACGGAAACATGACCTTCGGCCCACCGAGTCGCGTTTGCTCGCTGAATTTCATCAAAAGTAAGTCAATAATGCCTTACTTTTGATGAAATTCAGCGAGCAAACGCGATAATTCACGATATTTTGGACCTTTAAATCTCCACGGCAAATGTCCGCTGTTCACTTCCGCTGGATTGGCACCTTCAGCTCCCTCTTTAATTTACCTTAGTTTCTATCTTTTTTTTTACTGTAAATCTAGGTAGCTGTGCCTCACGGTCACCCCGACTGGCACAATAAATTGCAGATCAAAACCTGGCCGTTTTCTATGTTTTTAACGGGTGGGAAAGTGCGTGTTTTCCCATCCACTAACATGTACCGGATGTCTAGCATGTCCTCCACTTGTGATTTTCGGTCACGTGGGTGCGGATCTACGCTCCAGTGACCTTTCGTGAAATCACCCTATACACGCGACAGGGGCGATTTACAATTGTAGCCAATTAGCCTGCAAACCTGTACGTCTTTGGAGCACCCGGGGAAACCCACGCTGGTCACTGGGAGAACGTGCAAACGCCGTACAGACAGCGGCATTAGTCAGGATTACGCCCGGGTCTCTGCTCTATGAGGCAGCAACTCTACCGCTGCGCCATTTTGCAGGTTAATTGGCTTCGGTGAAGATTTCAAATAGTCCCTAGCGTGTGTAGGGTAGTGTGCGTGGATCGCTGGTCGGCACGGACAGGGCCTGTTTCTGCGCTGTATCTCTAAACGAAACTAAAAGTCGTTGCGACCAGCATAGATGGTATTAAATGACTGAAGATAGACACAAAATGCTGGAGTAACTCAGCGGGACAGGCAGCATCTCTGGAGAGAAGGAATGGGTGACGTTTCGGGTGACCCGAAACGTCACCCATTCCTTCTCTCCAGAGATGCTGCCTGTCCCGCTGAGTTACTCCAGCATTTTGAGTCTACCTTCGATTTGAGCCAGCATCCGCAGCTCTTTCCTACACAACACATCATTGAATATACACCGTGCTTCTGCAGGGCAGAATTTCATTGTTCTGTTTTGGGACGCATGATAATAAAACACTCTCGACTCGCGTTAAACGTTGTTGTTGGGTTTCACATGAGGATGGAAAGAATGAGAGCTGCCTTTGTCGGATTTCACCCGTATCCGAGTGGAACATGAGTGAGAAATGTTCTTGGGAGTGAAGTTGGGATCAGGATTCCGAAGCGACTGAACAGACCTTGCCGTGGTCAGAAGGTTGGCACGGAGTCCAAGGAGCTGGAACCACAGCTGTTCCTCCTTAAGCTCAAGTTCATACTTGGCAGACCATCCCGCTGCAGTTTTCAGCTTGGGTCCAGTCCACTTAAACTGTCAATTATGCTTCTGCAAATTCACACTGTTTGCTCACCTGGTTAAAAATGTGTGTCCAGCAAAAACTGCCTGCCTGCATCCTACACACACTGATACATGGATGACTCGATTGTAATTGTACATTGCCTTATGCCCCTGTCCCACTTAGGAAACCTGAACGGAAATCTCTGGAGACTTTGCGCCCCACCCAAGGTTTCCGTGCGGCTCCCGGAGGTTGCAGGTGGTTGCCGGAGGTTGCAGGTGGTTGCCGGAGGTTGCAGGTAGTGGAAGCAGGTAGGGAGACTGACAAAAACCTCCGGGAACCGCACTGAAACCTTGGGCGGGGCGCAAAGTCTCCAGAGGTTTCTGTTCAGGTTTCCTAAGTGGGACACAGGGGCATTACATAGCACGCGACAAAAAAGCTTTCCACCGTACACGTAGCCACAAACTAAACCAAACTAAACCAGAGGAGGTGGGTCGGAAGGAACTGAAGTGAGGAGGAGATTCACTGTGATGGATGCTTGTGTAAATTGTGTTAAATGTGTGTCTTGGTTCTTTTCTTGTCATATGACTGCAGAAACCAGATTTCGTTTGAACTTCATTTGAGGTTCAAATGACGATAAACGGTATTGTACGCTGGTTTAAACCGAAGATAGGCACAAAGAATTCAGCGGGACAGGAAGCATCTCTGGAGAAACGGAATGGGTGATATTTCGGCGACGAGTCCCTTCTTCAGACTGAGAGCCAGGGGAAAGGGAAACGAGAGGTGTAGACGGTGATGTAGAGAGATATTCAACAAACGAATGAAAGATATGCAAAAAAGTAACGGAAGCAGTCCATTGCTAGCTGTAGGCGAGGTGAAAACAAGTTGCAGACAATGACACTAACCAGGACCAGGTTGAAACCAGTACAATGACTAGAGTGGAGGGGGGGCGGCGGAGTGAGAGGGGTTGCAAGGGTTACTTGAAGTTAGATAAATCAATATTCATACCGCTGGGTTGTAGGAAGGGCTGGGACCCCAGCACACTGTGTGCGTTTGGTCATCTCTCCCAACATCAGAAAGGGATCATGGTAACCAGGGCTGGATTAACCATTAAGCAAAATAAGCACGTGCTTAGGGCATCAAGGGAAGGGGGGGCACCACAGAAATGGTAAATGGTTTACAGCACAAAATAAATCACTTTAAACTTGCTAAAATAATATTCAAAGTGGTTTATATGATCGGAAATATAATTTCAAAGTGTTCATGGTGTTCATGGTGTCATAGTAAGATTAATTTTGAGGATCTGATCAAAGACTTTGCAATAAAAAAAAGTAGGAGAAAACTTTTCAAATATAAATAAAGTGGAAGTGTACAAAAATAAACGTTATTTTCCATCTTACTGTTAGTTTTGTTTCATTTTGAAAAATAAAAAGTTATTTTATGGTTTATATTTTGAATTACATATATATTGGGGGGCACCAAAATCTTTTAAGTGCTTAGGGCCTCTATGGGTCTTAATCCGGCCCTGATGGTAACATTCAAAGAGGGCTGGTGCTCGAATTTCTAAACTTTCAGCCGAATGTCTGCCTGAGCCAACGTTCTCCCTCTCACCGGCCAGCGCTGACTGTGTAGGGACAGGTACAGCCACCGCACCTGAATGACACACTCACTGATGGCCGTTAAGATATTGACAGTCACCGGCAGTATGAGGTTCGTGTAGGAAGAGACAAGCAGATGCTGATAGACGCACAGGGCTGGAGAAACTCAGCGGGTCAGGCAGCAGCATCTGTGGAGAAACAGTATGGGCGGCGTTTTGGATCGGGACCCTTCTTTAGACTGGTTCTGAAGAAGGGATCCGACCCGAAACGTCACTCATCCATTATCTCCAGAGATGCTGCCTGACGTGCTGAGTTACTCCAGCATTATGTATCTACCAGCAGGATGAGGTTTATTCAGCTTATGACAAGGGGAACAAGCGGAGTAGCAGATAGTTGGCCACTCACTTCTCTTGGCAGCCTTGGCCACCTCAGCTCAGTTCTGTCCCCTTCGCTACTCATTTTACTTTCATTCCTAACTTGGCTGCTACAGCCATCTTGCAGTGTCAGGAGAGACAGTGATTGCTTGGCTCAGCTGGTTCAAGCTTCAGCTTTCATTACAATCTACCAGCAGTAGTTGGCTTCTGCAGTGAGGTGAATGTTTATGGCCAAAAGGGCGCTCCCCTCTCCTTGCTTCCTTGGGCCTCCCCCCCCACCCCCAGCCTCCTCCTTGGGTTGATGTGTGGGGTGGGGGGGAAGTGCTCCCACACCGTTGGTAAGCGATGGGTTGCTCACATCCATCCATGGCTTGGCTCATCCTCCCCGCATCGATAACCTTCTCCAGCCCTGCAACTCTTCCACCCGACGTACCCAATCCGACAAACTCCCAACAGCCAGCATCCCCGGAGAGAAGTAATGGGTGACGTTTCAGGTCGAGACCCTTCTTCAGACCCAAAGGGACTTCTTCCCTTCCAAAGAAGGGTCTCGATCCGAAACGTCGCCCATTCCGTCTCTCCGGAGATGCTGCCTCACCCGCTGAGTTACTCCTGCAATTTGTGTCCACCTTCGGTTGAAACCGGCATCTGCAGTTCCTTCCGACAAAGTCTGTATCTCGGTCACCTCCTCCGGCCCTAACAATCTGAGGCCCCTCCGATCCTCCTGCAAGGTCGTAGCTCCAACGTGAGAAATGCAACGTATTGTTTTACACGTGAGGCGATGGGTGTCTGGTGCCCACTGGTGGTGGTGGTACAGATGCAATAGGGGCACTCAAGAGGCTTTTACACAGGCAAATGGATTTGCAGGGAATGGAGGGATTTAGATCACAAGGAGATTAATTTAACGGCATCATGTTTGGCATGGACATTGTGGGCCGAAGGGCCTGTTCCTGTACTGTACTGTGCTATGTTTTAGTGAAATGCTTTTGTTAATATTACATGCAGGTTTAAGAACAGAGGAACATTTTTCCATGAGTTATTCATGCCTGGATCAGAGGCCATTAGCTACAGGGAGAGGTTGGACAAACTTGGATTGTTTTCCCTGGAACGCCAGAGGTTGCAGGGAGACCTGATAGAAGTGTATAAAAGTATGAAGGGCATAGAGAGGGTAGACAGTCAGAACCTTAGTCCCAGGATGTACTAGAGGGTATAGCTTTAATGTGTAAAGGGCAAAGTATAAAGGAGATGTGCGGAGTAAGATTTTTTTTTTACGCACAGGATGATGGGTGTCTGGAACAGGGGTGGTGGTTGAGATCGTGGCGTTTGTGAGACTTTAGGACAGGCTCATGGATGTGGAGAGAATGTAAAGATATGGATGATACACAAAAATGCTGGAGAAACTCAGCGGGTGCAGCAGCATCTATGGAGCGAAGGAAATGGGTAACGTTTCAGGCCAAAACCCTTCTTCAGACAAGATATGGATTATGTGTTGGTCTTGGCATCATGTACAGCACAGACATTGTGGGCCGAAGGGCCTGTTCTATTGCTGGACTATTCTGGTGTTCGGTGTTGTACGAGAGCTTGTGAACAAACTACCCTCTGACATAGTGTGAGTGCTGGAAGCCACTGACCATGAGCAGCAGTGGCAACTTGGGTTACATTCAACGCCAGCCAGCCAAATGATCTGAATAGTAACAACTCCCTGAAGCTTATGTTAAAATGCTTCGATAATGGAAAATACATAGAATCATCTGGTTCGTGCACCAGGCAAGGATTTTATTGCACAGTCTCTCTTCCTTCCAACCACAATGACTCATTTCCCAAGCCTATTACATTTTGAAGCATATTGATACAGCTACACTTAAAGTTAGATTGGTTTAATTTTCTCCTGCTCCCCCGATGCCCAGAGTTGCCTTAGAGTGGATGTTTGCTTGGGCTGATCCAGCAAAGAGCCCACTCTGGCCCACATGAGATAGAGTGATGTGATTCTCTGCAATTGTCTTACCCGTTCAATACAGGTATGGCTGATCTCTCTGGCCCAGGAATAGTCGAGTCAGTCCGTCTATTCTCATCATGCATCCATCGTCCAAACCCCTAATGCAACCCCTAAAGCTGTCCAGGCATTGACTGAAGTTCCACCTCTATCATCAAGGGTCCCAACCATAAGGACCATGCCCTCTTCTCACTGCTACCACCGGGCAGGAGGTAGAGAAGTCTGAGGTTGAACATCAGCCGCTTCTGGAGCAGCTTTGTGGAGTAATTAGGCTTCGGTACAAAGTGTGATTTGTCCCTAGAGTGTCGGGTAATGCCAGTGTATGGGGTGATCACGGGTCGGCGCAGACTCGATGGGCCGAAGGGCCTGTTTCCGAGCTGTATCTCAAAACTAAACCTAAGCAAAATGCTACTTTCCTACAACTATCAGGTTCCCGACCTGACCTGCCTAGTCCTAATCCTACCTTAGCAATGGGACTCAACGCACCACCCACTGCCATGTACTTTGTATCAATAAAACAGATACTCTCATCTGGAGAAACTCAGCGGGTGCAGCAGCATCTATGGAGCGAATGAAATAGGCAACGTTTCGGGCCGAAACCCGAAGGGTTTCGCCCGAAACGTTGCCTATTTCCTTCGCTCCATAGATGCTGCTGCACCCGCTGAGTTTCTCCAGCTTTTTTGTGTACCTTCGATTTTCCAGCATCTGCAGTTCCTTCTTAAACACTTAGATACTCTCATCTACTGTACACTAGAGATATTGGAAACATTTTCTAAATGTGTATTTTCCACCAGTTTCTTGTTTTTTTTTGTCTTTTTTTCTCTTTGCAGAATTTGTGTAATTTATGTATGATTTATGTTTTAATGTGTCTTATCTGAGTCCATGTGCCCGTGTCTATAAGATTTACATTCTAACTGCACCTCCTCACCCAATTTATTAATATGACAATAAACTTGACTTGACTGCGTTTCACAATTGGATGGAACATAGACCAGACGTATACAGTGTTAAACCGAACACGAATGGGGAATAGCGGGTGAGAGGGACGTCTTTGGCTCACAGAGCGGTTCGTGGAGGAGACAAGAAGCAGCCTCTCTCGGGCCAGCAGCATCAGGAAACATTGGGGTCTTCCACACGTGCCCACCTTACGTCACGTATGTCCGAGACCAGAGTACGTCCACAACCCTTCATGCCAGGTCCCCACAGGCGACCCTTGGGCAAAGTGTCATTGAAAACAAGCTGACAATGACCCACCTGGAACATATTGAGCTGAGATACAGGAGCAACGAGATGGGACTCCACCAAGGTTTCAGAAACATAGAAACATAGAAAATAAGGTGCAGGAACACAGGAGATGGCCATTTGGCCCTTCGAGCCAGCACCAATATGATCATGGCTGATCATCCTAAATCAGTACCCCGTTCCTGCTTTCTCCCCATATCCCTCGATTCCGTTAGACCTACGAGCGATAGCCAACTCTCTCTTGAATACATCCAGCTAAGATCTAGAATGAACGTCTTTCAGTATTTAAAGGGTGTCTGTTTCTGGCAACGGCTAAAGGCCTCTCAGTGGATCTTGAGCCCATTTCTAAATTGGGGATCTAATGGCCTGCCCAGTCCAGCCAAGAGCAACAACAAACAAACTCCTTTCAAGACATGAGACTCCAGGTATGTTGTTTTCTGTATGCCCTTCGATAATTTGACTCCATGGTTTGATGTTGTCTGAAATCAAGGGAATTTGGCCCCTGGTCAGCAGCCGGCAAAGTCTTGACAAGATTGTCAAAAGTTTCCAAAATGGTAGGAAGAGTTTCGTCTTTCCAAGTAAAATACAAAATATAAAATACAGAAAGCACAAAGAATTACAGTAGCTACTGGGCGTTCATCCAATTGCTGGACCCTGCTTCTCTTAGGCATTTCTGCCGTTTTGATCGGACTTTGTGACCCAAGAACTTTAAAACTCAGACAGTGAGCAGGTTAATGCAGATACAGCAGTCTGAAGAAGGGTCCCCTACCCGAAACATTGCCTACGCATGTTCTCCAGAGATGCTACTGAGAAGCGTACAGTGGGAGAATGGGACAAGAATGAAATACAGATAAAATAGGGGCACTTCAGTCCTGCAGGAATGGGCCAGTCCCACTTAGGCCATTTACCGCGATTTGTTTTGGCGACTGCCAGCACCCGGCATAGTTGCAGCAGGTTGCGGAAAGTTTTCAACACGTTGAAAATCCAAGGTACGGTCCACTCACTACTCATGGCAGGTCGCGGGGAGACAGACGCCTGTATGGTCGTGCGTAGTGGCCCGTAGACTCGTACCTTGTTCTGGCCGCCGCTGGATTTTCGACACGTCGGAAATTCTCGGCAACCTGCTGCGACCACGATGGGTGCCGGAAAGTCGCCGAGAAAAATGGCGTAAGTGGGACGGGGCCCATTACTCAGTGGGTCAGGCAGCATCTGTGGAGGAGGTTGCACTCTAACCCCGGATAGCCCAGTTGATCATTTCTCCTTGAAGTCCACGTCGATGCCAAACGTTATGTTGAAGCAGTCCCCACCGTTCTTTCAGGCAGGGTTTTCCAGATAATAACAAGAACAGGAAATAAACCATACTTTGCCAAAACCTGATATATTCTTCCAACAAAAACCGTGCATCCTTTTTTAAATTTACGATAACCTCATGAAATGTGGCACATCTCCATTAAATCTCCTCAATCTCCCCGCTCAAAGGAAACAATTCAAATTGTCATCGCTTGCTAGACTTCGTCCCACCCCTCCCTCTCTTTTCTAGCTCTCCCCCCCCCCTATTGCAATCAGTCTGACCACAAACATCACCCACCCATTCCCTCCACAGATGCCGCCTCAACAGACCCACTGAGTTCCTCCAGCACTTTGCGTTTTCATTCAAATTGCCTCATCTCTCCACACACATAGGTAGGTGGCACAGTGGGAGAGTTGCGGCCTTACAGCGCCAGAGACCTGGGTTCGATCCTGACCACGGGGGCTGTCTGTGTGTAGCCTGTACGTTTCTCCCGTGACCGCGTGGGTTTGTCTCCAGGAGCTCCGGTTTCCTCTCACATTCCAAAGACATACAGGTTTGTAGATTCATTGGCTTCTGTGAATCGCAAAATGTCCCTAGTGTGTAGGAAAGCGCTAGTGCACGGGGGGATCGGTGGTCCGCGCGGAATCGGTTGGCCGTAAGGCCTGTGTCCGCGTGGTATTACGGAAGTAAACAAAACGAAACTGATTTCTCTCGTCTCTGCACCGTCCGTAAGAATTGGCACTAAGTGTAGATGGTTTGGCCCTTAGAGCATGTTCTGCCATTCATGATGATCATATTTGATTTATTTCCGTTTTATTTTCCTGCTCCATTAATATGTAAAAATCTAGCAAGCTGACAAATCTTCCCCCTGGTATGTTTCTGTTGGTGAATTACTTTTCAATTTTGGCACATACCTCACGGTCGGCACTGATCCCTGCCCTCTAACAAGCTTTAGAGACCTTGTTCACTTGCAACAGAGGTACCACCAAAACCATCTCCGTAAAAGCCTCTAAATTCACCAGAAGGTCAAGCAAACCAATTTGTAGTGAGGAACTGCAGATGCTAGTTTACACCGAATATAGAAATAGAAAATAGGTGCAGGTGTAGGCCATTCGGCCCTTCAAGACTGCACCGCCATTCAATATGATCATATGGCTGATCAATATAAGACAAAGAGACCCTTAATCAGATCCAGCAAGCTAACCAGCTCAACATGAAGCCACAACTGTGATTAGTAAGGGTGTCCGAGGTTATGGGGAGAAGGCAGGAGAATGGGGATAGAAGGGAGAGATAGATCATGGCGGAGTAGACTTGATGGGCCGAATGGCCTAATTCCACTCCTATCACCTATGCCCTTATAACATCCCCAGAGTTGTACGTTATCCCTGCTCAGGTACGTTGGACAGGCCATGTGGTTTGCTTGCCTGACATTAGACACCCAAAACGCACTCTGTCATTCCGGGCTCTGTCATGGGAAGAGATGATCAGGTTGACCATGGTAAGGATTCAAAGATATGCTTGAAGGGCTCTTTGGAAACATGCAACATCCCTCTGTATTTGTGGGAATCCCCGACTCAAGTCTACCTGACGGAGATGGAACATCAATGCATTTCGTTGTCTCTGTACAATGCATTTCGTTGTCTCTGTACTGTACACTGACAATGACAATAAATTGAATCATTTCATTTCATTTCATCAAGACGAGAGCATTTACAGTGGGGGAAAATGATCAGAACCTTTTTTCCTGGGTCAAAGTCCAAGGAAACATCAAAGACTAGAGGGAATGGCTTCAAGGAGAGTGGGGCAAAGTTTAAAGGAAGTGTGCAAGACAGGTGGTGATGGATGCCTGGAAAAACTAGCCAGGGGTGGTGGTGGAGGAAGATAGTGGTGTTTAAGAGGCTTTTACATGGACAAGGAAAGGAGGGAAATGGATCACACGTGTCGGGAGGAACTGCAGATGCTGGTTTACATCGAAGATAGACACAATATGCTGGAGTAGCTCGGCGGGACAGGCAGCATCTCTGGAGAGAAGGAATGGGTGACGTTTCGGGAAGAGAGAGGACTCCACCGGTGGCTTCCAAGGCTCTGCAGTTCCCACACTGGTTTCATCAGCCACTTATGAACCCACAGGCCAGTAGTGGAATCAGGCCCTACCTACTCCATCCCATGGTACAGCCTGTGATGGAGAGGTTCTTCAGGACCCTTCACAGTTTCAAGGTGACCCAAAGCACTAAAGAAGTGTTTCTGAAGAAGGGTTTCAGCCCGAAACGTTGCCTATTTCCTTCGCTCCATAGATGCTGCTGCACCCGCTGAGTTTCTCCAGCATTTTTGTCTACCTCTGACCCAAAGCACTTCACAGCCACAGAGGTACTGAAACACTTTCAGAAGTGCCGCCATGGTCAACTCCCTCGCCTCTCCTCCCAACGCTGCTCAACCAGCCTGATTTTACTTGGTGTTGAACCTGTTCCTGTAAAAACATTTATACTTGGAAACCAAGGTGGGAAGCCAAAGGTTTCATGTGGAGCTGAGACAAGTCTTGGACGTTACATTTTTTTTTCTCGTGAAAGTTTATCAAAACAGGCTTAAAATGGCAAGATGACTAAACCACAGCCCTGGTGTTCCTTGGACATGAACATTCCCCACAGTACAGTTTCAAAAAGAGGGACAGGCTAGTGTATCTGTCCACCAACATCACCAAAGTGAATAATCTGTCCGTTACCAAGATGTAGATGGTATGATCTTACCCACGGTCAACACTCCCTGCCCTACTTCATACATTACAGCAGCGTCCACACTTCCAAAGTATTTCACTGGCTACAAAACCATTTGCTGAGTTCTCTTTCCTGAACAGACTTGATCTACTTCATGCAGATCTACTTAAGCTCCATGTTCTTGCATCTTCCACCAGAGATACCAACGTCTCTCCAAACACCCTCTGAAAGTCTCCCCAAAGCCAACAATAGATTGCAATTACGTCATGCACTCCAAACCTCTTCACAGCGGCGGCACGGTGGCGCAGCGGTAGAGTTGCCTCCTTACAGCGCCAGTGACCCGGGTTCGGTCCTGACCACAGGTGCTGTCTGTACGGAGTTTGTACGTTCTCCCCGTGACCTGCGTGGGTTTCCCCCGGGTGCTCCTGTTTCCTCCCACACTCCAAAGACGTACAGGTTTGCAGGTTAATTGGCTTGGTAGGTTTGTAGGTTATTGTAAATTGTCCCTGGTGTGTGTAGGATAGTGTTAGGTTACGGGGATCGCTGGTCTGCACGGGCTTGGTGGACAAAACGGCCTGATTCTGCGCTGTATTTAGAAACTAAATGTGGATTAAAAGCTTGCCCACATTTCAAAAGCAAATAAAATAAAACATAAACTTTGAACACGAGGATCCTTGGATCTGAGGTCTCATAAAATATATCAGGATCCTCCCTTATTAAATGTACTTTCCCCCAAGCCTTAGACAGCAGCCTCGGGCAACTCCTTGCTCCAGGTCAAGAATGTCACCCTCTGACAACCACTGAGAGAACTCTGTGGGAGCTGCATTGTCTGCACTGCCTCGTGATCTTGGAGGAAGGCTGACATGACAGAAACGTGGTCAAGATAGATCACTCCTCCCTCAATGCAGTCCAGGCCACATCAACATGACATTCCCACTCTCCTCCTGCTGACTCACACACCACGGAAACACAGTCTTCTTTCCGTTGCTAATTGATCCTGTCTATCTAAATTCTTCTTCAGCTCTCTGCTGGCACCCCACCCCTCCTGAATTTGAGCCTCACCCCTCGTGCACTGGTGTTAGACTGGATCATTCAGCTCCACTCTCTGGAGCAAAGATTATAGAGCAGAGCAAAATAGACCACTCCTCCGAAATCCAATGGGCTGACGTGTAGTACGTAACGGAAGGTCACGGCCGCCATTTGTTGATGCCAAACGCAACATCTTTGGTAGCGGGGATGGACTCCACAGTTATACAATCTGCTCTTACATCAGGTCGCAGGGAAAAGCAAAGATACTAGAGGCTCCTCGAGTATCTTTGGGGGAAGAGGACGTTTCCTCAACTCCTGAGTTGATCCAGGACTGATTCTCGGTCCCCCCGATACCAGATGAAGGCAGCCGGCGGGAGAGCCTCAAGCGTCTGCCCGCGGTGGGCACTCCTGAGATAGCGAGAAATGCTCCTCTAGTATCTTTGGTGTAATCAGTGTTGTAGGGAACAGTGTTTTATTTTGCATCGATCATTTCACATATTTAGTTAATATTATTGTACATTTTATTAATATTATTGTAAATTGCAGCTCAATAAAATGGCGCCATGTCATACCCATGTCATACAACGCTTTTTTCGCAGAGTGGCGCATCTTGCTCTGCTCGATAATCTTTGCTCTGGAGTGCCAACCTGTCAGAGGGGCAGTACCAAGGGAGTGCCACAGAGGGGCAGTACTGAGTGAGCGCCACACTGTTAGACCTCTGCATTGTTGGCATGGGTTGGACAGGTGGCATCAAGCAAGTCAACGGGGATGTCCTAAGGAGACACTGCATCTTTGGAATATCTCTATAAATCATCAGTTCACTCACTTATTGGATTGTGCAACCTATCGGATTTCCTAGTTGGTGGAATCTTGTACACACCAGTCATCCACACTCATCACAATAATCATAAGACATAAAGCCGTCATTAACTGCTAGAGAAGTATTTCAGGACATCCCAAGGGTTCTAACGAGGTCAAGTCAACAGAAATCCCCACTCCTTCCCTGTCAATGGCCATCACTGGTTTGGTTCCAGAGGTCACGGTTCTCCAGAGACTTGGCAGATTCTTCCCACATCAACATAGACAACAGGAATATAAGATGCAGCAGTGAGGAAGGGGAGAGAGAGAGCGAGAGAGAGAGAGAGAGGAGACAGACAGACAGAGAGAGAGAGAGAGGGGGGAGAGGGAGAGAGAGTGAGAGTGAGAGAGAGAGAGGGAGTGAGATGAGAGAGAGAGAGAGAGAGAGAGAGAGAGAGAGAGAGAGAGAGAGAGGGGGAGGGGGGAGGGGGCGATGGGGAGGAGAGGGAGGGAGGAGGGGGGGAGAGAGGGGAGAGGAGGAGGGGGAGGGGGAGGAGGAGGGAGGGGGAGAGAGGGAGGAGAGAGAGGGGGGAGAGGGAGGGGGGGGGGGGAGGGAGAGAGGAGAGAGGGAGTGAGAGAGAGGGAGAGGGAGGGAGAGGAGTATCAAATGAGAAAAAAAATAAAAAGTTCAATAAATAAGGGGGAGAGAGAGGAGGGGAGAGGAGAGGAGAGGGGGGGGGAGGGGGGGGGGGGGGGGGGTGGTGGGGGGGGGGGGGAGGGAGAGGGGGGGGGGGGTGGGGGGTGGAGAGGGGGGGAGAGGGGGGGGGGGAGGAGGAGAAGGGGAGGAGGAGGGGGGGGAGGGGGAGAGGAGAGGGGGGGAGAGAGGGGGGGAGAGTGTGTTGTCTGGGAGTGGAGGGGTGTCGGGGGTGAGATGGGGAAGAGGGAAGATTGGGGTGAGAGAGGAGGGGGGGATATTTGGGGTGAGATTGAGGGTCCTTGCCCCTCTCGTGGCTCTCTCCCCCCCTTCACAGCCTCTCTGTTGTGAAGCAGGTTTTTGCCAAAAGCCCTTTCCCAACACATTGCTGTATAAGTGTTGAACGTCCCTCAGAGAACATCATCTCTACAGCTGGGGAAAGCGCAACGAGAACCCAGGGTAAATGAATGCAAGATGTGCGTGTTATATTTGGCATGTTCTGGCCGGCTGTGCGGAGGCCAAGGCCCCAGTGTGTCCGGGATATTAAATCTTCGACAAATCCAGAATCTTCGTTGCGAGGGTCTCTGCAGATCCCTGGCAGTGTGCGTGTAATCGGATTTTCACATCTCACTGAGCCACAGGGAGTGACGTAGCCCACGTGGGAACTGTGTCCCACCTTCACTATAAGCACTGAAACACTAATATCTTCATCCTATCAACTTCCATAAAGCAGGGAGCATCTTAATAGTTAGACAGGGAGGAAGCAAGTGGAACGCAACACAAACAGAGTCCCTTCGGCCCATCATGTGTCCATGCCAGCTCTTTGAAACTAGAGGCATGAAAAAGGTTCTGAACAAATCAGAGCCGGCACCGATGATCGAGGGAAGATGGAGCCCACAACGTGTCCATTGTTGGCTGTTGAAGTGGTGATAACAATGGGAGGTGTTATAGTCACTCCTCAACTCTTTCTCCAGAGACAACGCCTCCCAGTTGCTCAACACTTTAACTCCCCCTCCCACTCCCACACTGACCTTTCTAGGTCCTGGGCCTCCTCTACTGTCAGAGTGAGGCCCAGCACAAATTGGAGGAACAGCATCTCATTGGGCAGCTTAAAACGAGCCTCGCCTGCGAAGTTGGGGGCTATGCGTGAGTGGTGGAATATCGCGTCGGGGGAGCGGGTGAGTGGTGGAATCTTGTGTCGGGGGAGCGGGTGAGTGGTGGAATCTTGTGTCGGGGGAGCAGACCGAACTTGGTCTAGTGTTCTATAGATAAGAGAGAAACTGCGGATGATTACACAAATGCAGTGTATCAATTGAAGTCCAGTTTAAGAGTGATTTAAGACAGCCCGTGTTTGCCCCCATTGAACAGGTTAATTTAGAAGTTTTGGGCTCAATTTGAAATCTAGTGCTTTGTTAGGGAGTGCAGAAAGTGCTGGTGATACTCAGCAGGTAAGGCACTGTTATAAGAGAAACAGCCAACGTTTCACGTCAATCTGAAACATTAACTCTGCTTTCCTCATCACAGATGCTGCCTGACCTTTCCACTTTGTTTAGTTTCTATTTTAGATTTCCAGCATCTGCAGGTGAATTAATCCCTGGGAAACATTTTGTCGTCTTAACACGGTTACACGGTGTCGCAGCGGTTGAGTTGCTGCCGTCCAGCGCCAGAGACCTGGGTTCGATCCTGGCTACGGGTGCTTGTCTGTACGGAGTTTGTACCTTCTCCCCGTGACCGCGTGGGTTTTCTCCGAGATGTTCGATGTCCTCCCACACTCCAAAGGCGTACAGGTTTGTAGCTTAATTGGCTTGGTATAAATGCACAAGTTGTCCTTTGTGTGTTGAAGTGCGGGGATTGCTGGTTGGTGTGTACTCACTCGGTGGGCCGAAGGGCCTGTTTCTGCGCTGTATCTCTAAACTAAACTAAACTGATGGAGCCATGTTTGGGTGTGGAACACACAGGCTAAACTGTAGATCAAAAGGATTTTTGATTTAAGCATTAAATTGTTAATGACCACCTCAGCGACAAAACAGGGCTATGTTACAGCTCGTAGCAAATGTTTAATTCAATCAATCAACAGGTTCTTGCCCGTCCTGGAAGATTATCTGTTCCTAACAAATAAGAATTATTTAGATGATTGGACCCCTTTTGTGTATTTCATTATATGGAACAGAGAACATTACAGGAACAAGCATTTCAACCCACAAAGTCTGTGCTGAACTAATCTCCTCAGCCTGCACATGATCCATATCCGTCCCTTCATAGAAACATAGAAAATAGGTGCAGGAGTAGAGGCCATTCGGCCCTTCGAGCCTGCACCGCCATTCGATATGATCATGGCTGATCATCCAACTCAGTATCCCATCCCTGCCTTCTCTCCATAACCCCTTGATCCCTTTAGCCACAAGGGCCACATCTAACTCCCTCTTAAATATAGCCAATGAACTGGCCTCAACTACCTTCTGTGGCAGAGAATTCCACAGATTCACCACTCTCTATGTGAAAAATGATTTTCTCATCTCGGTCCTAAAAGACTTCCCTCTTATCCTTAAACTGTGACTCCTAGTTCTGGACTTCCCCAACATCGGGAATAATCTTCCTGCATCTAGCCTGCCCAACCCCTTAAGAATTTTGTAAGTTTCTATAAGATTCCCCCTCAATCTTCTAAATTCTAGCGAGTACAAGCTGTGTCTATCCAGTCTTTCTTCATGTGAAAGTCCTGCCATCCCAGGAATCAGTCTGGTGATCCTTCTCTGTACTCCCTCTATGGCAAGAATGTCTTTCCTCAGATTAGGAGACCAAAACTGTACGCAATACTCCAGGTGTGGTCTCACCAAGACCCTGTACAACTGCAGTAGAACCTCCCTGCTCTTATACTCAAATCCTTTTGCTATGAATGCCAACATACGATTTGCTTCACTGCATATCCATGTGTCTCTCCAGTGGCCTCTTTAACGCCACTATCATATCTGCCTCCACCAACACCCCCGGCAAGCGCGTTCCAGGCACCCACCACCCTCTTTGTAGAAAACGTTCCCCGAACATCTCCTTTAAACTTTGCCCTGTTCGCTTTAAACCTTTGCCCTCTAGTCTTTGACATTTTCACCCTGGGAACGACCACGGTTCTGTTACTTAATTCGCAATGGGGAGAAGTTGTGAAGACTGCCGTTAAAATGGAACGTGCACACATTTGGGTATCAATGTGTTCGAAAAATTTACAGGAAAGTCATACGATTCACGTGAATTGCATCAAATTATTTGTGCAAGCTTTTATTTTATATTGCATTGAGTTTTGCAACTTTTGTAAACGGCCTGCTGTCCCACTTGGCCGATTTTTTTCGGCAACTGCCGGCATCATTGACCGACGTACCAGGTTACCGGAAACTTTGCGGTCTGGCGCGGCACGACTACGTATGGACGCGCGGTATTTTTTCCAAGTGTCGTAACATTTTTTTTGTTGCCGCTGGATTTTGAAACTTTCGAACAAATACAGTCGATAGAGGGGAAACCGGAGGGAAGAATGAGTTTGTGGAATTCTGAGCTCTCTGTACAGGCATGTTTTGTTCTAACGCAAAGCTCTTCAAAAAGGTGTTTTGTTTAGTATTGTTTTGCATAAAGCAGTAATTCTAGCCGCCAAATTTTTCATGCAGGTTTTGTCAACAAAGGCAGTGATTAAACCCTTACCTCTAATTTCCCAAATTATCATTTATTTAACTGCTGATCTTCAACTTTGCTTAACTATTTACTCACCAGATGTGCTACATAGAAACATAGAAAATAGGTGCAGGAGTAGGCCATTCGGCCCTTCGAGCCTGCACCGCCATTCAATATGATCATGGCTGATCATCCAACTCAGTATCCTGTACCTGCCTTCTCTCCATTCCCCCTGATACCTTTAGCCACAAGGGCCACATAACTCCCTCTTACATATAGCCAATGAACTGTGGCCTCAACTACCTTCTCTGGCAGAGAATTCCAGAGATTCACCACTCTCTGTATGAAAAATGTTTTTCTCATCTCGGTCCTAAAAGATTTCCCCCTTATCCTTAAACTGTGTGACCCCTTGTTCTGGACTTCCCCAACATCGGGAACAATCTTCCTGCATCTAGCCTGTCCAACCCCTTAAGAATTGTGTAAGTTTCTATAAGATCCCCCCCCCTCAATCTTCTAAATTCTAGCGGGTACAAGCCGAGACTATCCAGTCTTTCTTCATATGAAAAGTTCCTAAATTAGGACCAGCGCCTCATATTTCACTTGGGCAGCTTACACCCCAACCGGATGAATCTTGATTTCTCCAACTTCTCCAAGTAGCTATCGCATCCCGTCTCCCTCCGTCCCACGCCCAACGCTAGCCGTCGTTCTACTTTCCCTGTCATACTGTTGAGTGCCTGTATAAAGGGCCTGTCTCATTTGCTGATTTTTTTCAGCGACTGCCAAGTCATATCAGGTCACCGAAAAATTTGTGGCGTGATGACGTATTGACGAGCGGTGGGTTTTTTTTTAGAGTCGCAACATTTTTTTTGTCGCGGCCGAAATGTTCAAAATCTTTTGGCGGAACCGATATGACGCCGGCAGTCGCCGAAAAAAATCTCCACCATCACCTACCCCACAGCCAACAATGGACCATTGTGGGCTCCACCTCTCCTTGATCATCGTTGCTTTTTGCCTATCTCTCGTTCATTTGCTCTATCTACCTTCTACAGTACATCTCTCGTTTCCCTCCCCCTTGACCCTCAGCCTCGACCCAAAATGTCACCAATTCCCTTTCTCCAGAGATGCTGCCTGACCCGTTGATTTACTCCGGCATTTTGTGTCTATCTTCGGTGCTAAATCGGACAGCTGAAGGGAAACACAGCGAGCGCCTTTCTTTTATGTTTCACGAATTAAGGTAGCAGCCTCGGGTTTTGGACGTGTGCTTTGATCTAACGACAGCTACAAACAGCCTGAGAATATCGTCGAACGTGTCAGTGTGCTGACGAGGTTCGCCTGCCAAAAACGCCACTTTTAACCTCTTCCATATTCAACCTAAAGCTGCTAAAAGGGGGCAAGAAACCCATGTCACAATACATTGGCTCCTAAAGCAACAGCAAGGATTCAGAAAATGTAGAATTAATAAACACTGCAGTCTGAAGAAGGCTCTAGGGCCAGAAACGTCACCTATCCTTTATCTCCAGAGATGCTGCCCGAACAATTGAGTTACTCAAGCACTTGGTTTGTTTCAGAAAGAACTGCAGATGTTGGAAAAATCGAAGGTAGACAAAAATGCTGGAGAAACTCAGCGGGTGAGGCAGCATCTATGGAGCGAAGGAAATAGGTGACGTTTCGGGAGACCCGAAACGTCACCTATTCCTTCGCTCCATAGATGCTGCCTCACCCGCTGAATTTCTCCAGCATTTTTGTCTACCAGCACTTAGTTTAGTTAGTTTAGAGATCACGCGTGGAAACAGGCCATTCGGCCCACCGATCTGCAATCCCCGAACACACGCTATCCTCCACACACTAGGGTCAATTTACATTTATACCAAGCCAATTAACTCACAAATCTGTACGCCTTTAGAGTGCGAAGCTCTCGGAGAAAACCCACGCAAGTCACGGGGAGAACGTACGAACTCCGTACAGACAAGCACCTGTAATCTGGACCGAACCTGGATCTCTGATCTGAAGAAGGGTCTCGACCCGAAACGTCGCCTATTTCCTTCGCCCCATAGATGCTGCCTCACCCACTGAGTTTCTCCAGCATTTTTGTCTACCTTCGATTTTCCAGCATCTGCAGTTCCTTCTTAAACGTGATGTGTAATTATGCCCCTGTCCCACTTAGGAAACCTGAACGGAAACGTCTGGAGACTTTGCACCCCACCCAAGGTTTCCGAGCGGTTCCCGGAGGTTTTTGTCCATCTCCCTACTTGCTTCCGCTACCTGCAACCTCCGGCAACCACCTGCAACCTCCGGGAACCGCACGGAAACCTTGGGTGGGGCGCAAAGTCTCCAGAGGTTTCCGTTCAGGTTTCCTAAGTGGGACACAGGGGCTTAATGATATATTAACGTCACATGACCAGAGATACATTACAGAATAGTGAAAGGCTTGGATAGAGTGGATGTGGAGAGGATGTTTCCACTAGTGGGAGAGTCTCGGACCAGAGGTCACAGCCTCTGAATTAAGACGTTCTTTTAGGAAGGAGATGAGGGGGGAATTTCTTTAGTCAGAGGGTGGTGAACCTGTGGAATTCTTGGCCACAGAAGGCTGTGGAGGCCAAGTCAGTGGATATTTTTAAGGCAGAGATAGATAGATTATTGATTAGTACCGGGCTATGGGAAGGGTTCCCAACCTGGGGTAAATCTCGCCTACCCAGGGGGTACATTTATTGATTGTGGATTTGTACATATTTGTTCTCATTGACTGACTGTGTTTGGTTCTGGTATACCGGTATCTGTTCATCATTAGTTGTTCATAAATAACATTGCTATGTGCTATTAAAGTTGCCAGGGGTAAACGGGACGAAAAAGGTTGGGGACCCCTGGGCTATAGGGAGAAGGCAGGAGAATGGGGTTAGGAGGGAGAGATAGATCAGCCATGATTGACTGGCGGAGTAGACTTGATGGGCCAAATGGCCTAATTCTGCTCCTATCACTTATGATCTTATGATACCGTGATAAGTTTTTGTGTGTAAGCAGACCCTAACATCAAAGATGATCTTATTCACCAAAGGATCTTTGGCAACTAACCAAGCAACTTCTACCGAGATATTTGATACAGCGCAGAGAAATACAATAGTTTTGTCAAGCATTTGTATTTTGTAACATTTACAAATTAAATGCATTTGATTATATACTATTAAAGGATTAGATGAAAGTTGTTTGTGTGTGTGAATTATTAATAGATCAGATAGTAGCCTTGTGCATTTCACTGCTGCGAGATTAATTCATGAATCATGTCATGACTGGCCCTGGTTCAAAGAGAGAATGAGAGGCATCCTTGTGTATCAGTCAAGGTTCATTCAAGTTCTCTTGGGCACCTTAATTCACTCAGCATTAATAACATGCTGCTGACACCCCCTCCCCCACCCCAGTCGTCCTGCTAGCTTCACTGTTCATATCCTTTTCGCTATCACCTCTCCACAGCCAACAATGGACCATTGTGGGCTCCTTGGCTATCGGTGCCAGCTCTGATCTGTTCTGTACCTTTTCTTACCTCTAGTCTCCCTCTCCCCCGATTCTCAGCCTGAAGAAGGGTCTCGACCCGAAACGTCACCCATTCATAGAAACATAGAAACATAGAAAATAGGTGCAGGAGGAGGCCATTCGGCCCTTTGAGCCAGCACCGCCATTCATGGTAATCATGGCTGATCGTCCCCTATCAATAACCCGTGCCTGCCTTCTCCCCATATCCCTTGACTCCACTAGCCCCTAGAGCTCTATCTAACATTCCCTCTCTCCAGAGATGCTGCCTGACCTGCTGAGTTACTCCTGCATTGTGTGCCCAGTACCATCGCTAAAGGACAGACCATCTCACTGCTGTTTAACGCTGCGTGTAATAGACTTACTGTAGTTCTGCCCGCGTGCAGAAAACAGTGGCAAACCTTCCAAAAATACCTAAGTGGCTATAAAAATTCCGTGTTGTCTTTAAGCATGGGGAGAGGCAGATCAGAAATGCAAGCTCTTCATTTCTATTTCAAGATGAACTACAGAAGCAATAATGAGCTCCAGAGATTCAAGCCAAGTTTAGCTTCTTAAAAGATTTCTTCTTGGCATGCAAGCCGATGGAAAGACAGCATTTATTGCCCGTTCCTGGCTGAACCGTTTGGAGTCAACCACATCGTGTGGGTTAGAGTTTCGTGCAGACAAAACCTCTTGGTTATCTTTTGTGGCACCCAGAGCGCTCTGTTTTTAATCCATTGACTAACAAGCCACTGCAGCCAGTTTTCTATTATACTACCTCTGCTGTCTGCTCAATTACTACAGCCCCAACGATGGCAGAGAGTCATCCAAGGAGACAAGGGCCAAGCATCAAGAGCCCAGTTGCACGCCAGAGATGCTGCCTGTCCCGCTGAGTTACTCCAGCTTCTTGTGCCTATCTTCGTTCTGTCCATGTTCCCATCAAGAACCCTCCAGATTTTCACCCACTCAGCCACTCAGCCAATTTACGGTGGCCAAATAACCTACCAACTCAAACATCTTTGGGACAAGGAAGGAAACTGGAAATCCCAGAGGAAATCAACATCGTCACGGGTGGATCACGCAAACTCCTCATAGACAGCACCAGAGGCCAGGATTGAACTCAAGTCGCTGGAGTTGCTGTGCTACTGTGCTACTGTTAATCAGACAGCCTCCAAGCTGGGAGATCTCACTGTGCTCTATTCCAATCAAGATGGAAACAGGCCCACTCAGTCCAGGCCAACCATCGATCACCAGTTCATGCCAGTTCTACATCAACCCACACAATAGGGGCAGGCCATTCACAGAGGGCCAACTAACCTACTAACCCTCACGCCTTTGGGATGTGGGAGAAAACCGCAGCACCCAGCGGAAACGCACATGGTCACAGGGAGAACATGCAAACTCCACACAGACAGCACCCGAGGTCAGGATCGAACCCGGATCTCCGGGGCTGTGAGGCAGCAGCTCTACCAGCTGTGCCACTGTGCTGCCCATACAAAACATACACGCACAGATGGAACTGAAATGGACCTAGAGGGGGTGGAGTATCAAATTAGTATTGGGGGGGGGATAGACACAGAATGCTGGAGTAACTCAGCGGGACAGGCAGCATCTCTGGAGAGAAGGAATAGGTGATGTTTCGGGTGGAGACCCTTCTTCAGACTGAGAGGCTTGACCCATTCCTTCTCTCCAGAGACGTTGCCTGCCCCACCGGGTTACTCCAGCATTTTGTGTCTATCTTTGGTGTAAACCAGCATCTGCAGTTCCTTCCTACACATTAGAGTTGGGTGGGATGGGCATGTGGGCAAAGTCTGCTTGTCCTGGACCCCCATTATGTTTGCGGTCATGCCCACGGGCGGAAGTACCCCACCCTGCACCCAGAAACACTCCACCTCCACACACTTTTCTGCAGAAATGTTTGCAAAGGCCAACTTGGGGTTTTGCTCTTGAGAGCTCGGACAGCAACCTGGGAAATCATTCCCGCCTCCCTGTTCTGGCAGATTCACGTAACCCTGAAGCGCTCCATGTTTAGGGTGGCACAGAGGCACGTCAGGTGGAGCTGACACCTCGCATCCTGACCTCGTGTGCTGTTGGTGTGGAGTTTGCACGTTCTCTCCGTGACTGCTTGGGAGTTTCCTCCGGGTGCTCCGGTTTCCTCCCACATCCCAAAGACGTGCAGAGTTGTAGAGTAATAGGGCCCTCTGTAAAAATTGCCCTCAGTGAGTAACAAAACTGGGTGCAAAAGTGAGATAGCATAGACCTAGTGCGAACGGGTGATCGATGATCAGGATGGATTCAATGGGCCGAAGGGCCTGTTTCGCTGCTGTACCTCTAAACTAAACTAAGCCACAAATCTGCTTGCCATGAGGTGCTGGCTGCATCAAGTCTGGTATTGATCAAATGAGCAACTTTGGAAGTAAAACAGAAAGAGAACAAAGGCTGGCAGAGTTGCTTCAGCTGCAGATTCAAGGCAGGAGGAGGGAGTGAAAATTCTATTTGGGTGGCACGGTGGCGCCACAGTAGAGCCTCTGCCTTACAGCGCCAGAGACCCGGGTTCGATCCTGACCACGGGCGCTGTCTGTACAGAGTTTGCACGTTCTCCCCGTGACCTGCGTGGGTTTTCCTCCAAGATCTTCGGTTTCCTCCCACACGGTACAGGTTTGTAGGTTAATCAGCTTGGTATGAATGTAAAACTTGTCCCTAGTGTGTGCAGGGCGGTGTTAATGTGCGGGGAATCGCAGGTCAACGCAGACTCGGTGGGTCCGAGGGGACCTGTTTCTGCTCTGTGTCTCTAAACTAAACTAAACTAAACTAAACAAGTGAGATGCAGGCACACACATAACTAAACTCTGCTTGGGAAGAGTTAGTGCTCACAGCCCAGCACCAGAATCCCGTTGAGAGGGGTTAGAACTCACAGTAATTAGATTCTTATTGAGAGGACTGCGAGTCTCAGGACAACTATAAATACACTCTCCAAATAATTTAATACCACAACGACGCAATAATAGCTAACAGCAGGATTTCTGAAAAAATCCTGCTCCTACCTTTCACATTTTAACACTCTGTGATTTGGGAAAAGCTGCACACAGAGACTGGTCTCTCTGAAAGTTAAAAGTTATACAAATATATACAGCTACAAGTAATTATTTGCATGTTATCCAACAATCTCTGGCAGCCAGCTGGCTGGATTAAACTGTACATTAGAACATTAACCCAAACTCTCCTGAGAGCGATTCTCTCCCTCTCTCCATTTTCATTTCTACCAGCCTGCACTCCGTCTGTATTCCCCCTTTCTCTCTGCCTCTCATGTTCTCTCTTTCACTCTCTCCCTCTTGCACTTTCCCTCTCCCTCTCTCTATTTTTATTCTCTGCCCATCCCTCCTCCTCAGTTTCTCCCTGCTTTCCTTTTGCCTCTTAGCGTCTCTAACCTCCTCTCCCTGTCACCGAAGGAGGGGCAGTGCTGAGGGAGTGCTATTGCAAATAAAATGCTTACATGAGCAGTAAAGCTGAAGCTCTGTGTGCCTCTCACATGGACTCTGAAGTCCATACTATTTGAAGTTGGTACCAAGGTTGTTGACAGGGGGCGGAAATCGCTATCAAAACATGGGGGGGGACACAATTTCTTGGTAGCCGCACACACACACGCGCATGCGCACGCACGGCTTCAGCCATGGGCCCTGTGGATGGCAACATCGGGAACTGACCTGGTTGGTGACCGACTCCGAACTCCAGCAACAGCAGCTTCGTCTACCCCGAATCGTGGGGCTTGAATCGGCCCATTCGCGGGGCCTTTCATCGCCCGGCGCGGCTTCCAAATCTGCCGGCGGGTGCCTCATCGGGAACCTCGATGCAGCAGTTTGATTTTAAGCCGCAACGGGAGATGAAAGGCCCCGCGAACGGGCCGATTCAAGCTGCACTCTATGATCTTTGCTCCACCGGGATGTCTCCCTCCCCCAATCACCACACTCTATCCTCAGTCCCACCCCCTTACATCCGCCTCTGACTGACACCTCCCTCCTCCAATCATCACACTGAATCATCATGTCCCGCCCCCCCCTCCCCCCACTGCCCGCTGACCGATGTCTCTCTCGTCCAATCAGCGCCCTCGACCATCAGTCCCACCTCCACTGTCTCGCGGAAAGCAGAGATTTTTTTTCACCGAATTTCAAAATCCGGATTACAAAACATGGGGGCGGGGGGATTGTTCCCCACTTCTCAAAACATGAAGGGGACGTGCTCTGTACCATCTCTATCTCTCGTTCCCCTTTCCCCTGACTCTCAGTCTGAAGAAGGGTCTCGACCCGAAACGTCACCTATTCCTTTTCTCCAGAGATGCCGCCTGCCCCGCTGAGTTACCTCCAGCTTTTGGTGTCTGTTTGGGGTTGGTTAGGGGTGGGGTAGAGACCCCGTGGCCCCCTCTCTTTGACACCCTCAATCCAAGTGTGTCCTAGGCTCCAGTTCCACCAATCTGTGGGCATTCTCTGTGGACTTGTAAGACCGTGTGGGACAGGGCGAGCCATTGGCTAACATCTGGTACACGGCTTCGTTCAAAGGCTTTCAACAACCCTCCAGTTTCAAGGTTAGCTTCACTCTGCGATAATTAGGCACCACTGCCACATCTGAGCACCACATGCAGGTCCCCACAGCGATGGGTCATAATCGTCCTTCGCTGGAACATCAAAGTCCTATTAATCACGGGATCAGAGTGGCGGATCCCAGGCCTGGCATTGACTCAGCCCCTTCAGCCTAATGCCGTCTCCTCCCTCTGCTGCATAGAGCAGCTCTCAACTCAAACCATGGGTGACCATACCATCTTCACTGCTGGTGTCCCACCAACTCCCCCCCCACCCCACACCCACCGCACTTTCCCAAAGGACAAGAAAAGGGCAATTCACCTCCGGACTCACTGGTGATGCCCAAATCGGGTGCAGCAGTAAAGTTGCTGCCCAACGCCGCCAGAGACCAGAGTTCGATTCTGACTACGGGTCTGTGCGGAGTTTGCACGTTCTCCCCGGGACTGCGTGGGTTTCCTTCAGCTGTGCCAGATTCCTCCCACACTCTAAAGACGTACAGGTTTGGAGGTTAACTATCTACGGTAAAGATTGTAAATGGTCCCTCGTGTGCCTGGGATAGCGTTAGTGCATGGATGGAGTCCAGCTACTGACCGCGTTCACCCTTGAATTGCTTCACCCATATTTTGATCCAAATGGATTTTGACGTCTTGATCAGTCGTTACACCCCAAAATATGTTTTAACAGTTTATGCACAGCCATAAGTAATGAGACATAGGACAGAATTAGGCCATTCAGCCCATCGACTCTACTCGGCCATTCAATCATGGTCGATCCATTTTCCCCTCTCAACCTCATTCTCCCGCATTCTCCCTGTAATCAGTGATACCCTTCCTAAACAGGGTCCTATCAATCTCCGCCTTAAGATACCCATAAGATTCCTGGACTGAACTCTCCAATGGGGATGTTTGGTAACATGCACTCATTATTCCTTTTAAAATATTTATCCGATTTCCATTTGAAAGTTACTGTTGAATCCGATCACGTTGCCTTTTATACCGCGTGCCCTGGCCGAGAACGGCTCACTGTGCGATAAGACTGTTCCTTCACCCCGCTTCTGCCTCCAGTTACAAACCCTTCCTGCTGTTGGAACATTAACCACCTCTACTGGCCCCCCCTTCAAGCCCCTGTCCCACTGCACCAGGTAATTCACGAGTTCTCCCGAGTTTTCCCCTGATTCGAACTCGGAGAATGTCCGTAGCGGGTCCGTGGGAGTTCGTGGATGTCTCGTAGCGGCTCGTACGAGTAAAAAGTAACCATTTTATTCATCACGAGTATTTTTCTTACTCGTAAACGTTTTTTAAATGAATGAAAAAGCCGTCGCGAGTTTACCGGAATGTCCCGAGTACCAACCGTTAGCATTGCGAGCCGCTACGGGACATCCACAAACTCCTATGGACCCGCTATGGACATTCTCCGAGTTCGAATCGGGGAAAAGTCTGGAGAACTCGTGAATTACCTCGTACAGTGGGACAGGGGCTTAACTCTCTTTTGCACTTGGGAAAACAATTGTGGCCCTTTGCAGTTTCGGCCCAGTAACTGGCACGCTCAGTATCTCATCGACAGATCCCCCTTGGCCCTTCCGAAAGCTGCTTCAAAAAGACACTGCGTTAATAATCTCCTGGTTGTACTCTCCCTGCAGCACCTTTCACTGGTGTGTGAGTGTGTATATATGTGTGTGTGTGTGTGTGTGTGTGTGTGTGTGTGTGTGTGTGTGTGTGTGTGTGTGTGTGTGTGTGTGTGTGTGTGTGTGTGTGTGTGTGTGTGTGTGTGTGTGTGTGTGTGTGTGTGTGTGTGTGTGTGGGCAGCGCGAGCAGATAGGTTGCAGTGTGGACGCGGCATGGTCTTACCTGGAAGACATCTTCATCCAGTATCCTGGTGCCGAACACCACGATGCCGTTCGTGTCAATCACCGGCCGCTTGCTCCTGTTCAAGGGCTGAGTCAACGTCTTGGTGCAGTCCACAATCATGGTGACCGTTTTCTTGTGAACGCTGATTGCAACTCGGTGCCACCTGCCAGGACACAACACACAATCCACCGGTCACCTTTGAAACCTGTAACCCCGGCCTAACGAGATCCACAGAGGAGCTCACACACCTCCAGCCAACAGAGTTGGGCTGAAGTGGAACCGTTAATGCTCCTCCGTTGCCTTGTCCCGCCTTCTGAGGTGGGCAACTTGGTTGACCATCCCATCTCCCTGACTGTGCACAGGCTACACATGGGTCCTCAATGCAAAGAGAGCTTAGTTGGCGTTAGTGCATTGCTTCACTTTAGAGATACAGTGTGGAAACAGGCCCTTCGGCCCACCAGATTCATGCAGACCAATGATCACCCATACACCAGGTATTTTAGAAAGAACTGCAGATAATAATAATAATAATAATAATAATAATAATAATAATAATAATAAATACTTTAGTAATCCCCTTTTCAGGGGAAATTCAGATGTTCTTGCAGCTGCACTAATAAAAATACAACATAGCATTAAAGAAGAAGTTTAATATTAAAACATAAAAACATCCCCCCCACAATGGTTCCCACTGTGGGGGAAGTCACAAATTCCAGTCCCCATCCTCTTGTCCACCCATGATCGGGCCTATTGAGGCCTCCACATTCACCGCTACGAAGGCCCGATGTTTCAGGCCCTCTCGCCGGGTGAGGGTGCTCCGGCGTCGGGAGAACCCTCTCAGCGGCTTGGAGGCCATTCCAACCTATACGTCTTTGGAATGTGGGAGGAAACCAGAGCACTCGGAGAAAACCCAGGTAGTTATAGGGGGAAGGTACAAACTCCATACAGACAGAACCCGTGGTTAGGATTGAACCTGGGTCTCTGGCGCTGAATGGCGGCAACTCTACTGCTGCTCCACTCTGCTGCAGAAGAGAGTTGCATGCCTGGCACGTTGCTTTCCAACGCCAACCCAGTCTCCCACTCACTGCGTGTGTGGAGTTTGCACGTTCTCACTGGGACCGCGTGAGTTTCCACCGGGTCCTCTGGTTTCCTCCCATCTGTAAATCGCCCTTAGTGTGTCGGGAGTGGATGAGAGGGTAGGAATAACAGAGAACTGGTGTGAAGACAAACACAAAAAGTAGCTGGAGTAGTCGGGCAGCATCTCTGGAGAAAAGGGATAGGTAGGTGACGTTTTGTGTTGAGTCCCTTCTTCAGACTGCGACCTATCGAGTTAGATAGAGCTCTAGGGGCTAGTGGTGTCAAAGGATATGGGGAGAAGGTTATTGATAGTGGATGATCAGCCATGATCACAATGGATCGAAGGGTTGAATGGCCTCTTCCTGCACCTACTTTCTATGTTTCTATGTTATGTCATCTATTCCTTTTCTCCAGAGATGCTGCCTGACCCGCTGAGTTACTGCGGCATTTTGGATATAAACCAGCATTTGCAGTTCCTTGCTGCACGTTGAACTAGTGTGAAGGGGTGAGGGATGGTCGGCGTGGACTTGGTGGGCAGGAGGAGCAGTTTCCATGCTGTATCTCTAAAGTTCTAAAGCATTGGGGATGAAGCAAGGAATACCTACTTCCCATCGGCCAGGTTGATTCCACGGAAGATGGGGTGTTCGTCAGGGCTGGGCTGCCCTGTCTGGTCTTCGTAGAAGAATATGGGGCTGCGGGAGATCTCCACGCCCAGCTGCTGGATTCCCTGCTCGTTGTAGATGGACAGCAGGAAGGCACCTTTTCCTTTCTGGGCTCGCACTGTCATCACCAGGGAGAAATCCTCCGGGAACGCCGTGTCTCCTTTGGAAACAAAAAGGGAGGAGCACGAGTTGTTAAATCTGAACGTATGAAGATGTCTCTCACAAACAAGCCCAATCCTAGCACCTGTATCACATAGCCAAATCTCCAAATCTGAGGAAGGACATTATTGCCATAGAGGGAGTGCAGAGACGGTTCACCAGACTGATTCCTGGGATGTCAGGACTGTCTTATGAAGAAAGACTGGATAGACTTGGTTTATACTCTCTAGAATTTAGGAGATTGAGAGGGGATCTTATAGAAACTTACAAAATTCTTAAGGGGTTGTTGGACAGGCTAGATGCAGGAAGATTGTTCCCGATGTTGGGGAAGTCCAGGACAAGGGGGTCACAGCTTAAGGATAAGGGGGAAATCCTTTAAAACCGAGATGAAAAGAACTTTTTTCACACAGAGAGTGGTGAATCTCTGGAACTCTCTGCCACAGAGGGTAGTTGAGGCCAGTTCATTGGCTATATTTAAGAGGGAGTTAGATGTGGCCGTTGTGGCTAAAGGGATCAGGGGGTATGGAGAGAAGGCAGGTACGTGATACTGAGTTGGATGATCAGCCATGATCATATTGAATGGCGGTGCAGGCTCGAAGGGCCGAATGGCCTACTCCTGCACCTAATGTTTCTATGTTTCTATAGAGGGCAGCACAGTGGAGCAGCGGTGTAGTTGCTGCCTCACAGCGCCAGAGACCTGGGTTCGATCCTGACCATGGGTGCTGTCTGTACAGAGTTTGCACTTTCTCCCTGCGACCCGGTGGTTTTCTCCGGGTGCTCCGGTTTCAATGGACAATAGACAATAGGTGCAGGAGTAGGCCATTCGGCCCTTCGAACCAGCCCTGCTATTCAATGTGATCATGACTGATCATCCACAATCAGTGCCCCGTTCCTGCCTTCTCCCCATATCCCCTGACTCCGCTATTTTTAAGAGCCCTATCTAGCTCTCTCTTGAACGCATCCAGTGAACCGGCCTCCACCGCCCTCTGAGGCAGAGAATTCCACAGACTCACCACTCTCTGTGAGAAAAAGTGTTTCCTCCCGCACTCCAAAGACGTGCAGGTTTGTGGGTGAATTGGCTTCTGTAAATTGTCCCTAGTGTGTAGGATGGTGCTAGTGTATGGGGTGATCGCTGGTGGGTGCGGGCGGACTCAGTGGGCTGAAGGGCCCATTTCCACGCTGTGTCTCTAAAGTCTAAAGATTAGCAACAATAATGACATGTATTTATTTAGTTTAGCTTAGGTTGGAGATACAGCATGGAAACAGGCCCTTTGGCCCATCGAGCCCATGCTGACCATTCACACTAGGATAGAACTAGCGTTGCAGGTGAGTGCGGACTCCGTGAGCCAACGGGCCTGTTTGCACACTCTATCACTAAACTAAACTGCTGCACATGAACAGACCCCTCAGCCCAACATGTCTGTGCCGAACATAATGCCAAGATAAGCTAAGCTGTTCCCATATCCTTCCATTCCCTGCATGTAACTGTGCCCGTCTAAAAGCCTCGTAAATTCCACTTTCACATCTGCCCCCTGGCTGGAGGTTCCATGTACCCATGTGGGACCCTCTCCACTAAAGACCCCCGAGCCCAGGGACTATCCTCCACCTTCAGGGAATGTCACTTCTTCCCCTTTCTCTCCCAACGATGCAGAGGCCTAGGAGACCCCCCTCACCAAGGAGTTCTCTCCCTCCCACTCTGGCCCCCTCCACATGCTCAGCACCCTCAGCTCAGCCACAGGATGAGTCCCAGGGGGTTGTGTCCTGGGCTGACCTCAGATTCCAAGCAACTTATCACAAGATGATTCAGTTTCCTCTGCATTGAAAACACTCTGAAGAACAGTCTCCACCCGAAACATCACCCAGTCCTTTACTCCAGAGGTGCTGCCTGACCTGCTGAGGCACTCCAGCATTTTGTATCTATCTTCGGTGTAAAACAGCATCTGCAGTTCCTTCCGACACGAGCTTAGTTTAGTTTTGAGATACAGTGCAGAACAGGCCATTTGGCCCACCGAGTCCGTGCTGACCAGCGATCCCTATACACCGACACTATCCTACACACTAGGGACAATTTACAACCTTTTAGCGAGGCCAATCAACCTACAAACCTGTACGTCTTTGGGATGTGGGAGGAAACCGGAGCACCCGGGGAAAACCCACGAGGTTAAGGGGAGAACGTACAAACTCCGTACAGGCAGCACCCGTAGTCAGGATCGAACCCGGGTCTCTGGCGCTGTGAGGCAGCAACTCTAACCGCTGTGCCATCGAGCTGCTCACTACATTGACTTCTGTTGTCAAACTGCAATATGCTTAGAACAAGACATAAGGCAAGATACATACAACAGGCCTAGATAGTAGGGAGTGATGTGCTGGAGGGTGAGAGGGCTGCTGTACATTCAACACCAGATAATGGGGTTAACATCAGATGGAAGAGTGTCTGAGAGACTGTACCTGTCTGAGAGAGAGGGGCAGGTTTGCAGCTATACACAGCCAGAGTGCAGCAGATGGATTTGGACAGATTTTTTGTGTTTGTAGGAAAGTGTGTCCTCCTTGCATTCCACCGGGAGCTCCTGGTTAGTCTCAGTCACGAGCCGGGAACATGCCCATCCCTGACAAGAGAACTCAGCAGATATCTCCCAGAACAGGCCCCTGTCAGGCAGTGCTGACGGATCTAATGTTCTCTGCTTCTGATTCATGTCTGGTCTCTTGCAAATGACAGCTGGACACGTCCGCTTTGATTTTCACTGCTCCATTCACCTGGGTTAGTAGGCCTTAGGGACTGACACACCTGAGAACCTTGAGATGACTTCCCAGCAATCACAGGTTCAATATGGAGGAAAGGGGGGGTGGTTTACCAGGGGGGGGGGGGGGGGGGTAGGGGGGGTCAAAGATTACAGGGACAAGGCAGGAGAATGGGGTTTGGATGGAAAAAGAGATCATGCATGATGAAATGGGGGAGCAGACTCGATGGGCCGAATGGCCTAATTCTGCTCCTATGCCATATGGTCTTATGCTCTTAAGTACCAGTCACTGTCATTTCTCAAGCTGAAAGTGTTCAAAACTTGTGACAAGATTCATAATTGTGGCATCAGTTGCTAATGAATTCTGCTGAGGTGGTCAGGAAGAATTTCAAAGAGTTTGTGAGCATGATTCGGAGTTAAAATACTTGGCAGGTCTCCCTCACTTAAGGGCCTCATACCTCTGCATCCTCTGGCTGTGAATAGCTAGTTCCCAACAGTCCAACTTTCACCTCGTTGTATATCAGCAGCAAATTGAACGCAGGTTTCCGATTCCTCTTGAGCTTGTATTTCAGGTCTCTCAGAGGCTACTAGGCCGGTCACCATGGCAACCGCCCCATAAAATGCAGCAACCCCAGCAAAAGATTAGTCACTTCCTGTCCACCAGCCCCCAGGCCTCTTGTTCATTATCCAAGCTGAGAGCCATTTTCTTTTATTAATTATTTCATGAACGTTCTGGAATGTTGCCTGTTGTTCATTATCAGCTGGTGGCTGCTGTCGACATGTTTAATTCAGTGTAACTGCTCATCGCTCAGTCCGTGCATCTCTCAAGGCCCAGCGCCAACTCCCGCTGCTCCCCTTCCCCTGGATCCTCTGCTGACGTGGACAAGACTCTGGTGATTTTCTAGCGAGGTGGAGGAGACTGGTGGATCAGTGAGTGGGCTGAGTAACATCTCGCCATTGTTTTCCCTAATCCCTCTGCCGCTGTTCACAATATGGTTCACTGAAACTTATTGCATAGAACGGAGGCCATTCAGCCCACAGTCCCCGAGCCAGCTCTTTGAAACACATCCAATCAGTGGCGGACTGGCCAGGGTGTCAGCTTGCCCAATGGCAAGTGGGCACCTGATGAAGTGGGCCCCTCCTGGCAACCAATATTTTTAGACCCAGTCCGCCACTGCATACAATTAGTCTCAAAACCCTCGACTTTTAGTTTAGTTTAGAGATACAGCGTGGAAGCAGGCCCTTCGGCCCACGTCGACCAGCAATCACGCATACTCCGATTCTATCCAACACACCAGGAACAATTTGTTTTTACGGAAGCCAATTAACTTACAATGTTGTCCATCCAGGACAAGGGGTCACAGCTTAAGATCAAGGGGAAATCCAAACCGAGATGAGAAGAACTTTTTTTCACACAGAGAGTGGTGAATCTCTGGAACTCTCTGCCACAGAGGGTAGTTGAGGCCAGTTCATTGGCTATATTTAAGAGGGAGTTAGATGTGGCCCTGGTGGCTAAAGGGATCAGAGGGTATGGAGAGAAGGCAGGTACGGGATACTGAGTTGGATGATCAGCCATGATCATATTGAATGGCGGTGCAGGCTCGAAGGGCCGAATGGCCTACTCCTGCACCTAATTTCTATGTTTCTATGTTACAAACCTGCACGTCTTTGGAATGTGGGAAGAATGCGGAACTCCCGGTGAAAACCCACCCGGTCACGGTGAGAACGTACAAACTCCATACAGACAGCGCCCCGTAGTCAGAATCGAACCAGGGTATCTGGTGCTGTGAGGCAGCAACTGTACTGTTGCGGTACTGAGCTACCCAAAGTGTTCTTTGCTGTAGCTGTCCACTTTTACACCCTTTGGACAAATGCCCTTGTGAATTTTCTATAGAACCTGGGGAGTCCATGAGTGTGGGACATTATTTTTTAATGGTGGAATAATATAGAGTTTCCTCTGAAAAATATTCTGGTGTTTGTTAAGCCCCCTCTGACAATTCGGCACGCCTTTGCCATTTTCTGTGATGGGACAATCCCATGAACAATGAACAATGACCAATGCTGGTCCAGGACCTCAGACTGTAACTCGTGCCCTGATCATTCCCCGTATTTATTGTGCTTTCATTATTAGGTCCCACCCATCACTTCAGACACATGGCCGACTCCACTCCCCTATCCTACCCCTTACAATTCTCCCCTCCACCTCTACCCCCATCTAGTGCTGGCTGACTTTACTGCAAACAATACTCCACTGGGGCAACACATCCAAGAAAATGACAATCCTCTGAGGAATGTAACCACACAGAAGAAATAACAAGTTTGATAGTCCCTTAAGGTACCCCCGACTGACATTCAAGCCAATCTGTTAGACTGAGAATTCCATCTGATGTTCAGGGTCTGTCTTTCGTGAAATAAAATCTAATCTGAATTTCATGTTCGAGGAAGGAGCCAGGAAGAGAATATTTTCCTTTCTATAAGATCTCCGCACTTCCAGAACATGTGCAGCAAGGTTGGATACAGGGTAAAACTCTTTAGACTTTAACAGCGGTAGAGTTGCTGCCTTACGCCGGAGACGCAGGTTCGATCCCGACTGCAGGTGCTTGACTGTACGGAGCTTTTACGCTCTCCCTGTGACCGCGTGGGTTTTCTCCGAGATCTTTGGTTTCTTCCCACATTCCAAAGATGTACAGGTTTGCAGGTAAATTGGCCCTAGTATGTGTAGGATAGTGTTAATGTTAATGATCGCTGGTCGGTGCGGACTCGGTGGGCCAAAGGGCCTGTTCCAACACAGTATCTCTAAAGAAAACTATACAGCGCGGAAACAGGCCCTTTGGCCTACCGAGTTCGTGCCGACCAGCAATCACCCCCATTCACTAACACTAGTCCCACCAGGGCCGATTTACAATTTTACCCAAGCCAATTAGCCTACAAACCCAAACATCTTTGGAGGGTGCAGGAAACAGGAGCACCCAGAGAAAACCCACGCGGTCACAGGGAGAACGTGCAAACTCCGTAGAGACAGCGCCCATGGTCAGGATCAAACCTGGGTCTCTGCCGCTGGGCCACTGGGCCAGCCTACATTGTAGAGCCTCCTCTACATTGCCCCATCGCACATTTCAAGAGCAGAGACGCAGAGCAAAGCCCCCTTTACATTATCCCAGCACAAACCATGAGTGCAGCAATAGCACAGGGTGGGCACAACATCTACATCACCCTATCAAACACTCTCAGGGAAAGCCCGGGTTATACACAGCTTAAAGGGCCTGTCGCTAATTCACCACCTCTGCCGAGTTTGCCCTTGACTCATACTCGCAGCATGATCGTCACAAGTTCGTGGGTAGGTCGTGATGCTAGTCGTAGGGATTTGTGGCATCAAGTAGGTCGGGGCGTTTTTCTAGGCTGACGAAAAATGTCCACGAGTAAAAAAGGTCGTGAATTAGGTCGTGAAAGTGGGACAGACCCTTAAGGGGAAAGATTGAGGGGGGATCTTATAGAAACTTACAAAATTCTTAAGGGGTTGGACAGGCTAGATGCAGGAAGATTATTCCCGATGTTGGGGAAGTCCAGAACAAGGGGTCACAGTTTCAGGATAAGGGGGAAGTCTTTTAGGACTGAGATGAGAAAATCATTTTTTACACAGAGAGTGGTGAATCTGTGGAATTCTCTGCCACAGAAGGTAGTTGAGGCCAGTTCATTGGCTATATTTAAGAGGGGGTTAGATGTGGCTCAAGGGATCAGGGGGTATGGAGAGAAGGCAGATATAGGATACTGAGTTGGATGATCAGCCATGTTCATATTGAATGGTGGTGTAGGCTCGAGGGGCCGAATGGCCTACTCCTGCACCTATTTTCTATGTTTCTATGTTAAGGCTCCTTCCATACCATCCCATCAAATGCCCACAGGACGTATTCTATAGGTTAGGCGTGGAAAACAAGGAGATAAGAGAATTAGAGAGAAAAAAAAAAAATTGCAGCTGGCTATTCAGCCACTCATGCCTGCTCTGCCTTTCAATAAGATCGTAGCTGATCTCTTAGCTCTTGTCACATTTTCCTGCACTAATCCACTGCGGACTGCTTGAAACATCACCCATCCACGTCCTCCAGAGATGCTGCCTGACCCGCTGTGTTATCCCAGCACTGCGAGTCCTCTATTCCACAAGTTTATTCCTTAGAGCACAGGAAACTTTATTCATCGGCGGAGAGAAATTGTTCTGCCGACAGTCACAACACACAAGGTACACGAAAACTTGAATTTAAAAGTGAAAACAAAAAGGAAAAAGTACACAGCAGCTTCACCGGAACAAACGAACAAACAAACAAACGAACACAGACTTATCCCCTGGGCAGAGGATTCAAAGCTAGAGTGCTCCCCTCGCCCCCTCCCCCTTTGTTCTCCCACCCTCCCTCCGACGGTCCCACACGCCGGGTCCTCATTGTTCTTCACAGCAGCCCCCCTCCCCCCCATGCCAGGCCCTTCATTGTCTTCCCCTCACCCCTTCATACTCCGCCACGAGGCCCCACCGCCACCAAGGCCCAAACTTGCCACTGAGGCTCCTGTTGCTGCCAAGGCCCTACTGCCACCGAGGCTCCCATCGCCACCGCTGAGGCTCCTTCGGCCTAGTCAGGCTTACGAAGGGTATTGGGTGTAAGGAACAAGCTGCCGGAGAATGTAGTTGAGGCAGGTACTATCATAACGTTTATGAGAAATTTGGACAGATACATGGATAGAATAGGTTTAGAAAGGTATGGGCCAAATAGAGCTAGGTAGGACTAGTGTAGCTGGCACATGTTGGTTGGCATGGGCAAGTTGGGCCAAAGGGCCTGTTTCCATGCTGTATGACTCTATTCCTTGATCTTCTTAATATCTATCCACCTATCAGCTCTGCCTTGAATATAATCAGCAACAGAGTCTCCACAGCTCTCTAAGGTAGAGTGTTGCAAAGATTGACTATCCTTCATGTAAATATACTTCTTCTCATCCCAATTGTGATGTGGAGACTGTGACCCCTGGTTCTCCACACTCCAGTCGGGAAAGATCAACTTAGCTTCTTCCTTTAAGCCCTTTCAGAATTGTGTATGTTTCAACAAGGTCCACTATTCTTCTAAACAGATGGGAGCGTAGCCCCACTCTGCTTAATCTCCTGTTATGACAAGCTTGTAGCATTACTGGAATCAATCTGGCAAACTCTTGCCGTTCCCCTCTATCACAAGTATATCCTTATTTATGTAGGGAGACCAGAATCTGTACACAATATTCCAGATGTATTATCACAAGAGCTCCGTAACATTGAAGAAATCACATCTTGTACTCGCGTCCTTTTGGAATGAAATCAATGTACCATAGAGTCATAGAATGATACAATGTGGAAACAGGCCCTTCGGCCCAACTAGCCCACACCAACCAACATGTCCCAGCTACACTAGTCCCACCTGCCTGTGTTTGGTCCATATCCCTTCAAACCTGTCCTATCCATCTACCAATGTTATGACAAGCTTGTAGCATTACTGGAATCAATCTGGCAAACTCTTGCCGTTCCCCTCTATCACAAGTATATACAGTTTCTCAAATGGTGGGATAGTCCCAGCCTCAACTACCTCCTCTGGCAGCTCGTTCCATACACCCACCACCCTTTGTGTGAAAAAGTTACCCCTCGGATTCATATGAAATCTTTTCCCCTTCACCTTAAATATGTTTCACAATGCCTCGCAGTGATTTGTGTACAAAGCCCCAACAACTCTGCCCCGCCAAACATTCAGGTAAAATCATAATTCAGGGTTCAACGCAAGATAAAATCTCCTCTGCGGTATGTGCAGGTATAGTTTCAGGGTTGGGTTTCAGCAACTAAGTTACGGAGAAAGGTTGACAAAGTTAGGGCTTTATTCTTTGTAGCGCAGAAGGTTAAGGGGGGACTTGATAGAGGTCTTTAAACTTATGAGAGGGAAAGACAGAGTTGACGTGGATAAGCTTTTCCCACTGAGAGTAGGGAAGATTCATACAAGGGGACATGACTTGAGAATTAAGGGACTGAAGTTTAGGCGTAACATGAGGGGGAACTTCTTTACTCAGAGAGTGGTGGCTGTGTGGAATGAGCTTCCAGTGAAGGTGGTGGAGGCAGGTTCATTTTTATCATTTAAAAATAAATTGGATAGTTATATGGATGGGAAAGGTATGGAGGGTTATGGTCTAAACGCAGGTGTATGGGACTAGGGGAGAATACGTGTTCGGCACGGACTAGAAGGGTCGAGATGGCCTGTTTCCGTGCTGTAATTGTTATATGGTTATATAGTGTAGATTAAGCATGAAGTAAAGTTCTGAACACACGGTCTCAGAACAGATACACCACTGACACATACAGAATGTATCTTCTATCTTGCCTGTCCGATCACCCCACTACCTCATTGGTGACATTGGACTTTGTCTCCGGAGTACTGCATTATAATGACCAGAACTATGTTGGGCACTCTACTATTTCCATCGCTATACCAGTTGCACTGAGTTTGGCTTGAGTGTGTTTATTTACAGTATTATCTGTTTGATCGGATGGCATGCAAAACTAATCTTTACACTGTACTTTGGTACGTGACAATGACAAACCTGTGAAAACGGAGAGGATGAGAAGGAGTTTCTCCCCAGGGGCCATTAAGACTGTAAACTACCATCTCACCAGGGACTAACATACTGTACCAATTTACTGGTGTGTGGTGTCTTTTTAAAATCGCTGTTTTTTTCTTTTTTCTTTTTCTCCCACAAATATGTAATATGTGAATATGTGATTCTGTTCCATTCGGGCATGTTTGTAGATTTTTGGCACAATCCACAAGCATTGCCACTGTTTCATTTCACTACACATCTCGTATGCGTATGTGACAGATAAACCTGACTTGACTGACACCTATCAAACACTCGCAGGCAAATAAAAGTTGTCAGATACAAGGCACAGCTTGAAACAAAATTAAATAACATAGATGCCAACCATCTGCCCACCACTGCCCCTTGCCCGAGTTCACCTCTTATCTGCCACACTATGTCCTTCCCCTCCACTCTTCCGGCTTTCTTCACCACCACCCCCCTCCCCCACCCTACAATCAGTCTGAAGGAGGCTCCCAACCCAAAAAGGCACCCATCCATGTTCTCTAGAGATGCTGCCTGACCCTCAGAGCCACTTCAGCACTATACGATCTCTTTTTTTGCAGAGTAAATAACGTTATTATAAAATGGCTAATATCCTTGCGAATAACGGATGGTGACATTTTTGAGGATAGGTGCCCTTCACCTCCCATCCACCCCAACTTGGACTTTGGCAAAGAATATTTGCCATTCTTCTGGTTCAATGTCTGTGTATGCATTAGTAATGTGTTCAGTATTGGCCACCATGTTATAGGAAGGGTGTTGTCAAGCTGGAAAAGGTGCAGAGAAGATTTACAAGGCAGACAAAAATGCCGAAGAAACTCAGCGGGTGAGGCAGCATCTATTGATGGGCAGCATCTATTGATGCTGCCTCACCCGCTGAGTTTCTCCAGCATTTTTGTCTACCTTCGATTTTTTTCCAGCACCTGTAGTCTTTCTTAAAGATTTACGAGCCAGGTACAATCGCAACTTTTGAGAAAAATTTAGACATGTACATGGATAGGATAGGTTTAGAGGGATGTGGACCGAACGCAGGCAGGTGGGACTAGTGTAGATGGGGCATGTTGGGTGGCATGGGCAAGTTGGGCTGAAGGGCCTGTTTCCACGCTGTATCACTGTGTGTGTGTGTGTGTGTGTGTGAGTGAGTACATAGCTGATTCTGTACGAGAGGGTGAATGAGCCACAGATGCTGCTGCTGCTGCTTTCCCTATTAAATACGCTGTAACGTGCCAATTTAGTGTGAGAAAACTCAGGCAGGTTTCTCAGGTATGTGTTGGCATCGGTTCAACTGCGTCCGCAAGTGAAGGCTCTCAGATGAGGCCTAGTTTTTCCAAGAAGCCATTACTCAGAGAGGTGGGACTATTTGCTTATTCACAGGATTCACACATAATCCCACATGACTCAATTAGTTTACAAACTTAAAAAAAAAAAAAAGATTCAAGACTACACATTTGGATGGTGTTAGGAGGGGTGGGGGAGGGGAAGGGGAAGAAGGGGTGGATTCGATAGCTACTTCCAAGAGATTTCACTATTTGCATTATGGTGTGTTCAAGAACGAGACCTCTGACAAACATGGCCCTGACCCACATCTCCGCCAGTCCCTCGCCATCTGTCTTTTGTTCCTCTAGTTGTCTCTCGACCACATAGCTCCCTATTCTCCTAGCTTTGCCATTGATCAGTTCAAAGCTGAGGTTCCACTGCATAACCCTAGGAGGTACTGCACACTGCATACCATTATGTTGACCACATACCCATTATTCCTATTCTTGGATTGCCATCTCATAATCAATTCCAGGAAAATGCATTCCGCGCTGCATAAACCATCTTTTATGTGGAACCTTGTCAAATGTCTTAGTTTAGTTTAGTTTAGTTTAGACATACAGCGCCGAAACAGGCCCTTCGGCCCATCGAGTCCGTACCGACCAGCGATCCCAGCACAGTAACACTACAAGAGAGAGCTAGATGGGGCTCTAGAAGATAGTGGAGTCAATGGATATGGGGAGAAGGTAGGAACGGGGTGCTGATTGGGGATGATCAGCCATGATCGCATTGAATGGCGGTGCTGGCTCGAAGGGCCGAATGGCCTACTCCTGCACCTCTTGTCTATTGTCTACCCTACACACACTAGGGACAATTTTTTACATTTATACCAAGCCAATGAACCCCAAAAACCTGTACGTCTTTAGAGTGTGGGAGGAAACCGAAGATTTCGGAGAAAAACCACGCAGGTCACGGGGAGAACGTACAAACTCCGTATGGACAGCGCCCTGTAGTCAGGATCGAACCCGGGTCTCTGATGCTGTAAGGTGACAACTCTACCACTGTGCCGCCCCTGATTTCTTCTAATAATCTAAATATATGATGGCCACAGCCTCTCCATCCACCTTTCCCTCCGTCCCACTCAATCTCCTTTGTAACTCTGTTCTTGGTGGTGATCGAGCTCTCATAAGCATTCTGCTCTGTCTCACGCAATCCTTCACATGAATCAGGGGCTGCCTTATTTAAATCATCCACTTAACAGTGTTCCATCAAATAGTCCATGGGCAGGAATGGAATGGGTTTGATATAAAATATGTTTCCCTCTACAGTTACAAATACTCCAGGGGTAGATAAATCAGGACTGAGATACAGAGGCAAACATTGAACCAAAATTGACAGGAAGCACACTGTACAATTGGGAGTTACATGATAGGGGTGAAGGGGAAAGTGTTTTGTTTATTGGGTTTCAATCTAATGGGAAAAGAGTTGAATTTAGTTTTAGTTTTAGTTTTAGTTTAAAGATACAGCATGGAAACAGGCCTTTCAGCCCAAAGATCCTCCAGCGAGCTAGATAGATCACTCGACGGAAAAGACGTAGTGCGGTCATGGGCAGATTCCTGGGGAATTTTCGGCCCCATTTCCGTAACCGGCTTCCGTCTCCGCACCAAAGATCCCGTAGCGGAGCAAAGATACTAGTGCGGAGACGGAAGCCGGTTACGGAAACATCCTCGTAAAAATAAAAGTTCTTTGGTAAAAATCTTCTCCTCGTTTTCAGAATTATAATTTATTAACACAAACTGTTCCCCCGCAACGTTGATTACACTGCGGGTCGGGTCGGGTTACTGAAATGGATGAAAAAATAAGCTCATGTTCCGCTCCGTTGCGTACTACACGTCAGCCCATTGCATTTAGAAGGAATGGTCTATCTTGCACCGCTATAGGATCTTTGCTTCAGCCCACCAAGTCCATGCCGACCATCGATCACCCATACACTAGTTCTCTCCGCCACAGTTACAGAAACCAATTAATTTACGCACTTGCACGTCTTTGGAGTGTGGGAGGAAACCAGGGCACCCGGAGAAAACCCACGCGGACACGGGGAGAACGTACAAACTCCGTACAGACAGCACCCGTAGCCAGGATCGAACCCAGGACTCTGGCGCTGTAAGGCAACAACTCTACCACTGCACCACTGTACCAACCCAATAAATGTATTCAGATTTGATTTTGTGGGGTTTACTGTGTAGTTTGATCCACAAAAACAATTCTGCAATGGGAATGAATGAGAAGACATTTAGTCCATAGCGATCAATAGGAATGAATAGGAAGGGGTTTGATCCATTTGGATTCTAGACGATGGAGGGAGCTGAATTGTCATGATCGCACACAATGCCAATTTATAGGGAAGAGGTCCATTGATGTTGTAAACAGTGGCGGACATGGGAAGACAAAGGGAACCTCTGGGATTTGAACACGCTGGTGGGATTGGGAGTGAACTGATGACATTCCTCCATGTTCTTTTGGACATGACTCATTTGTTGTGCTTCGGTTGATGAGGCAGCTTGCTGTCCCAAAGCAGCAACACCAGGCCAAGGAACGGGCCCTTGGAGATTGCCCACCGCCAAAGCTCAAACCAGATGGTATAAGAATTTGCAATGAGGTGATTACATCAAACTGAACCTGTCCCATGTGTGAATCTGGGATCTCAGCCCACCTCTCCTCTCCTCTCCGCTCCACGAGTGACTAATAAATATAATGTACAGGCTATATATTAAGCCGCACACTGGGACGCAGGAGGTCTGTGCCCATTTCCTAATGGTCCTGGTTTTTCCCCCTTTCATATAGGCTGAGGGCTGTACAGCACAGGAACGGGCCCTTCGGCCCACCACATCCATGCCAACCTTGTTGCCCATCTACACAAATCCCATTTCCCCGCGCTCGCTCCGAATCCATTGATTAGAGTCAGTGTCCATGGCATCTGGTTCCATCAGCTCCTCCGGCGTCTCATTCCAAATATCAACCACTCATCGTGTGAAAGAGAAAAACCACCCACCAATCCCCTTTAGCACTCTGTTACAGTTTAAGGATAAGGGGGAAATCTTTTAGGACCGAGATGAGAAAAATATTTTTCACACAGAGTGTGGTGAATCTCTGGAATTCTCTGCCACAGAAGGTAGTTGAGGCCAGTTCATTGGCTATATTTAAGAGGGAGTTAGATGTGGCCCTTGTGGCTAAAGGGATCAGGGGGTATAGAGAAAAGGCAGGTACAGGATACTGAGTTGGATGATCAGCCATGATCATATTGAATGGCGGTACAGGCTCGAAGGGCCGAATGGCCTACTCCTGCACCTATTTTCTATGTTTCTATGTCCTCTCACCTTAAACCTATGTCCTCTAATTTCTGATACCCTTATCAGGGGGGGAAAAGATTTTGATTATCTACCATATCTATTCCTCTTGTACATTTATATACCTCTGTTGGATCACCCCTCTCCCTTCTTAATGCAAGAGGAAACAAGTCCAGTCTATCCGAACTCTCCCCTTAACAAAAGTCCACAAATCCCCCAGGTGAATATCCCCTGCAGTCTTTCCAGCACAAAAAACATCCTTCCTTTAGAGTTGCAACCAGGACTGCACACAATACTCCGTCAGATTCAGATTCAGATTCATCTTTAATTGTCATTGTCAGTGTACAGTACAGAGACAACGAAATGCAGTTAGCATCTCCCTGGAAGAGCGACATAGACATGGTGCCGTCCAACTGGTATGTTGTAACGCTGCAACGTAACGTAACGTCCCAACGTTTATATTTATGCACTGAGCTTTGAAGGCAAGCGTGACATCTGCCTTCTGCGTTCCCTCCCTTCTGTTGCTGTCACTATCTCTTTCTCGCTCTCTCACGCCCTCGCCCTCCCCCCGTCGCTCCTTGCTGACAGGGCTGCACAAACCAGCCCTCAATAATCCCCTGGCAAAGCCTGAGTTGGGCCGAGTTCCACTTCTGCCCAGAACATGTGCAATGGAACAATGATTAATCCCTGCTCACTCCAAGAAACGTTCGGTCCACGGGGCCCGTCTCCAGACAACAACCTAGTTTGCAGTTTTTATTTTCTCTCAAATCACACAGTTGCCAGACCCCAGATTAATTCGGCAACAGTTTCCAAGATTTTCTGCTCCACAACTACCTCAACTTTGGCAGAAAGCAAGAACTTCCCTCATGTTGGCCCATGGAAAGGGCTGAAACGGGAAAACAGGGAACATGTAATAAAAGAAAACAACCTCAGAATATCTGCCTAATCCATCACGGACTCACTGATGGTATTTCCATATCCAGCAATTTCTTGTGATTTAAAAAAAATAAATCAGATTCATATTTCAGAATATATCGTCATCTCCATCTGCAGGCCCAATGCCAAAACTAAAGAACCATCTGAAGATTTGGGAGTTCTGCTCTAATGTTCTCTGGCATCGAGATGTAGTTAACATGGATCTTATCATGGGGCTTATACCTCGGTAACATCTCAGCAAGTTATTAGCCCCGTGGCGCTTGGTCCCCACCACTGCCAAAGGAGACCAAAAGATGTCCACCATGGTGGGATCCCATGCTGAACCAAAAGGCCAAGAGTTCAAGTTCTCCACCAGAGACTCCTGATTTACACTTTTATGGGCTTGCCCGTATGCCAGGAATAAATCGGTAAAAGGTGAACCCAGGACTCTTGGATTGGAGCTGAGAAATATATCAGGATCCTCCCAAACCCTTGGAGGCAGCCTCAGCCAATTGCTTGCTCCCAGATCATGAGCCAGGTGAAGAACGTCACCCTCTGGGACCCGCGGAGAGAACCCAGTGGGGAGATGCACTCTCTGCACTGCCTTGAGATCGTGGAGGAAGGCTGACATGACAGAAATGTGGTCGATAGATCACTCCTCCCTCATCGCAGTCCAGGCCACATCAACGTGACATCTGTCTCCACCTCCAACATTCCCACTCTCCTCCTGCTGACTCATGCACCACGCAAACACAATCTTTCTTTCCACTGCTAATTGCTTCTGTTTTTCTTGCAAATTATTCTGACAGCTCTTTGCTGGCAGCTCTCCCAAATTCGTGCTCCTTGTTAGATTGGCCCATATTGAGCTAAGCTCCCCCAGTGCTGGCCCTCTGGCAGTGCGGCACTCTCTCAGTACTGCCCCCCTGTGGCACTCCCTCACTACTGCCCCTCTGACACTGCGGCCCTCCCTTGACACTGCAACAATGAATGTTAATCAGGACACTTTTGGTCAAGTCTCTGGTGGAGAATTTGAACTCATAAGCCATTAGCTCCGACTGGAATTCTGCTGCGACTGATTGAATGATCATGGCCATTTGGTCTCCTTTGGGCCTGGGCTGGGACTGAGGACATGCTGCACTCTCAGCAGTACCCCCTTTTTCACCCGATATGTGAAACCACACATTGCTGCTTTAATTCTGTGCAAAAGATCGCACAACCTGATTTTCCTTGGGAATTCTCTCTGGTATCTGGGCCAGTACGTATGCTCACACCAATATTCTGCAAAAAAATAGGTGACGTTTCGGATCGAGAGTCTGCAGAAGGGCTCGACCTGAAACGTCACCTATTCCTTTTCTCCAGAGATGCTGCCTGACCTGCTGAGTTACTCCAGCTTTTTTGTGTCCATCTAGGGTTTGAACCAGCATCTGCAGTTGCTTCCTACATATGTCTGCCTGACCCGCTGAGTTACTCCAGCAGTTTGTGTCTATCTTCAGTGTAATCTAGCATCCCCAGTTCCTTCCTACGCATTCTACAAAACATTATCTGGTCACTTATCAGGAGCTTGCTGTGTGCATTCTGCCTGTCCCGTTCCCTCCATGTCAATACCAAGTTCCCTCAAAGTAGCTAATCGGCGGGGAGACGCTGGTGGCGACTGGTGCTGGACAAGTCTTTCCATTTTACTCCCTCGCATTTCTCCGTAAACAGGAGGCTGTTTGGATCTAAAATGGATGCCTTTACTCTGAGAAATGATTCCGAAAGTCAGGGACCTTTTTTCAACAGTCTGTTTGGCAAATGATCAACGAGTGAGTATGTCTCTTCCAAAAGAGTTCAGCTGTTTTGGATTAGTCGTTACATTTGGGGCCTCGATGAAGTGCAGTGTTATACAGCGGATCAGTCTACATTGCTGTAACGTTTCCCACACGCCCCCAACATGCTCTACATTGTTCTCAAACCCAAACTAGGACATGCAACATCTGCCTCTGAGCTCGCCCTGTGGGAGTGTATTTCATGGAACAGCGCAGCAGAAGAGGCCTTTGGCCCATTTTATCTCTGACGGGCCTTTCTCCGTAGCACTGCAAATCTTTCTCCGTCCCCTATCAGTGCCCCTCTCCTGTTTACCAGCACTTGCCAGCAAGCACCAGAACTATGGCGCGCTTGCGTGCGTGTCAATATTAACCTCGAGAGACCCGAGCTCCAACTCAACACCAGCCCCCTTTACATGAAACATCTGCCTGCTTGTCGGACACTCAATGATCGATGGATTCTTTACTGTCACGTGTACCAGCTGCACTGAAATGCATTTTTTGCAATGCAGACCCGCAAGACTATCCCAGAACATAACTCTGCAAAGGAAGAGCAGGAATTTCCTGCAAATGTACACTGGGAATACCGAAACCACTGTCTTCAGTTCCCTAGGCACCAACCACATCCCTTCCCCTACACCACCGGTTGAGACCGACCCAGATTCCTCGCACCCTTGGCTTTAGACTGTGTAACCGCATCACCTTGAAGACCACCACTGTAACACCACCTAGTTCCATCCTTTACCCCCTGCTGATCTGCTGCTCATTCCATGTTCACACCTTTACTACCTCCAGATTTGATTATCCAACATACTCCGAGCCAGCCTTCCTCATTCTACCCTCTGTAAACGCTGCCCTCGTCCTCCCTACACCAACCCATGCTAGTGTCTCGTTGAGTGGTAGGATAGGCTTGGGAATGCCTAGAGGCCCTGTCCCACTTGCCGATTTGTTTCCGCGACTGTCGGCATAATTGACGTATCAGGTCACTGGAAAAGTTGCGGCGTTGCCGGAGGTTGCAGGTAGTGGAAGCAGGTAGGGAGACTGACAAAAACCTCCGGGAACCGCACGGAAACCTTGGGTGGGGCGCAAAGTCTCCAGAGGTTTCCGTTCAGGTTTCCTAAGTGGGGCAGGGGCATTAAGGTGAGAGGGGCAAAGCTTAAAAGGAGCTGTGCGGGGCAAGTTTTTATTTTACACATGGGGTGGTGGTCCAGGGAGATACAATACAATGGTGTTTAAGAGGCTGTTAAATAGGCACGTGGCTATGCTGGAAAGGGAAGGCATACGGATTATGTACACAGAGTGAAATTAGTACAACAGTATCATGTGTAGGAAGGAACAGCAGATGATGGTTTACACCGAAGATAGACACAAAATGCTGGAGTAACAGCGGGACAAGCAGCATCCCTGGAGAGAAGGAATGGATGACATTTCAAGTCGAGTCTGAAGAAGGGCATCGACCCGAAACATCACCCATAACTTAGTATCATGTCCGGCTTGGATATTGTGGGCTGAAGGGCCTGTTCCTGTGCTGTACTGTTCTATATCCCATCAATGGTGGAGAAGTTTTGCTCTGGATCCATTCATGGATACACGGTGGAACCGGCCAGGACTCTCACTATGTCCATTGTCCGACCATTGCAACAGATCTTGGTTAACCACAGTCTAGACAGTTCTTGTGTCTTGTGAACAGTTAATGCCTGAGCAGCAAAGCTCGATCAGTGTAGTCTAGTCCCAGCTACGAGTCAACATCATCCCACTTCTTATTCCCTGGGCCCATCCTAAACCCTTCACTGAGTTCATTGCTCACACATCCCAATGGCCACAAATAGACCCTTGGGGCTCCAAGCTAAAGGTCATAAGTAGCTCCAGACTCCAAATCCTCCCTCCGCCTTTGTTAAGAGCCCCAGTAGTGAGTGTTTGAAGCTCACACACACATTTGGAGCAATTTCGACTGGGACCTGGCAAGATAGACACGACAAGCTGGAGTATCTCCGTTTTTTTGTGTCTATCTCCAGCGTAAACCAGCATCTGCAGTTCCTTCCTACTCATGGTGGCGGGCGAGGTTTGTCTTTCTCCATTCTCTCTGCTTTTTGCTTTTTTTAAACATTCTTTTATTCCTTACACAAATATTTGCCTGGCTCCCATAGCTGGCAGACTGAACTCAGACCAAGAACAGCATGGGAAGAAAAAAGATCGGCAGATTTGCAAAGGCTTGCTGTTATTCAGAAAGGTCCTGTGCGTAGCAAGGAACTGCAGATGCTGCTTTAAAACCGAAGATAGACGCAAAAAGCCGGAGTAACTCAGCGGGGCAGGCAGCATCGCTGGAGGGAAGGAATGGGTGAAGGTTCGGGTCGATAGGGAAAAAGGGTCTGAGGAAGGGTCTCGACCCGAAATGCCATATGTTCCCAATGTTGGGCGAGTCCAGAACCAGGGGCCAATGTTCCCAATGTTGGGCGAGTCCAGAACCAGGGGCCAATGTTCCCAATGTTGGGCGAGTCCAGAACCAGGGGACACAATCTTAGAATAAAGGGGAGGTCATTTAAGACTGAGGTGAGAAAAAACGTTTTCACCCAGAGAGTTGTGAATTTATGGAATTCCCTGCCACAGAGGGTAGTGGAGGCCAAATCACTGGATGGATTTAAGAGAGAGTTAGATAGAGCTCTAGGGGCTAGTGGAGTCATGGGATATGGGGAGAAGGCAGGCACGGGTTATTGATAGTGGACGATCAGCCATGACAAATAAATTGTATTTTGTATCTTGATCACAATGAATGGCGGTGCTGGCTCGAAGGGACAAATGGCCTCCTCCTGCACCTATTTTTTATGTTTCTATGCCACCAATTCCTTCCCTCCAGAAATACTGCCTGCCCCGCTGAGTTACCCCAGCTTTTTGCATCTAGCAAGAAGATATCAGTCACAGCTTTGGAAATGTTGACTGGTCTTCAGTCTTGGACAGCATTGAGTCTTAAGGTTCTCGCCTCCCATTGTGGGAAGAGGTGCTTCCTGGCCTGTTTGTTCTGCCGTTGAGGTTATCTGCTCTTGCTCTGAACCATCATTGGAGGAGAGAGTTCCTCTGCATCTCTCCATTAAAGCCGAGTGTCACATTTCAAACAGCCCGATTAAATCACTCCTTTAATTTTCTTGTTGTAGAAACAAGGAGCCTGCAGATACCAGGTGAACAAGGAAAGGAACAAAATGCTGGAGTAACTCCACAGGTCAGGCAGCATCCTTGGAGAACGTGGTTGAGTGACATTTTGGGTGGGGGACACTTCTTCAGATCTGACCTGAAATGTCGCCCATCCATGTTCTCCAGGGACGCTGCCCATTCTGCCGAGTTACTCCGGCATTTTGTGTCTCTCCACAATCTTCTCCTCCACGGCATGCAATTCTCTGATGCCAGCCCGCATTTGTTTTGCCCTTTTAACGGCAGGATCGCTCTGGGGGAGGGGGACACTGAGAAGGAAGAGGGACCAACATGACTCGAATGAGAACTCCTGTAACTTTGTTGGCCCCAGAAACGTGACGATGCTTTTGTGTACTTTGTGTGTTGTACTCAAAAACAAAGCATTGCACTGTACCCAAGTACAAGTGACAATAGACCATCATGGAACCATTGGTGTACCTGCACTGCATCACCGTGAAGGAAAGGTCCTTCATTATTCCAGGTGAGATCTACTCAGAACTGCAACACAATGTCCAAACTTTCCATTTTGACCCACAATGAGAGAAATGGCAGCACTGCCTTTGTTGGAAAATACTCCTGCATATTGTTCTGGGGTCACCTGTAGGCCATCTAATCCTTCTTTACTCAAACAAAAAGATTCATAACTTCTACATCTCAATCCTAAAGGCAACTCCTATGTTCCGAGCTGGTCAGACATCAGAAGGTTAAAGATTGAAAGAGATCCCATCTTATGTTGTGGACCAGAGTAATTCAACCTCTCTTCAAGGGCCTCCCTCCTCATCTTGTGAAACCATCTAGCAAATCTTTATTGTGAAGGTACCTCACCCAAGGCAAGAAGACCTCGACCATATATAGTTTGCTGCAGTTCCACTAATGCTCGATATAATGTGAAAGTCTTCCAAATTAGGATAGGCACAAAGAGCTGGAGTAACTCAGCGGGTCAGGCAGCATCTCTGGAGAAATGGAACAGGTGACGTTTCGGGTCTGAAGAAAGGTCTTGACCTGAAGCGTCACCCATTCCTTTTCTCCAGTCATGCTGTCTGATCCGCTGAGTTACTCCAGTTTTTTTGCGTCCATATTCGGTTTAAACCAGCATTTCGGGTTGGATCCCTTCATTTTATTTTTAGTTTATCTTAGTTTGGAGACACAGCGTGGACACAGGCCCTTCGGCCCACCGAGTCCGTGCCGGCCAGCGATCCCCGCACACCAACACTATCCAATGCACGCTAGTGATAATTCACATTTACACCAAGCCAATGAACCTACACACCTGTACTCCTTTGTAGTGTGGGAGGAAACCAGAACACCCGGAGAAAACCCACGCAGGTCACGGGGAGAACGTACAAACTCCGTACAGACAGCACCCGTAGTCAGGATCAAACCCGGGTCTCTGGCGCTGTGAGGCATGTCCCCACATAGATGGTGTACGCCTCTACAGCCACCTTACAGCTTATCTTCCCACATCCTAGCTTTGATCAGTAGATGTGGATGCCCTCAGTCTCTTCATACAAACCATTATAGTGATTGGAAACAGATGACATGCAAGCATTGATCAATGCAGGAGTCCACTAATTAAAGCTTGCCCATCCATTTATTTTTCTAATTCCTGTCCATTGATTATCTGATCATTATTTTCCATTGGACACTTCCTATTACTAATAGCCTTTTCATCAGAAGACATTGGTCGTAAAATAGACTCCTGTGCAGTTGGATCCTTGGCAAGTTGGTCTCGAAGTAGATGCTTTGCAAGCTTTCTGTGGCCGTCTCAAAGGCGCAGGGCAAGGGAAACATTCTTACCTGGGAAAAGCTGGGAGACAAACAACTGGCCTTACCTGGGTACAACTGTTTGGTTTGTGCACTAAGCTGGGCGAGTCGGGTGACCTTATAGGCAACATCTGGAGTACTGGTCAATTTTCTGTTGGGACAAAGTCCAGTTACTCTCTCTATTCCGTCGGGTAAGGTGTGCAGTTGTAGAATCTTCAGGATGTCCACTGGCTCCACTGTGGGAAGAAGAGAAGATGATTAAAATATAGCTCGTGTCAACCCAGGCTCTCAGCAAACATGCCCTCACCTCCCTTCATTTAAATCAGGCATTAAGTTACATTTACGCAGCAGGTAATTCTCCAACAGACTGTTTCACAGGAACGTACGAATGTGAACGTTTTATACAGAAGATACATCTTGTCAGGGGTTATGGGGAGAAGGCAGGAGAATGGGGCTGAGAGGGAAAGATAGATCAGCCACGATTGAATGGCAGAATAGACCTGAAGGGCAGAATGGCCTAATTCTGCGCCTAGACCCGATGTATTTTAACAACTGATTTGGTGGAATCATTGAAGCTCACAATGCTGAGTGAGCTCATTTGGCCCACTGTGTCTATGGCCACTCATTGGAAGCCATGCAAATCTCATTCCCCATAGCCCTGTCCAATTCCCACTTCCAACGGGTACAGAAACTACTTCCACGCGCCTTCCAGACAACGCATTCCGATTGCAACAACTCACGGCGTATAAAGTTTCTTTGTCAAGGTGCATCGTGACCTTGAAGTCCTGATGCAGCTTCGTGGGACTTGGGTTGGGACATGCTTGGAGTATTCTGCCTGGTCGCCTCATTACCCTGAGCGGGCAAGATCATCTCTGACCCCTCTCACCCTGGCCACAAACTCTTTGAATCACTTCCCTCTGGAAGGCGACTCCGGACTGTCAAAGCTGCCACAGCCAGACATAAAAACAGTTTTTATCCACGAGTAGTTGCTCTACTCAATAGCCAAAAATCTGTAGCCTCCCTTTGATCTGGTATTTTGTTGGTTCACATGCTTGATCAATGGTGTTTTATCATTAATGTTTTATTATTATTAATGTTTGGTGTTTTCCGAGTTATTCGTAACTGTCACTGTATGTCATGTTGTTACTTGTGGGCAGAGCACCAAGCCAAATTCCTTGTATGTGAATACTTGGCCAATAAACGTACTTACTTACAGGAAGGAAGTGGAGTCTTTGGAAAGGGTGCCGAGGAGGTTGACAAGAATGGTGCCTGGATTAAGGGGCCATTAGCTTCAGGGAGAAGTTGGACAGACTAGGATTGTTTTCCCTAGAACGTGGGAGGTTTGTGGGAAATGAATAATAAAATTAGCAGAAGCATGGGTAGGGTAGACAGTCATAATCTTTTTCCCCGGGATGGAAATACCAAACACGAGAGGACAGAGCTTGATGGTGAGAGGAGCAACTTTCAAAGCAGATGTGTGGAACAATAATTTTTTTGAGTACCTGCAATATGCTGCCGGATGGTGTTTGAAGCAGCTAGGTCGTGGCATGTATAAGGCTATTGGATAGCAGGGAATGGAGGAATATTGGGTAAGTGCAAGTGGATAAGTGGTGATCTTGGCCTCATGCTCAGCACATGCATTTAGGGCAGAAGGGCCATGTTCTTGTGCTGTACTGCTCCATATTACTCTGGAATTCTCTGCCACAGAAGGTAGTTGAGGCCAGTTCATTGGATATATTTAAGAGGGAGTTAGACGTGGCCATTGTGGCTAAAGGCATCAGGGGGTATGGAGAGAAGGCAGGTACGGGATACTGAGTTGGATGATCAGCCATGATCATATTGAATGGCGGTGCAGGCTCGAAGGGCCGAATGGCCTACTCCTGCACCTATTTTCTATGTTTCTATGTTACCTCACATCTGGTTCACAAGGTCATAGGGCCATAAGGGATAGGAGTAGAATTAGGCCATTCGGCCCATCTAGTCTACTCCGCCATTCAATCGTGGCTGATCTATCTCTCCCTCCAAACCCCCATTCCCCTGCCTTCTCCCCATAACTGCTGACACCTGTACTAATCAAGAATCTGTCTACCTCTGCCTTAAAAATATCCACTGACTTGGCCTCCACAGCCTTGGAATTCCACAGATTCACCACCACAAATAAGGTAATTTGGGGATTACCTCAAATGCGTGTCCTCTGGCTGCCAACACACCTACTTGTTTCTCTTTATTTATTCGTGTTTCTGCCATAACAGTGAATAGCTCCAAAAAGTCCCCTCCAATATCTCCAGGCCTGCTACAAAATTCCCTTTAAGGAGGTAACTCCGATTTCATTTTTAAAAATGATTTTAAAATACTACCACACTTAAAACACACAATCTTCTACACTTCAGGAATTCTGCACTCCAGGGATTTTCAGCCTACTTGCCAAAGCTTAGTTTAATATAGAGGCACAGCACAGAAACAGGCCTTTCGGGCCCACTCCGACCATTGATCACCATTTCCGATTCAGATTGAGATTGAATCTTTATTGTCATTGTGCAGTGTACAGTACAGAGACAACGAAATGCAGGTAGCATCTCCCCCAGAAGAACCAACATAGAATAATGAGCAATGAAATATACTAGCTCTATGTTATGCCATTTTCTCATCGACTCCTTGCACAGAGGGTGCAATTTACAAAGTCCAATTAACCAGCAGTTATCCTCTACCACATATATGCGTGTACCCCAAAGGCAACTTTTCCAATCTTCACGTGGCTCCACTTCAAAAGCCCTCTGGAACATCTTGAAAGCATGCACCACAGAAATGCAAATATTTATTTCCAGATTTCCTCCCTGAATCACATAAAGTACTCCAGATGGGTCTAACCAGGGTGTTATATTACTGTAAAGTACCCCTATGTTTTCTATCTGTAAAAAAAATGTTATCATTTCGGTGGCTTTCAAAATTGATTTAGAAACATAGAAACATAGAAATTAGGTGCAGGAGTAGGCCATTCGGCCCTTCGAGCCTGCACCACCATTTAATATGATCATGGCTGATCATCCAACTCAGTATCCTGTACCTGCCTTCTCTCCATACCCCCTGATCCCTTTAGCCACAAGGGCCACATCTAACTCCCTCCTAAATATAGCCAATGAACTGGCCTCAACTACCTTCTGTGGCAGAGAATTCCACAGATTCACCACTCTCTGTGTGAAAAATGATTTCAAGAGTCAAGAGTCAAGAGTCAATTTAATTGTCATTTGGACCCCTGGGGGTCCAAACGAAATGCCGTTTCTGCAGCCATACATTACACACAAATAGACCCCAGACACAACATGATTACATTTAACATAAACATCCATCACATAACTGTGATGGAAGGCCAAAAAAAAACTTCTCTCTCCACTGCACTCTCCCCCCCCCGATCTCAGAGTCAAAGTCAAAGCCCCCGGCTGGCGATGGCGATTGTCCCGCGGCCATTGAAGCCACGCCGGGTGGTGCGAGGTCGCACACCGGGTCTTGGTGTTGGAGCCCCCGGCGTGCGCTCGCAAAGTCCCGCGGCCGTTCCAGCCGCGCGGGGCAGTGGTGTTAGGCCCCGCTCCAGGAGCTCTTCGACCCCGCAACACGGGCGGGAGAATTCGCCGTTGCAGGAGCCCCGAAAAGCAGTCTCCCTCCAGGGAGCCGCGCGGGGTCGTCCGAGCCGTCCGCAGACCCGCAGTAGCAGCCCCCGACTCAGCAGCAGCAGCGGTGGAAGAGCCCACAATAGATTAAATCAACTCCACTAATTGATCATTACATAAATTGGAAATAGATGAGCTTCAAGTATTGGGTATTGCAGGAGTCCACTGATTAAAACTTGCCAACCCATTTATTCCTATTCCAACACGAAATGTCACCTATACATTTTTCTCCAGAGATGCTGCCTGACCCACTGAGATACTTCCCACCTTCCCCTCAGCTCACAATGAACCATTCTACATTTCCTTATCATCATCTGCTTTGATCTCTCGTTCCAACCTTACCCTTCCATATTTCTAGACTACCTCTCCCCCGACTCTCAGTCTGAAGAAGGGTCTCGACCCAAAACGTCACCTGGTCCTTCTCTCCAGAGATGCTGCCTGTCCCGCTGAGATTCTCCAGCACTGTGGGTCTATCTGCGAGGTGCACAAGCACTTTGTGTCTATCTTCCACCAATGGATAGACGGACTCTATGATAGAAGAATCCAACGCAAACTCTGGTAGGAATGATACAAGGGTTTTCTCGAGCCCGCTCGAGAGCCTTGAGCTTTCCAGCTGTTTCTCGTGTGCAGGTGTGCTTGTTCAAGCTGCCTTTATCTTCCAGCCAATCTGAGATCAAGGACTTCAAACAGCTGAGGCACAAGCCTGCAATCTTTCAAATGATACCCACTGCACAGGAGTGAAGTTGCAATCAATAAAGCACAAATTAAATAAAAAGCACCAACTCATCCCAGGATGGCGTGGTGCCGTGCTGGTATCAGCTTCTGTTATGTACAAACCATGAAGCAGTGCAAATTTATCTTTAGGATCATATCATCGTCCCGCACACTGACATATTGTGAAAAGCTTTGTTATAGAGTCCTAGAGTCATACAGGCCCTTCATCCCGACTTGCCAACACCAACAAACATGTCCCATCTACACTTGTCCCATCTACACTACTCTCACCTGCCTGCATTTGGCCCATTCCCTCCAAACCTGTCCTATCCAAGTCTAAATGTAGTCATTGTAGTAAATGCCTACTATGTTCTGCGTGCTGAAGCAAAGCAAGAATGTCATTGTCCTATACAGGGACACATGACAATAAACTCACTTGAACTTGAAATGTTTCACTTGCTATTCAATCAAATCAGATAACACTGTACATGGCCACAAGCGAGCCGTACTCATGTATAATAGGCAGAGCAATGGGAAGATACGCAGTGCAGAATATCAGTTCTCAGCATTGTCGAGCAAGGGTTCCAGAGACAAAATCCAATGTCCGCAATGGGGTATATGTGAATTGGACCGCACCCTAGCTCATGGAAGGACCACTCAGAAACCCGATGACAGAGGGGAAGAAGCTGCTCCAGAGACCAATGTTGAGAAAGGAACTGCAGATGCTGGTTTACACCAAAGATGGACACAAAATGCTGGAGTAACTCAGCGGGTCAGGGTGAGTTGCTCCAGCATTTTGTGTCCCTTCTCTCCAGAGATGCTGCCCGTCTTGCCGAATTACTCCAGTATTCAGTGTCTACCCTGGCTGCTGCTGTGTGGACCGCCTGTGCCCAGTGTGAGCTGCTGAATGTGTCCACTGCAACTCACAAGCTGCACCACACCTGCCCGCCAGCCGCAGCTGCTTCTGCCTTCAAAGCTCGACTCCACCGCTGGCTTTGAAAGCGGAACAAACAAAACCACACAGTTTGAGAAAGCAGGTGTTGTGTCTGCAGTGATAGTGTCTGTTTCACGGGGGCTGCTCTCTCTCTCTCCCAAACTTACTGCATCAAAGCCAGCTGACATCCGGCTGACCGAGACTGCTCTGCCCACGACCCACTTCATGTCTGCAAAGCTCTGGAGATCTCCACTGCCGCCCAGGTGTACAGGTCCAGGTACACTGGCTGCTCCTGAGCCGACACACAGTACGGGGAGATGTGTAACCAGAGAGTTAGATAGAGCTCTAGGGGCTAGTGGAGTCAAGGGATATGGGGAGGAGGCAGGCACGGGTTATTGATAGGGGACGATCAGCCATGATCACAATGAATGGCGCTGCTGGCTCGAAGGGCCGAATGGCCTCCTCCTGCACCTATTTTCTATGTTTCTATGATGTCGACCTTGAAATATATCTACATCACAGGATTGCCAAGGGCGGCATTGTGGCGCAGCGGTAGAGTTGCTGCCTTACAGCGTTACAGCATCAGAGAGCCAGGTTCAATCCTGACTGCGGGTGCTTCTCTGGATGGAGTTTGTACGTTCTCCCCAATGGCATGGCCCCCATGGGTTTTGCCCAGATCTTCGGTTTCCTCCCGCACTTCAAAGACGTACAGGTTTGCAGGTTAATTGGCTTGGTATGAATGAAAATTGTCCCTAGTGTGTGTAGGATAGTGTTAGTGTGCAGGGATCGCTGGTCCGTGCAGATTTGGTGGGCCGAATGTCCTGTTTCCACGCTGTATCACGAAACATGGAAATTACGTTCAGCAAAGGGGGGGGGTTTGGTGAGTTAGATTTGGTTTAGTTTAGTTTATTGTCACGTGGTACGAGGTACAGTTAAAAGCTTTTGTTGCGTGCTAACCAGTCAGCAGAAAGACAGTACATGATTCACAGATACATGATAAAGGGAATTACATTTAGTTCAGGTGGACTAAGACACTACTTGAGAACTAAGAGTGAATTGTCATTGTCCATTGCAACTTAAAATTCTATTCTTGTGAAATTTTCCAGGATGATTTGCAAAGATAAAGGTGCAATTTCAATGCAACTCAATTAAAAGTATTCAATAACACAAATTAAAGTGGCAGCTTCCTACTAATTAACTCTTCCCCTCAATGCCCTAGTCATGTGTAACATGCCTTTCCCACCCACTGCAGTACACAACAATCCTTCTCTACCTGAAACCAGCAAAATCAGAAATGACCGAGGAATAATGTCGTCCGTCTCAGAATCACTGGTTGGCTCAGCTGTAGAAACTGTACCCCAGTGTGTGTGTGTGTGTGGGACCTGTACCCCAGTGTGGGTCTGTGTGTGTGTGGCCCGTACCCCAGTGAGGGTCAGTGTGTGTGTGTGTGTGTGTGTGTGTGTGTGTGTGTGTGTGTGTGTGTGTGTGTGTGTGTGTGTGTGTGTGTGTGTGTGTGTGTGTGTGTGTGTGTGTGTGTGGCCCGTACCCCAGTGAGGGTCAGTGTGTGTGTGTGTGTGTGTGTGTGTGTGTGTGCGCGTGTGTGTGTGTGTGTGTGTGTGGCCTGTACCCCAGTGAGGGTCAGTGTGTGTGTGTGGGACCTGTTTCTGGTTAACTGCTTGCTAGTTTTGTCCACCCTAAACAAGGGTGAACATTGATCAAAAGTACCTTGACACCTGCAAACGTATGAAAGGTGTGATGTGAATCCCTATTCTCCGTTTACTTTATATTTAGAAGATTGTGTTCATTTATCGGGATGCATCACAGCTTGGTTTGGGAACAGCTCCATGCAAGAGCGCAAGAAATCGCAGTGAATTGTGGACGCAGCCCAGACCATCATCCCTTCCATTGACACCATTTATACCTCACGCTGCCTCGGCAAGGCCAGCAGCATCATCTCGGAGGAGTTGCACCCCGGCCACTCCCTCTTCTTCCCTCTCCCATCAGGCACAAGGTACAGAAGTGTGAAAACGCACACATCCAGATTCAGAGACAGTTTCTTCCCAGCTGTTATCAGGCAACTGAATCATCCTACCACAACTAGAGAGCGGTCCAGAACTACTATCTACATCATTGGTGACCCACGGACTATCTTTGTTTGGACTTTTACCTTGCACTACACATTATTCCCTCATCATGTATCTGTACACTGTAAATGGCTCAGTTGTAATCATGTATTGTCATTCCACTGACTGGTTGGCACGCAACAAATGCTTTCCACTGTACCGATTCCACATATGACTATAAACAAAACTGAAAGTGACATCTCCATCAATACAAGTGAATGATATTTCTGGTCACCACACTACCACTTTATCCTGGAAACACTGGGAACCTTATTCCCAATCCATCCAGGTCCCACCCATGTTCACCTCCCCACCATCTCCAGAGTGAGTTGTGCAGTTCCAGTTCGCAGCTTGCTACCCCCTGGTCACTATTTGGCCAAACTGCTCCCGACTCCTCCGCACCACTGATGATGAAAAGTCAGTCCAATGAAGCGTTATCCTTCAGTTCATTTCCCTCAGTGGGAGGTAGGTGTACGTTGCCTATTTCCTTCGCTCCATAGATGCTGCCGAACCTGCTGAGGTTTCTCCAGCACTTTGTCTATCTTAAACTGTGACCCCTGGTTCTGGACTCCCCCCAACATCGGGAAAATTTTTCCTGCGTCTACCCTGTCCAATCCTCTAAGAATTTTATATGTTTCCATGAGATCCCCACTCATCCTAAATTCCAGTGATTACAAGACCAGTCGACCATTTCTTTAGACCAGAGATGAAGGGCGTGCGTCTAGTGTGATCGCTACGAGGTGACTTCAACAGCTAGAATCCTACGGAAGATGGTAGGGGAGCTCACTCTAAGTAAGGGGAGTGATGGAGAGGAGGAGAAGAAGTCCAGATAATGGCTGAATGTGTCTTGCGACAGAGATTTGCCAGAACATAGAAACATAGACATAGAAACATAGAAAATAGGTGCAGGAGTAGGCCATTCGGCCCTTCGAGCCTGCACCGCCATTCATGGCTGATCATCCAACTCAGTATCCCATACCTGCCTTCTCTCCATACCCCCTGATCCCTTTAGCCACAAGGGCCACGTCTAACTCCCTTTTAAATATAGCCAATGAACTGTGGCCTCAACTACCTTCTGTGGCAGAGAATTCCACAGATTCACCACTCTCTGTGTGAAAAATGTTTTTCTCATCTCGGTCCTAAAAGATTTCCCCCTTATCCTTAAACTGTGACCCCTAGTTCTGGACTTCCCCAACATCGGGAACAATCTTCCTGCATCTAGCCTGTCCAACCCGTTAAGAATTTCGTAAGTTTCTATAAGAACAAACCCACGCTTGCCTTTAAAGGGCAAGAGCACACAGAGAGAGTTGTGCAGCTCTGCTCCCTCCTGTGGGCGGCTAGCTATTCCAAATAAGCCAACGGAAATGTCAAAGGCAAAACGTGTAATGGATGTCATGCATCTCCAATCCCGGGCATAAAGAGTCGAGTTGTTCCAAACATTCCCAACTGCTCTACATGTCATGAGCAGATTATTCCACTCAGAGACGATAGAATGCCTGGGGAACAATACTTTCAGAACAGGACATGTTGTTTTTAGAATCTGCTGCTGCGAGTCGGTCATGGCTGGATGCTGGAGTTTGCCCAACACAACCCCCACAGTCATCATCCTGGCTAATGGTGGCCGATTAGGAAAAGGGACCTGGGTGTCATGGTACACCAGTCATTGAAAGTAGGCATGCAGGTGCAGCAGGCAGTGAAGAAAGCAAATGGTATGTTAGCATTCATAGCAAAAGGATTTGAGTATAGGAGCAGGGAGGTTCTACTGCAGTTGTACAGGGTCTTGGTGAGACCACACCTGGAGTATTGGGTACAGTTTTGGTCTCCTAATCTGAGGAAATACATTCTTGCCATAGAGGGAGTACAGAGAAGGTTCACCAGACTGATTCCTGGGATGTCAGGACTTTCATATGAAGAAAGACTGGATAGACTCGGTTTGTACTCACTAGAATTTAGAAGATCGAGGGGGGATCTTATAGAAACTTACAAAATTCTTAAGGGGTTGGACAGGCTAGATGCAGGAACATTGTTCCCGATGTTGGGGAAGTCCAGGACAAGGGGTCACAGTTTAAGGATAAGGGGAAAATCTTTTAGGACCGAGATGAGAAAAACATTTTTCACACAGAGAATGGTGAATCTGTGGAATTCTCTGCCACAGAAGGTAGTTGAGGCCACAGTTCATTGGCTATATTTAAGAGGGAGTTAGATGTGGCCCTTGTGGCTAAAGGGATCAGGGGGTATGGAGAGAAGGCAGGTACAGGATACCGAGTTGGATGATCAGCCATGATCATATTGAACGGCGGTGCAGGCTCGAAGGGCCGAATGGCCTACTCCTGCACCTATTTTCTATGTTTCTATTCAGGGACTTTCCCTGCACACTAGGGAGGTATGGTTACCCTAACAGCCCACACCGTGGTCAGACTACACCTCGAGGAGCCTGTGCTATTCTGGTTGCCCAGCCATGAAAAGGACTAAGTTGCTCTGAGTCCAAGAACTATTTATAAAGACCATGCAGAAATTTGCAAGGAGAATTACACTTCAGAAAGGGTGAACAGTCTTCCATCTTGATCCAATTAGCTCCAATAAACATCTTTGAAATTCTGAAAGGTTTCATAGGAACAGAATTAGGCCATTCGGCCTATCATTCGGTCTACTCTGCCATTCAATCATGGCTGATCTATCTCTCCCTCCTAACCACAGTCTCCTGCCTTCCCCCATAACCCCTGACATCTGTACTAATCAGGAATCTCTCTATGGTAAACAAAAATGCTGGAGAAACTCAGCGGGTGCAGCAGCATCTATGGAGCGAAGGAAATGGGCAACGTTTCGGGCCGAAACCTTCTGAAGAAGAGTTTCGGCCCGAAACGTTGCCTATTTCCTGAAATGGTTCCTATTCGGCCCGAAACGTTGCCTATTTCCTTCGCTCCATAGGTGCTGCTGCACTCGCTGAGTTTCTCCAGCAATTTTGTGTACCTTCGATTTTCCAGCATCTGTAGTTCCTTCTTAAACAAGAATCTCTCTATCTCTGCCTTAAAAATATCAGCGGACAGTGATGAAACTTGAGACCATCAGGACAGACCAGTCAGCAAGAAATTAAACGTGGGATTCAAAGAGACCTCTTTACCCAGCGATGTGGGGAGAAGGCGGAACTTTCTGCCACGGATGTGGTTATGGCAAGCAGCGTTCATGCCTCGGAGGCTTTCTAACTTCTTGACCCAGCAACAAATGTGGTACAAAGTGCCAAATAGCCCTTAACGTCAAACCCCAGGGAAAGTTTGTGCCTGGGAGATTTCATTGGGATTTTTCAAACTATTAGAGAAATGATGAACATTCTGCTATCACGTTGACGGTCGTGAGGGCACGGTTATGCTAAAGAACAGGTCAATTCCTCGCCTGTGAGAAAAGACAGAACTTCAACTGGTGTAGAAAGGAACTGCAGATGCTGGTTTACACCAAAGATAGACATAAAGTGCTGGAGTACCTCAGCTGGGTTATGCACCATCTCTGGAGAATAAGGCTGGGTGACATTTAGGGTCGGGACCCTTCTTCAGACTGACTGTAGAGGGGAGGGAACTAGAGGTAGGAAAAGGCCAGAAAAAAACCTCAGAATCGGCGACAGATGACTAAGGAAGGGTGGAGCCCACAATGGCCCATTGTTGGCTGGGGAAGAGGTGGTAACAAAGGGTTACAAAGATGCGAACAGTACAACTAGTAGGACGACTAAGGGGGGGGGGGTGGGGGGGGGGGGGGGGGGGGGGGGGGGGGGGGGGGGGGGGGGGGGGGGGGGGGGGGGGGGGGAATGCAGGAGTTACTTGAAATTAGAGAAATCAACATTCATACCGCTGGGTTGTAATCTGCACAAGCGAAACATGATGTACTGTTCCTTCAATAACATCAGGAGGTTACATGGAGACAGTTCAAACAATGGAGCTGATGTACGAGTGTGTGCCATAAGTCAGGTCCTGTAACAGTTAGATCAATACGGGTCTGAGCCCGAGAAAACAAACGTGGCTGTGGTAACGGGTCTGGGCCCGAGAAAACATCTGCACCTTGGCTTAAATGCCTTGGTTAGGTCAATACCTTGGCTTACATTCTGGGCCACTGGGTTATTTCAAAAGCTGACAACTCTTAGCATGAGTAAGGGCAGTGAGCAACAGGAACTAAATACCAAACTAATTGTCCTGTCTCTATTCCCTGGAGCATACATCCAAATCTCTTCATCAATGGAGAATTTGAACATTGTTTATCAGTTATGGAGGGAGACTGCACTGTAACTCACAATCCCACCCATGAGAGGTGGGAGCTGGTGTTGAGGTGGGAGCTGGTGTTGAGCTGGGAGCTGGGAGTGTTGGGACCTGGTGTTGAGGTGGGACCTGGTGTTGTGGTGGGACCTGGTGTTGTGGTGGGACCTGGTGTTGAGGTGGGAGCTGGTGTTGAGGTGGGACCTGGTGTTGAGGTGGGAGCTGGTGTTGTGGTGGGACCTGGTGTTGAGCTGGGAGCTGGTGTTGAGGTGGGACCTGGTGTTGAGGTGGGACCTGGTGTTGTGGTGGGACCTGGTGTTGAGCTGGGAGCTGGGAGCTGGTGTTGAGGTGGGGGCTGGTGTTGAGGGGGGACCTGGTGTTGAGGTGGGACCTGGTGTTGAGGTGGGAGCTGGTGTTGAGGTGGGACCTGGTGTTGAGGTGGGAGCTGGTGTTGAGCTGGGAGCTGGTGTTGAGCTGGGAGCTGATGTTGAGGTGGGACCTGGTGTTGAGCTGGGAGCTGGGAGCTGGTGTTGAGGTGCAAGGCTCACTATGTCAGTGGATGGGCAGAGGAGAATTGATATTCCTGTAGCCCAGTCAACTCAGACACTCAGACGGAGAAAAACCAAAGCCCAGAAATGCACAAAGTCACCAAATGCCCTGGAATGTTGACGATCAAGTAGTGATTTCATCAAAGCTTTCATGACAGGGCAGATGGAGCAAGGGAAGCCAGGAACTTAGGATGAAATGAAACTTTCAAGGAATGAAGTTAGTTCATAAGTCATAGTAGCAGAATTAGGCCATTCAGCCCATTGAGTCTACTCCGCCATTCAATCATGGCTGATCTATCTTTCCCTCTCAACCCCATTCTCCTGCCTTCTCCCCGTAACTCCTGACACCCGTACCAATCGAGAATCTATCTATCTCTGCCTAAAGAATACCCCAATGGCTAGCCCTCCACAGCAGCCTGTGGTAATGTATCCTACTGGTTCACCACCCTCAGAAATTGCTCCTCGTCTCCTTTCTATAGGTACATGCTTTTGTCCTGAGACTGCGCCCTCTAGCTCCATACTCAGCCACTTTGTGGAAACATCTTCTCCACGTCCCCTCTCTCCAGGCCTTTCACTTTTCCATAAGTTTCGATGAGGTCCCCCCCCTCCTCCTTCTAAACTCCAGCGAGGACTGGGCCCAGTGCTGTCAAACGCTCATCATATGTTATGAAACATTTTTGTGAGCAAGAGGCGGTGGAAATTGAAGAACGGGCCACCTAGTCGTGGACAGCACACTCTTCAGGAAAGGAACATGTTAATATTGGTTGGCAAGTGTTTAGGGTTGGTAAACATCAGTAGAATGTAGTACAAACACAGTCTTGTTTTCTTCTGGCTACCCGTCGGTCTTCTGCAAATGCCAGCTGGCAGTTTTTGGAGACGGTTCGGGGACTCATGCTATGCCAGAGGCCTCAGGTGCCTCAGCTTCCCGAACAGGGGTTGGAGGACAGAGCGAGATCGGTAGGAGGAGTACAAGGTGGCATCTGGAGAGGCTGAACGATGGCAGCTCGGGGGAAAGGGGAAGTGGAGAATGACTCTTGTGACTCCACTCTCCTGGCCAGAGAATGGGCTGGTGAAGGAACACAAAAAAGCTGGAGAAACTCAGCGGGTGCAGCAGCATCTATGGAGCGAAGGAAATAGGCAACGTTTCGGGCCCGAAACCCTTCTTCAGACTGATAGGGGGTGGCGGGGAGAAGATGTTCCTCAGTAGCCCCATCCTCTGCTTTTGCGGTTGCAGCTGGTCAGTGTTCCACTTTAGTTTTGTCTGGAGATACAGCGCGGAAACAGGCCCTTCGGCCCACCGGGTCCGTGCCGACCAGCGATCCCCCACATATTAACACTATCCTACACACACCAGCGACAATTGTTTTTTTTACATTTACCAAGCCAATTTACCTAAATACCTGTACGTCTTTGGAGTGTGGGAGGAAACTGGAGATCCCGGAGAAAACGAGGTCACGGGAAGAACGTAAAACTCCGTACAGACAGCGCCCGTGGTCAGGATCGAACCCGGATCTCCGGTGCGGCAATCGCTGTAAGGCAGCAACTCTACCCCTGCGCCACCGTGGATGCCCACTTTAGCACGAGCGGGAAGGTCATGTGACGTTTGTCTGCCCCCATGGGGGGGGGGGGGGGGGGGGGGGGGGGGGGGGGGGGGGGGGGGGGAGTTGCTGCATGTGGGACCAGCTCATGTTTGTTGGCAAAATTCACCTCATGGAAACAATACTGGTCCTCCTTAGTTTTCCTTGGCCAAAGATGTAAATTTGCGCCTTAGTTCTTTGAGGTGACAGGGTCCCATCCATCGGGAGAGTGAGAGGGAGAGGCAAGGTTAGAGGTGGAGGGGTGATCCTGGAGTCCTGTTGTGGACAGACTGCAACAAACACCTCAGGGCACTGGAGAACCACCGCCAAAACCATCTCCCCAAACTCCTACAACCAATTGTCAATGCCCTGTACCAGCTGGTATCGCTGACACCAAGGGTCGCCAACTATCTCACTCCCAAGTAAAAGGGACAAAAGGTCAAAATAAGGGACAAATTCCCGACGGCAATTCGTTGACTGACTCGGCCGTGGCTTGGTGAATGGTGAGTTGGCCCCGGGTGCTGGACTGCACACAAAGCCCAGCCGGCGGGCCAGCTGAAGAGTTTTGGTCCAGCGCCCCGTCCAACTCAAGAACCGATGATCGGCCGTGAGAAGGAGGGGGGGTGGTGGTGGTGGTGTCGGCGGTAAGCGAAGGTACGAAGGTCGGACAGCTGGCCGGCTGCCCACCCACGGGGCCTCAGGCGAGGTGCTGCTGCTGCACTCCATGAGCTGCACTACGTCGGGACGGGTGAGGCGGGGACGGACGCGGCGCTCCGACCCGACAGTCCTCCTCGACCCATGTAGTAGCAGTCAAATACGGGACAAGGGCGGTCTCGTACGGGGCAAACCAATTTAGCGCAATATACGGGATGTCCCGGCTAATACTGTTGGCAACCCTAGTGACATCCAAACTGTGATCACCACAGCACACAGCACAGATGGAGGAATAGAAGAAGCCCTTCAACGCCAGACTTAAAATCTCCTTGGTTAAAATGTCACCTTGGCAATGACTCTGAAGACTCCCTGGCCAGTGACTGAACAAGATGGAGACGGAGCACTTGGCAAGGCTCTGAATTCCTCGAGTCTCGACAGTGGGACCATGCCAAGGTCAGTTGCCCAGTACAAGGATGCTCTACATCATAAAGGGCCCATGCCAGCCCTGCCAGCCATGACTGCCCACCCTGTGAGAGAGTCCGTGGGTCTCACACGGCACCATGCATGAGTTCATAAGTTATAGGAGCAGAAATAGGCCATTCAAGCCCTCTCTGCCATTTAATCATGCCTGATCTATCTTCCCCTCCCATTTTCCTGCCTTCTCCCCATAACCCCTGACACCCCAACTAATCAAGAATCTGTCAATATCCACCGCCTTCTGTGGCAATGAATTCCACAGTTTCACCACCCTCTGACTAAAGAAATCACTTCTAATCTCCTTTCTGACAATACATCCTTTAATTCTGAGGCTGTGGTCTCTGATCCTAGACTCTCCCACAAGTGGAAACATTATCTCCACATCCACTCTATCCAGGCCCATCACTGGTTAGTTCGGTAAGTTTCAACGAGGTCCCACCCCCCCTCCCTCCCCGTCATCCTTCTAAACACCAGCGACTACAGTCCCAGTGCCGTCAAACGCTCATCGTATGTTAACCCACTCATGCCTGGGATCGTTCTCGTAGGTTCCACCTGGGAACCGGCGGAAGTGGCATGGGAGCGGACCACCCTTGGCCTGGAGGGAGCGGACCACCCTTGGCCTGAGAAGAGTTGCAAACAAGCTAAGTAATCCCAAAAAAGATCTCATGTTTAAGCAAATGATACAAATTACGAGTGAAATTATTTTTTGATATTTGCCATCATCTTTGCCATTATCAAATATAGAAACATAGACAACAGGTGCAGGAGTAGGCCATTCGGCCCTTCGAGCCTGCACCGCCATTCAACATCATCATGGCTGATCATCCAACTCAAATATGTCGTGGTCAAATTTAATTTGAGATAAGATTTTTAGTATGTTGGGTTAAGGAGTGAAGTGAGGTGTGTGAAATGGGCACAAGATCAGCCATGACCTCACCGCATATTGGAACAGTTTCCACGATCTTATCATTGACCGCGACACACTTGGATAATCACAAAATCAATACTGGTTCATTTCAGCCCAAATTGAGAAGGAAATGTGTTCCCTTTCCCCTGCCTGGTTGAATATATGTGGCCCCACCAGCCTCTCCTCCTCCAGCTCTCTGGGGTGGCCATTGTGTTTGACCAAACCAGCTCCAACCGATTCAGTAGGAAGTCCCTGTTCCAGGGCACCTGCGGTTGGCACTGAACGCTGGCATTCCCAGCACCGGAATCGTCACGTCCTAAGAATACACTTTAATACAGGAACATGCAAGATGAAAGCAAAGTTCACACTAATAGAGTCCCTTTTATACACCACAGAACAGTTCGGTACAGGAACAGGCCCGTTGGCCAAATATGTCTGTGCCAAACATGCAGCCAATCTAAATTTATCTCATCTATTCCCTGCCTGTTTTATTGGATTAAATGTCCCCTAAAATATCACTCTAATATCTGCTTTTACCACGTTCCCTGGCAACACATTCCAGTTACCCATATCTCTCTCTCTCTGTTAAAAAAAAACTTGCCTTATAAATCTGCTTTAAACTTTCACAGTCTCACCTGAAACTTAAGCCCCTGTCCCACTTACGTGTCCTTGGCACGCTAATTACACGACCTAATATTTGACATTTCCGCTCTGGGGAAAAGACTCTGACTATCTACCCTATCTGTGCTTGTAGTCATTTTATAAACTTCTCCCAGGTCACTCCTCGGCCTTTGCTACTATCGGGGAAATAATCCAAGCTTGTCCAACCTCTCCTGAAAGCTAAAACACTTCAGTTGTGGCAACATCTCTGGAGAAAAGAATGAAGGTGACGTTTCGGGTCAAGACCCTTCTCCAGGTGAATCTCTTCTGCACCCTCTCCAAAGCCTCCACGTACTTCCTAGCGTCTGGTGACCACAACTGCACCTGGCATGTTATTTATTGGTTTGTTCTTGTCGGCCTTCTTAAATAAAAGAAAAACATTGGCTGTTCTCAAATATTCTGGCATCTCCCTGGTAGCTAAAGTGGATGGGAAGATCTCTATCAAGCCCTCAGCAATTTCCAAAGATAGACAATTTCCAAAGATAACTCAGCGGATCAGACAGCATCTATGGAGAAAAGGGAATCGGTGACGTTTCGGTTCGAGACACTTCTTTAGACTGTTGAAGGGTCTCAACCAGAGACGTCACCGATTCCTTCTCTCCAGAGATGTTGTCTGACCCGCTGACTTACTCCAGCTTTTTGCGTCTGTCTTCGGTTTAAACCAGCATCTGCAGTTCCTTCCCACACCACCCAGCAATTTCCTCTCTTGCTACCCGCCCATCAGGCCTGAGGGACTTATCCACTTTAATGTTCTTCAAAAGACCAAGACCTGCTCCTGCTTAATACTAACGAGCACTATGATATCAACATAGCCCTCCCTAATTTTATTATTATTCATATCCTTCTGCTCAGTGTAGTTTAGTTTACAGTGCGGAAACAGGCCCTTTGGCCTACCGAGTCTGCACCGACCAACGGCCCCACACATTAATGCTGCCCTTCACACACACACACAAACACACACACACACACACACACACACACACACACACGACAATTTTTACATTTATAACAAGCCAATTAACGTGCAAACATGTACGTCTTTAGATTGCGAGAGGAAACCGAAGATCTCAGAGAAAACCCACGCAGGTCACAGGGAGAACGTATAATCCCTGTACAGACAGCGCCCGTAGTCAGGATCATAGCTGGGTCTCTGGGGCTGTAAGGCAGTGTCACCGTGACACCCGTAAATATTTGGTAAATACTGTTACAAAGTATTCATCACAGACCTCAGCCACTTCCTGTGGCTCCACACACTAATACCATCCTTTGTCCATTTTGCGATTTACCCTCGTGCTCTGAATACAACCATAAAAAGCCTTGAGGTTCTCCATAATCCTGCTTGCTAATGAAATCTCATGGTCACTTTTAGCACTTAATTCCTTGTTTACATTCTTTCATGCTTCCTTTAAATTCTTCAAGGGTCTTGTCTGATTCCAGCTTCCTAAACCTTGTGTATGCGTCATTTTATCTTTTGACTAAGCTTACAATATAATTTAGTTCAGCGGGTGAGGCAGCATCTATGGAGCGAAGGAAATAGGCCTCAATCTGAATAAGGGTCTCGACCCGAAACGTGGCCTATTCCTTCACCCACTGAGTTTCTCCAGCTTTTTTTTTTATCTCCCTTCGATTTTTCCAGCATCTGCAGCTCTTTCTTAAATATAATTTAATTTATTAGGTTGGTTTAGTTTAGCACGGAAACGGACCCTTCAGCCCACCCAGTCTGTGCCGACCAGCGATCTCCGCACATTAATGCTATCCTACACACACTAGGAACAATTTACAATTATACCAAGCCAATTAACCTACACACCTGCACATCTTTGGAGGGCAAGGAGGAAGCCACAGCATCCAGAGAAAACCCATGCAGGTCACGGGGAGAACGTACAAACGCTGTACAGACAACACCCGTAGTCAGGATCGAACCTAGGTCTCTGTAAGGCAGCAACTCTACTGCTGAACCACCGTGCCACCCTCTAATAGTTCTCAACCTTTGCCATCCTATAATGCCCCTGTGTCCCACTTAGGAAACCTGAACGGAAACCTCTGGAGACTTTGCGCCCCACCCAAGGTTTCCGTGCAGTTCCCGGAGGTTGCAGGTGGTTGCAGGTAGTGGAAGCAGGTAGAGAGACTGACAAAGACCTCCTGGAACCGCACAGAAACCTTGGGTGGGGCGCAAAGTCTCCAGAGGTTTCCGTTCAGGTTTCCTAAGTGGGACAGAGGCATTACAGTTCACCCTGACAGGAACATACTGGTCCTGATCGCAAATCAACTGGCCTTTAAAAGACTCGCGCTTGGCAGATATGGAACTAACCTCATACACACGCTCCCAATCAACTTTCTCCTGTTGATGCCAAATGTTGTAAGTAGCCTTGCCCCAATCTACTTTAGTTTGGTTCAGTTTAGTTTATTATCATGTGTACCGAGGTACAGTGAAAAGCTTTAGTTGCATGCTAACCAGTCAGTGGCAAGACAATACATGATGACCAGTCTTATCCTTATCAATAACTTTCTTAAAACTTACAGGATTATGATCACTATTCCCAAAATGCTCCCCCACTGAAAATGTGATCAGCTGGTCAGGCTCCATACAAGGTCTTGTACCTTCCTAAACCCAGTGGATTGTTACAAGAAACTCCCCTGGATAAGGTCCTGGGACTAAGGGTGTCCCAGTGGATATTGGGGAAGTTCTGCGCCAACCTCTGCTAATTTCACATCTTTCCATGATCTGTCTTAATAAGTTTATTTAGCTCCCTCTGGTGACTGGGAGGCTAATAGTGTATTGCCATGATAGCATCATCGAGTCCTCCAGTGTGGAGGCGAGCCCTTGAGCCCACCCGACCCATCTCCACTAGTCCCACCTGCCTGCTTTTGATCCATATCCCTCTAAACCTACCTTATCGATGTACCTGTCCAAATGCTTCTTAAACGTTGAAAAAATTCTTAAATATTATAGCGATTACTCAGGAATTTTCCTATTCCTGAGTTTTATCCAAATGACCAAATTGGATACAATCTCCAAGATTTCCTCACTTAATGACATTCTTCCCAATCAGTAATCCAATACTCTCATCTCTTGTACGCCTAAAACATATGTATCTTGGAAAATTATGCTGCCGTTTCTCATCCAAACCTCTGTTAAGACTACAAAGTCAAAACACCATGCCCAGGCTGCAAGTTCGGCTGCCTTATCCATTATACTCCTTGCATTACCATAAGTATACTTCACACCATCATTCCTGCCATATTATATCCTGGATTTGCCCGTCATTGCTATTACACCTCCACGAACTAACCTCCACCATCTTCTCAATCCGAAGACAGACACAAAATACTGGAGTAACTCAGCTGGACAGGCAGCATCTCTGCGTAGAAGGAATGGGTGATGTTTCGGGTCGAGACCCTTCTTCAGACTGACATCAGTCCGCCTGCTGCTCCTGTTCCACACCCTTGCCACACAAGTCTTAACCCTCCCGAGTAGCTCCAGCAAACCACCCGGCGTGGGTATAGGTGCCCCTCCAGTTTTGGTCCAACCCGTCCTTCATTCACTGCCTTGTACGAGGTTGCAATGACCCAGGTATCTCAAGCACCTCCCTCCTAGACCAGCTCTTTAGCCACCCATTCAACTGTCCCATCTTCCCATTTTTTTACACAATTCACACATGGCACAGGGATTCATCCCGGGATCGCAACCCAAGAGGTCGTGTGAAGTGGGCAGGCAGAGTATGCTGTGATGTTCCGTGCACCAACCATTCTCTGTGTGTCTAAAAACATGCCACCTTTTGGAGCGTGCATTTAAAAACACCACAACAACAACAACCCAACCAGTTTCTCCAGGCACCCCCTTGTAGATAACACACTGCAACGCAGTCAACACTCCTGCATTCTCCCCAAAGCCCCCACATCCATCCTGTTATCACAAGTCCACACAATCCTACTATTGGCATGTTGTGCGGCAGGCTTGGTTTTTCAGGGCGTTACAATCGAAAGTCATAGGTTGTGCATTGATTGCTCCAATGTTTGTTAGTTCAGCACATTCATGTACTTTTCCCGGCATGAGTGATAAGTAGCGAGGAACACTCATGACACATTATCAGATAGCAACAGATACAATAGTGGGGTTTAAGAGGCATTGAGACAGAGAGGTATAGTCGGGATGATCATTTTAGCAGGCAGTTGGGATTGGTTAGATCGGTATCATGGTCGGTGCAGACATGATGGGCCAAAGGGCCTGATGCTGTGCTGTACTGTGCTACATAACAGAGACATAAATGAAAAGTTTCCCACTGTGTTGGGATCCTGCTGCCTGTGTTTCTAAAGCTCCACGTACTCTATATATGTCGTAGTTCAAAACGCACACTGTGTTAGTATAGATGTGTCGCTCCATAGATGTGTATAGAGCAGCTTGGGCTGATGGGCTTGTTTACATGCTCTATGAAATTGATCGCTGCTCCCCCCCCCCCATCCCCCCGCTCCCCCCCATCCCCCCGCTCCCCCCATCCCCTCCATTTTAGCAGTGACTACACTTCGAAAACACTTACTTGGCTCTCAGGAGCCTTTGCAATTCCCCGAACATGAGGCATTATTACATAGATGTAAGCATTAGCGAGCCAGACAAAGGTGGGAAGGAGGAGGGAGGGGGAGTTGAGAAACTTTCATCCAAGAGAGGCCATCAGAGCCAGAGAGACAGAACGCACACAGCAGATGGAATAAAGGCAGTCACTTTCCACAGGGTGATCTCACTCCGGAAACATGCTACATGTTGAATATGGACGGGCTGATTACATGGCTAACTTGCTGATCCTTGTAAATCCGTCAACTTGCAGAACATTTTCCATCTGGAGCAGGAATTTAGACTCGAATGTTTTTGTTGGAGCCGGGACACGATACAGTGGAAAAGAATGGGAAATGGTTTGGTGGGTTGGGATCGACTTGGTTGGGCTGTCGGTCCATTGAGATGTGATGCTGTAATGTCCCAGATACCGTGGTCCGTGCCTCTCTCACCATCAGCAGGAAACCTTACCCCCTTTGAATGTGCTGAAGGATACAATCCCCACAGTGAAGAGAGCTGACAATGTGTGCTGTAAATTGGTGCAGAATAAACTGTGCATGTAATGCGAATGTTTGGCATGGAATAAGTTGAGAAAAGCTGTCCATTTTTTTTTTAAACAAAGCACTAAGCTAGAATACAAAATCAAAATGAATATGCAAAATAAACCTGGCCTCAGGAGCACAGTGGAAAATCTTGGGGACCAATTTTGGAAGAGGGACCAGTGTTTAGCAAGAGACTCCGGCCACTGGGAGATTTACTGGAATAGTGGTGAGCTTCAGTTTATAGGAAGAGTAGGGAGGAGCCAGGATTATAGAGGGGTTCGTTAACCCTGATCCTTGACAGCGCTGTTCAAAGTGTCGATTGCCATTCATCTGCCCATTTCACCAACACATTGATACCAGCCTGTGACCTGAGATTCTCCAGATTCAGGGACAATTTCTTCCCAGCTGTTATCAGCCAACTCAATAATCCTACCACAACCAGGGAGCTGTCCTGAACTACTATCTACCTCACCGGTGACCTTCGGACTACCATTGATCAGAATTTACCAGCTTTAGTCCAGGGGACTAAGTCCGGCTTTAGTCCGGGGAAGTCCAGAACTAGGGGTCACAGTTTAAAGGATAAGAGGGAAGTATTTTAGGACCGAGATGAGAAAATCATTTTTCACACAGAGAGTGGTGAATCGGTGGAATTCTCTGCCACAGAAGGTAGTTGAGGCCAGAGTTCATTGGCTATATTTAAGAGGGAGTTAGATGTGGCCCTTGTGGCGAAAGGGATCAGGGGGTATGGAGAGAAGTCAGGTACAGGATACTGAGTTGGATGGTCAGCCATGATCATATTGAATGGCGGTGCAGGCTCAAAGGGCCGAATGGCCTACTCCTGCACCTATTTTCTATGTTTCCATGTTTACCTTGCAGTAAACGTTATTCCCTTATCATACGTCCATACACTGTAAACGGCTCGATTCTAAACATGTGTCGTCTTTCCACTGACTGGATAGCACACAACAAAAGGTTTTCACTGTACCTCGGTACATGTGAGAATAAACTAAACTGCCTTACCAACTGCCTCACAGTATGGTATGGCAACTGCTCTGTCTCCGACCGGAAGGCATTGCAGAGGGTGGTGAAAATTGCCCAACGCATCACCGGTTCCTCGCTCCCCTCCATTGAGTCTGTCCAAAGCAAGCGCTGTCTGCGGAGGGCGCTCAGCATCGCCAAGGACTGCTCTCACCCCAGCCATGGACTGCTTACCCTCCTACCATCCGGGAGGCGCTACAGGTCTCTCCGTTGCCGAACCAGCAGGTCGAGGAACAGCTTCTTCCCGGCGGCTGTCACTCTACTCAACAACGTACCTCGGTGACTGCCAATCACCACCCCCACCCCCCCCGGACACTTATTATTATTTATTCAAATCATTTGCTATGTCGCTCTTCCAGGGAGATGCTAAATGCATTTCGTTGTCTCTGTACTGTACACTGACAATGACAATTAAAATTGAATCTGAATCTGAATCTGAACTGAACTAAGACTATTCTCCACACTATCCGTGACTCCATCTTCTTCTTCTGTATGGCGTGCGCAGCCTAAAGTTGTAGGACAACTTGTTCTATTTGATTGTGCACGGCAGGTTGATTGCATTCGTTGAAACCGGGCGGACCACGTGAAGGTTGCAATCTCCCACCCCCGTGACTCCATCAATCTTACGGTAATCTGCGAACCTACTCTTTCCATCTCCCACATCTACATCCACATCATTTGCGTACATTACAAATAGTAAAGGTCCCAGTGACAAACCTTGTGGGCCAACATCAGTAAACAGGAGTCCCCTGTTTCAGGACCTCATCCCTTATCCTAGCAATGCCTTGCTGCCAATCCAGGACATCTCAGGAGGAAAATTAACCAGCGGTAATAAAAATGATATAATTTTGTTTTTAATGGACATGTGGACGGGGAAAAGGGCCATTTGATTTTTTTAGGCGAGGATCATCCAATCGAGGTCTGATCGGTGCATGCCTGCATGGTACAGTAATGAATGGCAAGTGAGGAGACCAGTGGGGGGAGTGCATGCTTAGATGTAGGATCGCGATGAACTCCAAGTGTCACCCCACGACCACTGAGTTGTCATTGCACAGAAGTTCCTTTGGAAGGTTCAAATCGTGAACAGTGAAGGCCCCGCCTCAAACAAATTCAAAGCCGATTTCCGCCAGTGATGTGATGATCAGTGTGCAAC